>NC_089807.1:18220434-18527934 GCF_029633855.1 Hoplias malabaricus | reverse complement strand
CATCTGTTTGCCCATTCTGCATAGTGATCATTTGTCAGTTTGTTGATAGCTAATTAGGCCTGTCAAACACAACAGGTGAATTTAAGGAAATTGCATAAACTATAGCAAAAATATTCTATGACTGTATCATACCTTTTTTATTGAAACACCTCTCAGCTGGTGTGCAGAAAGGAAATTGTGAGACTTACTTGAAATAAGCAACTGAAAGAAGAGATCAACCCACATTTTTAAAGCTTTGTCTGGGTTGTTAAAACACAGAAAATGAGTCCTCAGAAATAAAATCTTGTCACTCTATTCTTGTGGATAAAACCAAGGCAAGGATATTTGACAAATGAATGCGATTTCAACATCTGCAAGCCACTTACATGAACAAATGAACTTAGTTTTTGTGTTACTAATATTCAATATCATTCACAGACATTACAACTAATTTTGCTGTTATCTAGTTGAGATACATTCATTTATGTTAATCAATCCAACCCTAGTTACACACTCATTCAGGGTATATTCTTCAAGATATACAGGTGCATCTCAATAAAATAGAAAATCATCAAAAATGTTATTTATTTCAGTGATTCAATTAAAAAAGTGAAACTTACATAGATTCATTACAAACAGAGTGATCTAATCCAAGTGTTTATTTATTTCAATGTTGAAGATTATGGCTTACAGCCAAAGAAAACTCAAATGTCATTATTTCAGAAAATGTAAATATTATAATACCAGTTTAAAATTATTTTTAATTTAATACACATAGGGCTTCTTTTGTCTGAATTACTGCATCAATGCGGCGTTGCATGGAGGCGATCAGCCTGTGGCAGTGCTGAGGTGTTATGGAAGCCCAGGTTGCTTTGATAGTGGCCTTCAGCCCGTCTGCATTGTTGGGTCTGGTGTCTCATCTTCCTCTTGACAATAAGAGAATCTATGGGCTTAAGGTCGGGCGAGTTTGCTGGCCAATCAAGCACAGTGATACTCTGGTTATTAAACCAGGTATTGGTACTTTTGGCAGTGTGAACATGTGTCAAGTCCTGCTGGAAAAGGAAATCAGCATCTCTATAAAGTTTGTCAGCAGAAGGAAGCATGAAGTGCTCTAAAATTTACTAATAGACAGCTGCGCTGACTTTGGACTTGATATAGCACAGTGGACCAACACCAGCAGTTGACATGGCCCCCAAACCATCACCGATTGTGGGAACTTCACACTAGACTCAAGCAGCTTGAATTGTGTGACTCTCCACTCTTCCTCCAGACTCTGGGACATTGATTTCCAAATTAAATACAGAATTTACTTTAATCTGAAAACAAGACTTTGGACACTGAGCAACAGTCCAGTCCTTTTTCTCCTTGGCCCAGGTTAGACACTTCTGGGATTGTCTCTGGGACATGAGTGTCTTGACACAAGGAATGCGACAGTTGTAGCCCATGTCCTGGACATGTGTGTGTGTGTGTGTCTGTGTGTGTGGTGGCTCTTAAAGCACTGACTCCAGCAGCAGTCCACTCCTTGGGAATCTCCCCCAAATTTTTGAATGGCCTTTTCTTGACAGTCCTTTCAATGCTGTGGTTCTCCCTGTTGCTTGTGCACCTTTTTCTACCACACTTTTACAACTTTCTATCAATACGCTTGGATACAGCTGTGGGGTGTCAATGACTGCCTTCTGGACATCTGTCAAGTCAGCAGTCTTAATCATGATTGTGTAGCCTACTGAACCAGATTAAGGGACCATTTTAAAGGCTTAGGAAACCTTTGCAGGTGTTTTGTGTTGGTTATTCTAATTTCCTGAGACCATGACTTTTGGGTTTTCCCAAATCATCAACATTAACAAAGAAATAAAAGCTTGAAATAGATCACTCTGTTTGTAATATGAGTTTCAGATTTTTTAATTGAATTACTGAAATAAACACTTTGATGATATTCAATTTTTTTTTAGATGCACCCGTGTGTGTGTATATATAATTTTGTGTGTGTGTGTGTGTGTGTGTGTGTGTGTGTGTGTGGTTACCACAGCGGAGAACTGCTCAGGTTACAGGACATGTTCTCAGTGTCTGGATCAGCCAGGTTGTGGGTGGTGTACTGACCCCAGCAATACAGGCCGGGGTCAGTGTATGGAGGGTTCATATCGTGGACCAATCCAGACTCTCTTACATGCTCCATCATTATCAAAGCCCTCGTTCTTACCTCCTCCTCAACCATTGCTGAATGTAAGCCTGTGCCCACAGGAGAATAAATACAACTGGTCCTTCATCCAGTGTCCAGGTACAACATATACATCCATGTATAAAACTCCATACCTTTTTATGAAATTTACCACTTTGAATGTCTAATAGGCTAAATAACTTGATTTGAGTAGATGTACACAAGCAGCAGCGCTTCACTGTCATTAGGTAAATAGCAGATGCTACAGTAGTTAACTGATAAGAAGTCATTTGTGAAATGGCTTCACAGAAGTGGGATTTGAAATTACTTGCAATTCTACAGTTTGTCTGTCTAAAAAGGAGCAATTTTTTTCCTGGAGGCTATATGTAGTGCAGATGGCTGCAGGAGACCTATTTAACTGAACAAGCACAGTCACAACTTTTACATTTGGCTGGTTGGAAAAAATATCTGTCTTTCTGTTTTTGCTGTTAAAAATATGCGTATTGCTTCAGTTGTAGAATTTTAATTCATATTTTGTCTTCCGTCTTAAATGGTTGGACAGTAGAAACTACCTGCACTGCAGCCACCTTACCCATCCTTATCCCTAAAAATACCAGCAGTCGTTGATGGAATAATTTTGCCCTAATGTCAATGCAGTGTGACACATTTCCTTTAACTAAAATATTTAAGTACTTTATCTCACCTTCTGTTTTGTTTTTTTCCCCCCCTACAGCATGCCAGTGTAATGGCCATAGTGCGTGTGTGAATGAGAGTGTGTGTGAGAGATGCGAGGATCTCACTACTGGCAAACACTGCGAGAGTTGCATATCCGGTTACTATGGCGATCCCACCAATGGGGGCAGCTGTCAGCGTAAGTGACAGGGGAAGGGGTCAGCAGGGCATTGTGAGTGTGACTGCAGTGGAGTCCTTGCAGATTGTGGCATTTAAACTGTGCGTATGTCTGTTTGTCTTTTGCAGCCTGTAAGTGTAATGGCCATGCCAGCATGTGTAATCCAAACAATGGCAAGTGTTTTTGCACCACGAAGGGCATCAAAGGAGACCGCTGCAATCTGTGAGTACAATATACACATCCACAGTATGGAGTCAAGTAAGGGTCAAAAAGATTGTGAAAGCTTGTAAAACAATATTCACAAATGTAATGGAATTTGTAACTGCATTTGAGCAACTACATACACATAAAATTCAAATTCACAAATGTATTGGAATGCACAAATTTAAAACAACAACAACAATAATAATTGAAATTCACAAATGTGTAAAAAAAAAAAAAAAAAAAGATTTGCATTTGTAAATCACATGTTGTGAATGTGTGAATAAGTACCTTCTCAAATGGCTTAAAATGTGCCAGAGCAAGCATTTTAAAGGTTCCAAATGTGACAGTGGGAGTTTTTGAATGAGGTGGAAAAAATCCATACATTCATCTTCTCTGTTGCTTGTGTGAATCTCTTTTTGCAGTTGTGGATTTAAGACCCTGTTTTGATGGCCAATTCATGGGCCAATAGGAAAGCTTTAGCTGGACCAATCAGATTGTGAAGTTTGTTCAACCAATCAGAAGACTGATTTGTTGCTGTCAGCTAGAGCACTTTTCCACCAAAAGAACTCTTGCTCTTGAACCGTTTCCTGATTCTTGGAAACTTCTTTCCAGTGAACTGCTGCTGTACTGATTCACACATTCACGACATTTGATTTACAAATGCCAGTCTTTTTTACACATTTGTGAATTTCAATTATTATTATTATTATTGTTGTTGTTGTTGTTGTTTTAAATTTGTGAATTAGAATTTTTGTGCATATAAAATCAATCACAGTTACAAATTCTGTTACATTTGTGAGTATTGCTTTATAAATGACCCTTTTTTGATTCCATACCACACATACATATCCCGCACGTTTCACACACACAACATTCATTCATTCATTTTCTGTAACCGCTTATCCAATTCAGGGTCGCGGTGGGTCCAGAGCCTACCTGGAATCATTGGGCGCAAGGCGGGAATACACCCTGGAGGGGGCGCCAGTCCTTCACAGGGCAACACAGACACATACACACACACATTCACACCTACGAACACTTTTTGAGTCGCCAATCCACCTACCAACGTGTGTTTTTGGACTGTGGAAGGAAACCTGAGCACCCGGAGGAAACCCACGCGGACACGGGGAGAACACATCAACTCCTCACAGACAGTCACCCAGAGCGGGAATCAAACCCACAACCTCCAGGTCCCTGGAGCTGTGTGACTGCGACACTACCTGCTGCACCACCGTGCCGGCCACACACACAACACTCAATGCCATATTAATGGAGACGTACTATGCCTGGGATGTCCTTACCAAGTTTTTTCCCTGATCCCAATCCGAGTCTTTTAATATTCAGCATCTGCCAATACAGAGTCCCAATCCAATAATTAGATTTTCCCAGATGGTTATTAAAATTAGCCCAGTGTATCTGCTTGACACTGGATATCTCACTTTTAGAAGGATATTGCCTGCATCCAAGCTGCTACTTATTTTTTGTAAACAAATGGTGTCTTCATAAACAGCTCATATAAATAATTAAATTTTTTTCATATTATCCATCCATCCATTATCTGTACCCGCTTATCCAATTTAGGGTCGCGGGGGGTCCAGAGCCTACCTGGAATCATCGGGCGCAAGGCGGGAATACACCCTGGAGGGGACGCCAGTCCTTCACAGGGCAACACAGACACACACACATTCACTCACACACACTCACACCTACGGCCACTTTCGAGTCACCAATCCACCTGCAACGTGTGTTTTTGGACTGTGGGAGGAAACCGGAGTACCCGGAGGAAACCCACGCGGACACGGGGAGAACACACCAACTCCTCACAGACAGTCACCCGGAGCGGGAATCGAACCCACAACCTCCAGGCCCCTGGAGCTGTGTGACTGCGACACTACCTGCTGCGCCACCGTGCCGCCCTTTTTTTCATATTATATGAATTAAATCATCTAATTTTATTTTTATATATAAATAGTTACTTTGGTTCTTAAAGTCAGTCAGCTTTGTAGTCTTCACAGGTGTGTTGAGGGAGAAATGAAACACTGTGCTAAAATAAGTTATATATTTTTTTCAGCACTGATGTAATTCAGTGCAGCTGCAAAACAAACCCCTGTGGGTGGGACTGTGACTCCATTGGCAGCAGCACTAAATGATGGAAAGCTAACTCTGGATGCTGATTGGCTTAATAAAAAATGACAGATGAGAAGTGCATTCTCTGTTTAGGAGCCATGGAGTAACCACCTCTCCCTCTGATAGATAGGGATAAAAAGTATGGGTCCAAAACATAATGCGGGATATAGTGTCCAAATACGGGAGGGCTCCATCACAGTCCGATCACAACCCCCACCCCCCAAACATACTGTCTTAAATGCCAATCAGAATGACTTGGTTTATCTCGTTTTCAGATGTAGGCAATCCCCCAATACTGGCTTGTAATATTTCAGTTTTTTGGGTGATTCATAGTATTGTGCATGTATTGTCATCACCATGTGTTTGTCTCAGGCTAACTTGATGTTTCTACCAGCATGACATTATTTGGATTATTTCACATTCTCTCTTAAACATAAACTAAATGATAAAAATCTTTGCTATAATTCCTGTTGCTGCTAGAACCACTATGCTGGAATTCCTAATACCATACCCGTACACATCATTTGTCTGTATCTACGTTTTTTTTCTATTTTAATTTTTCAATATTATATGTATGTATTTTTTTCTTCAGAAAATTTCAACATATATCTTTTGCATTTTATACACTCACACTAAACTATTCACATGCTTCAAGACTTATACTTAACATGTTAATTTGCTTTTGGATTTCACAATACTCTCTCTCTCTCTCTCTCTCTCTCTCTCTCTCTGTGTCTCACAGGTGTGAAGTGGAGAATCGTTACCAGGGCAACCCTCTAAGAGGAACCTGTTATTGTGAGTGTAGCAGTATAGGAGTAATCACACAGAGGGAGCAATGGAGTGCTGTAGACTCATCACAATTCGCCTCAGCCTTTTAGTAATTTTCTCAACTGCCCATTTCAGCCTTATCTAGTGTTTGCAGTGAAGTTAGTGAGAGTTACCTTTGGTCGCATTGTGCTGAAAAGGTGGAAATGCAGGTTTCTGAGGCGGCTTGTTGTTGTTCAGACTTTAATTTGACTGTGAATATAGCATCATCTGTGACCCAGATCTAGATGAAGCAGTTAAAGAATAGGACCAATTGAATTATCTTACCTGGTCCTGTAGTATGGGAGACTACTAATCATATCCCGGCCCGCAGGACACACACATAAAAACAACTGATACTTTAGCATCAAAGGAGCTTCCCCTATCCCAATGTTCTCCACAATCTTATATCAAGACTCATGGGAGATCAGAAGAATCAGGGCTGAGCTGGTGTGTGTGTTTTTTTTTGTTTTTGTTTTTGTTTTTTCACAACATCATGTAGATATTGCTACAAATAGAATGCATCAATCATTGAGTTGCCACATGAGGCTTTCGGAAATAGCAAGCATTACATTTCTCACTGGTGCTAGAACTCATTTAGTGGGCATCAGCAAGTAATGTTTGTTTATTTGAGCACATTTGGGAGTATTGAGAACCTTTTCTAAAGCTAATTAGCCAAGTTGGGTTTTTATAGTTTAACAGTTTCATGTGAACAGCAAATACTACTAAGAAGTACTTATGAAAATTAGCTGCTAGCTAAAATTCAATATTCATGACAGGCCTAGAAATTGAAGCACTTTTGAAGAGAAAATCAATTTAACGTGTACATACAGTGACCAAGTGTACAACCTCTCTCTCACTCACAGACACGCTGCTGATAGACTACCAGTTCACCTTCAGCTTGTCTCAGGAGGATGACCGCTACTACACTGCCATTAACTTTGTGGCCACGCCGGATGAGGTGAGGTGAAAAAATAGGCTTGAAATTACACATTTTCACCTTGTGTTCCTAAGTGCAGGAAATTGCTTAAAATGTTTGCCCAATTTTTTCCTAAATATATATAGTATAAAGCATGGTTTTAATGAAACATAATGAAATAAATGAATTAACAAGCCTCATTCTTTTGTATCTTTGTTTATAAGTTTATGCTTTCTCATTTTTTTAAATCATGCAACCAACTGCTTGGGCACACTAAACCCATGAAGCAGCTTAATGAAATTTCAGTCGGTGTGTATGCGCTGTTTTCTAGATATTTTTACTATTACTCAAATTTGGAATAAGGAAAGTAAGAAGTAACTTCTGTAAGTGGTTATACTATCCAGACTTGAACTTTCTGCATTGAAACTGTGTAGGACATTAATAGTGTTAGTCTAAGAGGTAAATGAACACGTGAGAAATGTGTAGATATTTGGCTACTTAAAGATACATATATTGTAGGCACAGGCATTGAGTTGTGCACACCCAGGTTGCATTCATTTTATAGAAAATGATGCAATAAAATGAATAAAAATCACTTGAAGTGCATTAGCACATTTAATTTGGGAATCTGGAGATCCTACCAGTCAACAAACTTTAGACATAAAACAAGCCACTCTGGAAAAATTCAGCAGCCCAAGCATTTGACATTGTGCTGTGTATTACATAGATGACAGGCACTTCCCACCTCTTCTTCTGTGTCTTTCCAGTCACAGTGCTCCGCTTCTCGTGCCTCACACATATTTATTTGGAGTAAACAGAGGCTCATTCACTTTTAAAGTAACAGTCAACAATTGAGTAACAATTGAGAATGGGGCTGTAGTGTTTAATCCTTGTGGTATTTTGAAAGCATATCCCACAGGTTTTATTAAGACCACAAAGAACAGTGTAAAGTTGCTTTTGTGGCTTTTGAAGCACAAAACTAATGATTTAACATCAGTATCAGACCATAATTATATTCTTGTGGCTTAATACAAATTTACCCTCATAAAGTTTGTGTTCTCCTTTTCAATAATTTTGAAGCAATAATTAAAACTCCCCTTTAATACCCGTATAATCTGAAATGTTGTATGAGAAGGTGTCCCCAAGATACAGTGTGTATTTTATGCATATTTTAATGTATATAAATCATTTAAGAAATTTGTTCACTTTTTTCTGCAGACCGCTTCTCTGTTGTTATTAGATATTTGTTATGATTTTATTTTTTTTTTCCAGCAAAATCGAGACCTAGATATGGTCATAAACGCCTCCAAGAACTTCAACCTCAATATCACCTGGGCAACCAGTTTTACAGGTGTGACACCCCAAAACACTGTCCTTGTATGTAATGAATGTAACATGTGCATTCTTATTATATGAAAATTTGTTTGTTTGTCTCCCCCCCCCCGTTTTCTCACTTTCAGCTGGTACTCATTCTGGAGAAGAGATCCCAATTGTCTCCTGCAGCAACATAAAAGAGTTCAAGAACAGTTTCTCCAATGAGAAGTTTGATTTCCGTAGCAACGTCAACATCACCTTTTTTGTTTACGTCAGTAACTTCACCTGGCCCATTAAAATACAAGTAGGTTTCAGTGGGGGCCCTGCTTATACCTTCCTACGTCTGTTGAGATAACATTTTCTCTGTAAATAACTATGGATTTGTGTCTCATCTTGCACATACACACACACACTCATATCAAGCATCTTCACGCTACACAAAGCATACACATATATACAAGGGTCATTCAGTATGTTCTCAGTATGGATATAATCTACTAATCCTGCAGATAATGCAATGGTTCACTTCCAGTGGATATATAAATAAAATATCAGCTCATTTTGATGATTAGTATCATATAGTAGGTGTTGTAATTGCTACAAAAACTAAAACATTATGAGTAGCACAAGTATGTTGATAAAAGGTGAGTGTGACTGTGGATTCCAAGAAATTAGTCCTCGACCCTGCATCCTGGACCCTTAGTGAATGGTCTCTGTGGAAAGTGGTTTTCTGATGATGGCAATAAATGATCAATTTTCTAGAAAAGAAGAAATGTATAGATGTATAATTGCTAGAGTTTTCTGTACCCTTGAGTTCAGACCCATAAGTTCTTCACCATGTTTCTTTTAACATGACAATATTTGCACATTTGATGTTAATTTGGATGTCTACAACTAGACTTCTTAATATAAAGGCTGAAATTTTACTCTTTGGTCTTTTATTTTTTTTTATTTAGATTTTTTAAATAGTTATTTACATCTCTCTTTCCCTCTTACTCACTCTCTCCCCCTTCTATCTTCTGTATTGCATGGGCAGGCAGTAGTCTGGTCTGGAAGTGATTTGGCCGGGCTTCGGTTTCCCTCCCTCTTTGTGTTCCTTTCCCTTCTCTCTTCTCCTCCCGTATTGCTTGGAGGCCCGTGTAGCCGTGCTGTAGTGAGACTGAGGCTGGGTAAAGTCAGGATATGTTTGGTTGGCCTTCCAGCGAAAGGCCACTTTCTCTTTTCAGCTCATGGCGTAAAGCGAGCTTTGAAAACGTAGGTTTTTTTTGGGGTGGGCAGGGGGGGGTTCCCTTCCCCAACTCTCCGTCCGAAGTCTGGATACTACTTCTGGTCTCAGGAGAAATGTGAGTGTGGATGAGCGAGAGATTGAGAAAGAGGCTGAAGAGTCAGTGGGGAGGTGAGCTGCTAGAGGACAGTGGAGCTGTTGTTGGATAGGATGGGGGGACTGGTGTAGGGCGAGGGGGTGGGTTTACGGAAAGCAACAAGAGAGCATGTGAGCTTCTGTATGGGGCCTTTAGAAAAATCCTGTATTTAGAAGGTGCTCTGGAAACATGGAGGGAGCTGGAGTGTCAAATGGAATGTGAAGTTGCAACACATGGTTCTTTGAGGGAGAGCAAAAGTGACGGTGAGATCGGGAGAGGAGAGAGAGAGAATGGAGGGTGAGAGAAGAGATGGCACAGAAAGGGAGATCTAAAAGTTGAAGAAGGTTTTCATCTCTGTCTGCAGCAGCAATATTCCAGCCTTCTGTTTCCTTCTCTGCTTTTCTTTGCATGTGGTTAAAGGCTCTGTGCTGTCTGTGTAGTTTTTGGCCAGTGGCTTGGTAGCGTGTGGGAGAAGCTTTTTTTCTTTTTTTTTTCCTCCCCTCACGTGTGCTGTTTTTGCAGGCTGTGTGCGCATGTGAGGGAGGGAGGGAGGTAGGGGCTAAAAAGAAAGGATTTCTACCTCTCTTTTAGCCAGTCTCTTTGTTCCTCTGCTGTATTACCTACTAACACACAAATGAGCAATATACCTGAAAGGGAGGACATCGACTTACTGTCAAAAGGAACAGTTTTAATATGATTCTTTGCATAGTTTATATAATTTTGCATAATAGGACAGTTATCTACTGTCTTGCTGCCCATTGTACTGACCATGTAAATTTGTAAATATATGTTTTGCTGCCTTTTGTACGACTGTCCGCCAAATCTTCTTGTACTCCAGTGTAAAGACTCTCTTACTCTTGATAAAATGATAGATAGGTTTTGCTCAATGGTAGGAAATTCTCTGCCATTTTCTCTTGATTTTCCAGAGTCAAATATGAGAACGCATGGTGGCACTTTCTCAGAGTTACAGCTACGCCATTGCTTAAGCATTCCAGCTTTATTTTAATCCAGAATGTTGGAATAGATTAGGGTGCATTATGCCAAGCTTTTCTCTCCTGATTTTTATCCCCCTGATCTGGCAGCAGAGGCACACTGATTTTGTGTCTTTTTTTTTTTAATTTCCCTTTTACTATTTCATCATTTGGCTCACTCAGTGGCCTCTTTGCTTGCCTTTGGAAAGCTGTTTAGGACATATTTTTTTTTGTTTGTTTGTTTTTTGTTTGTTTTTTTAAATATGATTTGGCAAGTCACTTGTCGTTCTTGCTTTATTTTAACTGTGAAAACAATCATCAAAACTTGGCCTTGTTCTGACTGGCACTTTTCACTGCCAGACTCGTTGGCTTGTTGTGAAGTTTTTACATTGCCCTAGCAGTTTTCACAGTTAAATCCTCTTGGGAATGCAAGTAGCATATGCTGTGTTCTTAAATATGAATTCAAAGCCGTATATTTATAGTCATTGGCCTGTGGTCTGGTAATATGCTGCAAGGCCTGACTCGCAGTGTGAATGTGGTGGAATGATGCACGAAATGTAAATTTTGATTTAATTCTGAAGCCTAGATTTGATTACGGTTTAGACATTCTATGTGATAATATCTTCATTTGTGAGCCCCATTTGAGTGAAGTAGCCTGTCCTTGTGCACATTAGTGGTCGTTGACTATTGCTGAACTGCCTGGTCAAGAACTAGAGTGTTATCAGTGCTGACGTGTGCTGAGAAATTCATCTATATTTCTGTTTATTTTCAAATGTTCTTGCATCTTGTTTTCCATGAGGGGCAGTGAGGGATAAACCCAGAGGCAGCAGTTGGAAATCTCTGTACATTTTGTAGGAACTTTGTTTTCACAAGTGTAACTGATCTTGTTTGTTGTTGTTGCTTTTTTTTGTTTTGTTTTTGTTTGTGCGTCAGCATTTTGGGGTAAATGCAAATAACTCTTGAGGGAAATGGATTTAAAATGTGTTTGACTCCCAATCCACTTTAGCCAGGAGTCATCAGAATAGCGCCGTAGAAAGGTTTACAACCGAGAGAAAACAATAACAGACTGATGAGAATTGCCTCATTTGAATTAGTGCTATGTTCAGTGCTTATTTCTCAGTAGAGTCTGTTTTTCCACAGAGAACTCCACAGTACATTTGCACAAGGTGTTCCCTGGTGACCCTGCAGCCAAACAGCAGCTCAGGTGTTTATCAGTGGAGCTATTAGCCCCTAAACTCCACCTGTGCCTGGGTCAGATGCAGTAGACCCAGTGAGAGGTTGTTAAGTGTGATTAATTAGCTCTTTGTCTATGATCAGCTTGAAAAGGTTCTGCCTTTGCCCTGCCTGCTGTGCCCAGTGTTTGAGGTTCAGTTCTGGGGTAAAAGAGAGCGTTCTTCATATGGCTTGTGTTAAAACGGATAATGTGGCCAGTGAATCAAAGTCTTCACTGTAAGACCTGTTGTAGAACTCTATTGCATAAATAGCATTACACTGTGCATATTTCTAAAGGATGTGCAATACAAGTTCTTTATGGTGTGTTGGTATTTTACATGGACACTTTGCAAAAGCAGATACACACTGTCTGGTTTTGGAAGTCTTGAAGGATTTCTCTGTATACTAGACTACTCCTATGCATTAATATCACATGAGCTTGGTTTTGTTCCTTTGTTTATTAATCTTTTTATTTTCCCCATCTTAAATATCATTTCCTGTCTTTACCTTTTTTTCTTTTTCTTTATTTCCTCTGACTTTCATTTTGTTCTGTAGTATCAGATTGTTCAGATTCCTCATTGTGTGTTTCCTCTCTAGCTTTCTCTGTTTCCATTTCTTCTCTTTCCTCATCCTCCCTCCCTCTCTCTCTCTCTCTCTCTCTCTCTGTCTCTCTGTGTATATGAGAGAGAGATAGAGGGACAGACCGCACATACACACTTATCTCACTTATTCTTCACATCCCTGCATCTCACAGATGCTAATCTCATTTTTGGGTGAAACAAATACTGTGCTGATCACAGAACTTACTGTTTATTACTGTGCGTTTCGAGAAGAGAGGGCAAATATATTCAGCAGGGGGCAGTGTTGGTCTTGTGTAGAGGAATGTTACAAATCTTTTCCTCCACTTTTTAACATTGACTTATATCTCCTTCTATTTTAGATTGCATTCTCTCAGCACAGTAACTTCATGGACCTGGTGCAGTTCTTTGTCACATTCTTTAGGTAAGACACAGCCCTCCTTTGATGTGATAAACACTGATTAAAGACACTGAACCGTGTCGTTCTATCTGTACATTCTCACGGTCCTTACATTGTTACATTACATTGTTTTGTCATCTGTGGTAAGGATCTAATTTAGACCATGATATGTGTCCAAATCTTTATGTAACTATGGATGTATTATGAGAAATTACAGTGACAAATAAATAAAATATGCAGGTTTTATGCTCTAAAACATATTGATTGGAAAAGGTCATCTTGATTGTTTTTTGGCCCTAATGGTTTGGGATTAGAAATATAGGACAGTAACTTGGACTAGGTATCCCATACATAAAATACACACACACATGCACGCACACAAACAGTGCTGTGGTTGGCCATGGTTCCCCATCATTAGTTCTGTCAGCTCAGGCACTATGATGAATTACACTGACTCTGCACTCTTTCAGCCTTGGTATGGGGGTGTGTGTGTTTGTGTGTATGCGGGGTGTTGGGAAAGAGTGAATCCATTTATTCACTAGGCAAACTTGACTGTTTTCACCTATTTACTCTAAACTTCTTTTACAGTGCACAGCTTAGAGCTGACCTGAATAATTTAAATGCTTCACTATTCATATTCTATGTTGAAATTCTATGTTGGTTCTTTTTTGTGCTCTTTGGGGTCTTTTTAGCTGCAGAAGCCACAGGCTAAAATACACTGTCTACAAATGTTTTTAGAATTATAATATAATATACCATAATCCTAAAACAAATATTTTCCCAAATACTTCTTAATGTTGTTAAAATTCAAGCTCATGCAGTCTTCAAAACAAGGTGTTCTCTGCTTCTATTCATTCACATATCATGAAAGTTTAAAGACAGCACCTGTGTTCCAATGGCACAGAAAAATACATGTCTTTATATTTTGACAGCAGAAAATGTATGAAAATGTCAAAAAGAACAATAATGCATCAGATGAATGCATCATGAACTTATGTCACGTTGCCTGGGTTCAGAGCACAACAAACTGCAATGCTTTCCACATAGCCATTAAAGCTGAAACACCAGAGATACCACAGAAAGGAATCTCCTGTGTGAGGAAATGTAAGATTTTGTATGAGCATTCAAGTGAAAATAAAACAGTGACAGGGCAGAAGGCTTGTATTTGTCCCGTCAGACAGGCAGCTACAAACCACACGAAATACACCACATGTCTAAAGGTTTTGTGGGCATCTAACCATCCAAAATATGTTCTAAAAGGAAGTGTTTTAGGGCGGCACGGTGGCGCAGCAGGTAGTGTCGCAGTCACACAGCTCCAGGGGCCTGGAGGTTGTGGGTTCGATTCCCGCTCCGGGTGACTGTCTGTGAGGAGTTGGTGTGTTCTCCCCGTGTCCCCGTGGGTTTCCTCCGGGTGCTCCGGTTTCCTCCCACAGTCCAAAAACACACGTTGCAGGTGGATTGGCGACTCGAAAGTGTCCGTAGGTGTGAGTGAATGTGTGTGTGTCTGTGTTGCCCTGTGAAGGACTGTGAAGGAATACACCCCTCCAGGGTGTATTCCCGCCTTGCGCCCGATGATTCCAGGTAGGCTCTGGACCCCCCGCGACCCTAAATTGGATAAGCGGTTACAAATAATGGATGGATGGATGGATGGAAGTGTTTTAATAGGGAGGAGTCCCACTTTGCGACAGTTACAGCTTCTACTCTTCTGGGTAGGGTTGGACTAGATGTTGTACAACATACAACCCCTTTTCGTAAAAGCTGGGAAGTTGTTCAAAATGTAAATAAAAACAATGCACTAATGTGCAAATAATTTAAACCCTATATTTAATTGAACAACTTAAATGTTGAAACTAACAACCAAGGAGCTCACCATCTACTGTGTATATTTTCTTCAAACGTTTCAGAGGAGCCAGAGAAATCTCTGTATGCTGGGGACATTATTCTCTGGCTGTGATCTTCAGGCCTCAGGAGGCACCACATTAAAAGCAGCCATTTTGTAGTGGAAATCACCTCGTGTTTAGGAACACTTTGGAAAACCATTATCCGTGAACACAGCTGTAAGTTTAAACTCTCAAATTCAAAGATGAAATAATATATAAACAGGATGCAGAAACACAATCACATTCTCTGGGACCAGACTCATTTAAGATGCACAGATGCAAGTGGAAACCTGTCCTGAGGTCTGACCAATCAAAATATGAGGTTAATGTTTGGAAAACATAAATGCAACATCCTCTGGGGTAAAGATCTTTTTTGGTTGTTATAAGCGTACAGTTCAAAGCCAACGTCCTTGACGATCCAGTTGTGTACAATGGGGTGACTTGCAGAACTGTGAAGTAGGGTGACCATTTTTTGCACTCAGCTGTATAACCCCCTTGAACAATTAAACTCACAGACCCCTTTTGCTCACCCTTCAACAGCATCGTCAAAGTGCACACTTCAAGGAAGGATTTAGGGCTTAGGGCAAGAATTGTGACAGGGGAGAAGTGTGCAGACAGCAAAATCTTGGACATTTTTGGTGATTTAGAAAACCCTGCCAGATGCTTTTATTTTTAAGTCCCAAAAAGAGAACATGTCAGGCAAAAAGAGGATGTCTGGTCACCGTATGTGAAGACAACATTGATGTTGAACAGTGCATACAGGTTTTTGAGCAATTTGTCTTTTACAGGCTAGGACTTGTTTATTTCAACAAAACATTGCCAAATCAGATTGTGATATTATTACAACAGTGACTCCATTGTAAGAGTCTGGGTGTTAATCTGGCCTGCCTGTAGTCTAGACCTGTCATCCACTGTAAACATTTTACACATTATGAAACAAATGATATGACAAAGGTAGCCCACAACTGTTGATCAGCTGAAATCATATACCAACAAGAATGGGGAAACATTTAATGATAATCTGATAATGATATCCATAATGATAATGTGCAACTATTTCTCATTATAAAACATACAAAATGTGTCTTCTGCATTTAACCCATCTGTGGCAGTAAAAACACGCACACACACGCACTAGATGCTGTGAACAGCAGCCATTTCCAGCACCCAGGGACCAGTTTTGGGTTCAGTACCTTATTCGAGGGCATTTCAGCTGTGGATCTTCCCGCCGGTCTTGGGGATTGAACCAGCAACCTTCTGGTACCAAGCTTAGTCCTCCTAACCATTAGGCCACGGCTGCCCCACAGTTTAAACCTACAGCATATTTTCTCCTCAGTTCCCAAATGCTTACAGAATGATGTTAAAGGAAGTGGGGGTTTAACACAGTGGTAAACATGCCTCTGTTTAAACATTTTAAATGTGTTCTTGGTACTACTTTTATTTAAATACAGGTTTTAAATGATTTGCACTTCATTGCATTCAGTTTAGAATTATGGATAGAAATAGATACACAAAAAGATTTCATTGTTTTGAATATTTTTTTTTTAATTGATAAATGACACAAAGCAAAATATTTATTTATTAATTAAATTATTTAAGTTTACCCACCCACACATGTATGCTTCTGAAGCAGGCAGGTGAACGATTAAGACATGATGCTTCTACTGCTTTACATGTTCCAAACACTCGGGACAGGTGTGTCTGCACTGCAAGCCTGTGTGAATAGGCTGCTGCAGGCATATAGCAACTTTATTTAGATGTTATATTTAGCATACACAGGCACTATTCTACATGGAAGTGGGTCTTATGCTTGAACATAGTATTAACTTAGGTTCAGAAACATTCTGGAGAAGGTACAGGGCACACTCGAAGTGGCAATGCAGAATGAACAAATACAAGTGCTTTAATTCATATTTATTCAGACAGAAAGGGAGATGAGTGAATGTCACAAACACACTTGCAAAGGTTACATGTTTCCTAAGGGCTTGTGAGAGTGAGGGATGGTTTGTGTGGAAAAATTGAGTCTGTGTTAGTGATTCATCCTGGAGGAACATATCCAGTCTCTGGAGTGGAGCTCAGCTTATATTGGGTTATTGATATCTTGGGTTGATATTATCCCTTGGCTGATATGTTGTGATTTAATGATTTGATATTGGGTTAGAAGCAGAGGTAAGTGGAAGAAGACTGACACATGGTTGCCTAAGAGCTGTGCCATTCAGGTCAAAGTTGGCCAGTATTCACAACTAAAAAAAAATGTTACTGATACATTTATTCAAACATTAATCATATGTAATGATTAATTTATCATTTATTTTATCATTGTCATCACTTAAAGATACTATGGTTATTGTGAGCATTCATTGTGTAATATGATCCAAATTATTCTAAAAGTCTTGCTCAATGAAGACAACAATAAATTAAAATAATTATTGTTTATAATAGGTTTTTGTATAGTAAATTAAAGAGTAATATTTGTTACATAAAACAGAGCACAGGTTAGTCATATTTAAATTTAGTGTGTTTAAAAATATGCATGCTTTTTTTACATTTGGTCAGAAATATAGTTTATTTTCAAACATAAAATAGAAAATAAAATACGGTCTCTATCTGGTAGTGAGGAGATTTTTGTAGTGTATTCATTGCTAATCACATATTGCTGTACATACCCCCATCCCTTTTCTCTGATCTCATGTTCTGTGTTTGTAGCTGTTTCCTATCTTTGTTGCTGGTGGCAGCAGTGGTGTGGAAGATCAAGCAGAGTTGTTGGGCATCACGGAGACGAGAGGTAAGCAACATGGCGACGACTTCACTGCATGTTACGCTTCTACCTACTCATTCACAAGACTCTCTCCATTAAGTTAGTTATTCTGTGTTTAAACATGAAACCCACCTGACCTGATTCTCCAGAGAGTGTTTCAGAAACTGACGTTCTGTCCTGATGTGATCAATACTAGAGAGCATTATGGACATGACTTCTGTGTTGTCTATGTACTCACAGATAAGAAAGACCTTAGTGTTATGAAAGACTCTTTGGGAGGCTTATTTTAGCATCACAGAGACATTTATGAGGAGTAATAAGAGCATTTCTTAAAGGTTAGAAATGTGTCGCTTGTATGTAAACCCCTCTTCACTATCTGGCCTTGTAAAGTGCTCTTATCCAGGAAATAGTCATACAAAAAAAAAAGTTCCTTCTGAAATGCCAACACACACACACACACACACTCTGTGGAAGATATGCCCTCTACTGGCCTTTAGCCTTTCCTAATAGAGTTCATGGAGGCTAATTTAGGATAGAATGGACTTGACCACGTTTAGCGTGCATGCACACACCAGCATGCAAACCATTAACCGAGAATGTAACTTAACATGACACAGAACAGAACCCAGTTTTGCAGGGTTTGTACGATATCGGGAACAGAGACCTGTTTTTAGGTGATACAGGTGGAAAACCTGTGTTTTTGTGGCCTGTGTTCTGGCCAAAGAACTGAACACCACACTGATGTCTGAACTGTAATTACATCAGATCTGACCTTTTCACAAAGACTGTGTGTCTGCTGAGAGAGAGAGAGAGAGAGAGAGAGAGAGAGAGAGAGAGAGAGAGAGAGAGAGAGAGAGAGAGAGAGAGAGAGAGAGAGAGAGAGAGAGAGAGAGAGAGAGAGAGAGAGAGAGAGAGAGAGAGAGAATATGCAGTGAGAGTTGGAGGTGAAAGAATAATTATATGTATTTTTGCTAGTGGGGTTGAAAGGGTCTGAGGTGACAGATTAAACTATTCTCAGTGTATCAGTGTACCTTTGGAAATGCAGTGTGGCTTAACCTAGAAAAAAAAAATGGGAAGCTCTTAGCACCGATGAACCAAGGCTTTTCTAAATTTTGGTTGTCTTTTTTGGGTCTCTTATTCTCTTTGGTCTATTACAATGGCTGTATTTACTGTGGTAAAAATACCACCTCGATGCTTGGAGGGGTGTCCAAAATGCTGTGTAATTAATAAAGTGCAAATCGGTATACAAGACAAAAATACACTTACACTATCAAACACTGAGTTCAGTGGACTTTACATACAACGTTCCTGAATATACAGTTCAACAGGAGAATATATGTTCCCTTTATTATAAAGCATTCACTCTTTGAGAACTGGCAATATCCACAATCTCTTCAGAGAAGTGAAATGAAATGGAATTGCTCATGATAATGGTAAATGTCATCATATTGCCCACTGAATAATACGCTAGTGTGCAAGAGATGGGTAAGTCTGAAATAATGAAAGAATTTTGCTGTTAATATTACGACATTGACTTCCATCATCTGTTCTTCATTTACAGAAAAATCCAAAATTATGTTACACTTCTAATTTAATATAATTATTTACCAATCAGTGCCCTTGAGTTTTCTGCCCAGGTAACTTTACTCTACATGATACCTTTGTTTTCATATTTTAAAATGGTTTGTGTTAAAAATAGAGAGGAAGAACAGAAAAAGAAACTTATCAGAAGTAAAATTCTAGTCTGTGGATCGACTGAATTTAAAAGAATGCAGAGATGGTCGGCTAGTGCAAGAGGGGAAACAATTATTTTTAAACATGTTTACAACTGAGACCTTTCAAAACCCTATAGCGTATGTGTTATAATTAAATGACTGTTTTTAAAATGAGACAATCAGAGTTGGGCTGGTGAAAGACATTGTGTTTAAAGGAAGAGAGTGCCTTTAGTTCGGTGTCCTTTATAGTAAGCAGAACTTCAAAGCACTCACTTTTACTCTTTCATATCTACCCCTCAGTTCATAGTAAAATAGATATTGCTGAAGAATCACTCAAACAAGACAACTTTTGGTAAAACACCGACATTCGGGGTAGGAACACCTCTTATAATCTTGGGATTTTTATGTCCAACTTCAGGAACCCTTATATACAAGCTGTTTTACTCATAACTGTGAATATGCTTCCTACGAAAGTGTATCTTTTCCATTACATATGGTCATCTAGCTGTGCGCATGCAGTCAAATTATTTCCCCTCTCCCTCTGTCCTCCCCTCTTTTCATCTGTAGAATTCAGCCACCCAACTGTGTCTTTTTAACTTTATTGCTTTAGTGACTGCGGTCATTTGCTTGTGCTATTTTCCTTTGCTGCCATGCACTAGTGAACTACTATTAAACAAACTTAACGAACTACTCCTTTATGTGTGTGTGTTACGGCTGCAAAATGGAAATGCTTATGGCACTCTGCAGTGTGATATGAAAGGGAGCAGTTTGATGCATTCTATTTAAGAATGTGTCTGGAACATCAGAGTAAAATGTTTCTTGTCATAAGATTAGTTCTCGTGGGAATGCTCCAGCAGATTGCAGACATTTCTGGTGCGAGTTGTGTGGCTGAGCAGTCGCAGATGTTCCTGGTAAAATGTACTGAGTTTTCTGAATCATAACGACATGACCGGTCAAATGTATATTCATTTTTGTCACAAACTGTGCAGCCCCTTTTTAACCTAACGTCAAAATGGTTTTCTTTTTGCACTCAGCACATGAAGCCATAAAACCATAAATACAATCTTAATCAATCTGTGCATGGCTCAGTAGGAGCATCCATAAGTGGGTGTGTGTGGGTCTGTGGGTCGGTTCTGTCGACTGTGTACTTTTGATAAATAAATATATTTTTTTCATTTATCAATCTCATAAAGCCCTCCTTGTCAGAGACTAATCATTTTGGGTGTGTGAAAGAAAGAGAGAGAGAGAATGCAAGGTGACCTCTGACAGTGTTCATTTGGCCTTGTCCATTGTATGAATATTTTCACTGGGTCAGCACAGCCGTATCCTTTACCCCTGCAGGGGATTAAGTGTGTGAGCCTTGTAATATAATGATGCATGCAGAACTCTGTGTATAAATGTGTGTGTAGATAGAGACTAATTTATCAGTGATCCTGTGAATAAATTTCTGTTGAAGGTCAGCTTTCCTCTACAGAAGCACATTCAAACATGCGAATATTTAGAGATTTTGGTGATGCATGACATTTTAAGTAGAAGTTCCGCATATGTGCACAGTGCTGTTCAGGGTTTAGAGGCTAGTTTTATGTATTTCCAGTGGAAAAATGTATAGTTTTTTATTTTCCCCAGTTTCCCAGTTTTATCCTGGGGAAAACAAGCAGTAAACAAACAGTTAGCACTTCCCAAAATCCTCAGAATCTAAATTTTTATATTGTTTTTAGACTGTGCCCACTTTTGTTAGAGAATTGCATGCAGGAATATTTCTACACCATGAAGCTGAATTTTCTGCCTCTCATGATTCAGGTTTATCCCCAATTCATTGATATTGATGCCTACGCTCTGGAGTGCCCAGGCCCCTGAGAACAACAACAACAGCTTTTTTTTTTTGCTTGAATTTTAGTCTTATTACTTCTGTTCTCAGTACTGGCCTTTTTATAGCTTCAGGTCTTTTCAGACACATGGTGGTGAGTTGTCACAGTGGAAGGTTGGACAGAAGCACTTGTGTGTTGTTTTCAGAACAAAGTGAAACAGAACAAAGCTTATTTCTCTCATAGATTCGTTCCTTTTATGTCATTGGTAGCATTTAGGATGATCCACCAAGACTTGCATGGGTACTAGGTCTCAATTTAATGTTTTTTTGTTTTTCTGTAATCTGTTTTTTTTTTCTTTTTCTTTTTTTCTTTTATATATTTAAACATGTACATCTCTCTCTCTCTCTCTCTCTCACTAGCTCTGTATCTCGTTTTCTCTTTCTTTCTGTGCTTTAGGGCAGTGATATTAATTCCTCTAATCTGTAGTCTATGGGGCTGGGTGTGAATAATTAAGGACCTGGATTAAGGCTCATTAGAGGGATTGTATTGATGCGCCTGTCCTTCAGGCTTCACGAGGCCCATGACCTGTCTCTGTTAACCTGCGCCTGTGAGACATTGGGTTATCCCATGTCTTTCTTGAAGATGGAGGGCGATACCATTGATTTATCAGTATTTGTATTGTTGTAGGTTAAGTGGCTGAAACACGTATCTCTGTTGAATGGTATTAATGACAGAAAAGCTGTTCAAATCAAACCAAATTGTATCTTTCTGAATATGAAATTTAGCAACATGTTTTTTGTTGTTGTTGGTTTAGCTTTGTTACATTATTATATTTTAAGTATTTTGGAATTCTAGTGAACCTCAACAGCAAGGTAGTAATTACATCAATTTAAAAGCAGTTTGTTTTTGTTTTTTTGTTCATGGCTTTGTTATATTTTTACTGAAAATGAGTATATATACTCATTTTCTTAATTATACTTATATATATATAGTATATAAAATGCTATATTTGCAGTCGTCTCTGTACAGCAGTAATACTGCTGAATTTAAAATTAATGAGCAGGCTTGGAACAAATACCGAGGACAACACACAAACCAAATGACTGCAAGTTGTGTGCTATAACAAATAAACAGCATTAGTAAAAACTAATGTAACATAATGGTGTTCAAGTGTTTATATATGTATATCATAGCTTGGTCAATGGTTTATATAATTATTAATATATTGTAGACTTGTTTGTGTAAGAATTCAGATCATTGATCATAGTCATTTGCCTTGTTAATGATCTGACACATGCATTCTCTCTCCATTCAGTCAAGGAAAATATAGCTTGGATATTTCAAGGACTCAGATTAACATATTGGCACCATCATCTTGGGAATGAGATGTCAGCTTGCAGATAGAGATCTTTCTGTGATTCATGCTCTGTGTAGCTCTAGCTGCTGAAATGAATAGGTAGGCTAATCCATACCAGCATCTGGTTATATTTTAGTCTTGACAGTCTCATACTATTGGCTCATCACGGGTCACATGCCTGGGCATATGGCTTGTCAAAATGTCAGAATTAGACGTAACCTGCACTTTATAAACATGACAGAAATTGAAAAGGGTTTCTCAAGTGGCAGAACTTCCCACACCTACAGCCATTCCAGTATTCATTTTCAACTACAGCAGTTAGTTCAACTGACTTCTGCTTTTTCCTTACAGGAGTAGAATTTTATAAATGCTTCTAATGCAGAAACATTATTCTATTCTTCTCAAATTAACACATTCTACACAGAAACCAACAGCTTTTGACTAGCGCTATATTTGTAATAACTCTATATAGGTTCCATACAAATGAGTGACACATTGTCATTTGTTGTCCAAAATTTCAAAACCATTACTTGAAAAGCAGGATATGCTAACAAGCACCTGCAGGGTGTGTCAAAGCATTGTGGCACTCAGCGACCCCAAACACTGTTCAGTTCCTCAGCACATCATAGCATGCCATGGTGCATTTAATTTACATTGTTTTAAATCCTTATTGAGACACAGCGCATCACAGAAGATCACACGGTGAGAAATTTCCCAATCTTTGACTTTTGAAGTCAGTTTGAACTTGAACAGGAGCTCAAATATGAAATACTCCTTGGTGTTCTTACTGTGACGCTTCATTGTGCAGTGGCCTTTAGAGAAGGTTCTTTTAAGTCCTGCAGAGAAAAATTAAGTTTGCGTTAATTGTGACTATTGTGTTTCGATGTGTACTCTCAGCACTGTTGTTCAGGAAAACAAATAGAAATATCTCCAATAGAGCAATTAATGAGCTTTTATTGATTTGTTTCATAATGATGTGTTTGTACCAAGAAGCGATTCGGTTTTATTCCTAAATTCATTATTTGCACATTCAACCTTTTGGCAAAAAAATCATTGTTAAAAACAACTCCATGATTTCAGTTGATTGTGTTGTCTCACTAAACTGTGGAGGGATAAATGATTGATTTATATCCAATTTTTTATATTCTGTTATAGACATCTTTAAAAGCTTTAAAGCAAGTCTGTCTAAGTCTGATTATGGTGATTTATTGCTCTAAGGAGTTAAGTTCCAACACACCTGACTGTAATGTCCAGATGTTGGGGCAAGACAAACCAGAAAAACTTCAGTGCACATTGGCAAAGATTTTGTAAAACCCCTAGAACTGTGCTGGATTTTTTAAATTATTGTGTTGGAGAGTTTTTTTCTAACACTTCAGTCTCCAACGTATGTTTAAACTGGATGAGAACTGTGATTGCAAAGGAAATAACATATTTACATTGTGCTCATTGAATTGTACAGTTACCCCTTGAACCTTGAGGATAAGGGCGATGATATCCCAGAAGAAACCACTCCAATGTTTTTAGAGGATAAAAATGAAAATTAGTAAAAATGTGTTGATTTGCAATGATTCTGTGGTAAAAGTGCACTCAAGCCATTCCAGTACAATGCTTCTCAGAACTAAGTGTTCTGGACCCATTAATGTAGAGGTCAAAGATTTGGGCCTGTACTTTTCTCTGGAGTAAACCAAACCATCTCTTGTCCACTTGAATATCGTGAAGAATCGTCCATCACTGAACTTTTTGCAATGAAGCGTTTAGGCTAGCAGCCGTGGCCCATAAAGTAGGGGCTGTCAGATGAAGGAGATCTATGTCTAGTGTTGTTAAAAACTGAAGGCTGCAGTTCATCACCTGGGGGGGGGATCTGATTTTTTATTTTATTTAATTCTAACATAATACGTTTATAAAAGTCTTTTTAACCATATGCTTTAAATATCTCACTATGAATATGCATCTCCAGATTTTTCTCTGAATTTTTTTTTTTAAATGTCTTTTTGAAAAGACAGACTGACTCGGTCTGGTTTGCTAGTCCTTCTCTCTTTTCAGAACTTATACAGGTGCATAACATTAGAATATCATGAAAAAGCTGGTTTATTTCAGTAATTCCATTCAAAAAGGGAAAATTGTATATTATACTCATTCATTACACACAGACTGATATATTTCAAGTGTTTATTTCTTTTAATTTGACGATTATAACTGACAACTAATGAACACCCCAAATTCAGTATCTCAGAAAATTAAAATATTTCTTAAGACCAAACAACAAAAAAGGATTTTTAGAAATGCTGGCTAAATGCTGGGGTGCCATGTCATCTGCTGGTGTTGGTCCACTGTGTTTTCTGAGGTCCAAGGTCAACGCAGCCATCTACCAGGAAGTTTATAGCACTTCATGTTGCCTGATGCTGACCAACTTTATGGAGATGCAGATTTCATTTTCCAACAGGACCTTAACTTGTTTTAATTACAATTAACCTGTACTTAATTGGCCAGCAACCTCACCTGACCTTAACCCCATTAGAAAATCTATTCTATGAAGTATTGTGAAGAGGAAGATGCAATACGCCAAACCCAACAATGCAGAAGAGCTGAAGGAACCTGGGCTCTCATAACACCTGAGCAGTGCCACAGACTGATCGACTCCATGCCACGCCGCATTGCTGCAGTAATTCAGGCAAAAGGAGCCCCAACTAAGTATTGAGTGCTGTACATGCTCATACTTTTCAGTTGGTCATCTCTAAACCTTTTTTTTGTATTGGTCTTAAGTAATCTAATTTTCTGCGATACTGAATTTGGGGTTGTCATTAGTTGTCAGTTATAATAATCAAAATAAAAGAAATAAACCCTTGAAATATATCCGAATTTGAAATGGAATTCCTGAAATAAATAAACTTTTTCATGGCAGTCTAAGGTTATGACCAGCACCTGTGAAGGGTTTGTGACACACATGCCACTATGGGCTTATAAGGGTTAAATGAGAAATGTGCAGCTGTGTTCATGTGCTTTGCTAGTAACACAGTCTGATATCACTGTCTTATGATGATTTATGGAAGCTATCTTCATTCTCTGTCCAAACCATTTGCTCTCTAATGAGATCAGGCATTGGTTTTTCATGCTCAGTCATACCTTCTTTTGAGCCTTGCATGAGGTGTTGCTCAAAATACAGCCACTCAAGATGGCTCTTTTACTAGTGATGTTCACAGCAAATGATTTAGTATTACTGACACCCTCTGAGGTGCACCTCATGAGGTACATGCACCTGGTTTCCTGCTTGGGGTGTAGAGGCTTTGTTAAAACCTTATGCATATATTCCTTATTATAGATGATTTATTTGTTGGAGCCATATTTTCTCTTTTATGGCCTTCTGTCCCCACCATGCTTAGTTGCTAGTGATCAGATGTTTATATCTTGGGTAAATTGGTTACTTCGAAACACTTTGTGAACAGCAGGAATTTTTGCAAGGTGGACGTGGTATAACTGCACTTGGTGCAGTACTGGTTTAAGCCTTTCCTGACACCTTTGCTAGTAGTATTAATGCACTAACTTGGATGCAGGGCTTGCTGGGCAGGGACTGGCTCATTCATGTGTGGAAAAAGATAGACTACTCAGTTGTAGCTTTCCATCTTCAAGATGAGCTTGTCTGGTGGTGCAGGAACCTGAAAAAAAAAACACTTGAAAGAACTTTAGGTCCTGACCATGTCCCTGATTCACCGAACCACTCTCCATGTAAGAAACATGAAAGGTTTGTGCTCATTTTGAGACATTATCAGATTCTGTACAGTACATTAGATATGGAGGAGCAATGACCCTTTCTCAGCACATCCATCTTGACTGCCACTCCATAGGAACTTTGTATTAAACAGGGGTCTACATGAAGGTGTGCATTCTTAGTGTGATATTTCACTCACACTGTCGGAAAACCAGGAATTTGTAGCCTGCATTTGTAACCTAACACACTATAATAATGATGGTGGCTGAGGATTTACATTCCCGTAGGTTTTAAATAGACTTGTTTTGTGGTAAATATATAACTGTAATTACTTTCCAATATCATATTTCATTAGGGTTTTTCCATTTTAAAATTAAGCTGTCTAATTTTGACACTTTGTTTTGTAGATTTTGATATATGAAGGTGTTTTTAGGTCTCAGTAGTTGATACATGTTTTGTTTATTACAAACAACAAAACCTCTTTACTTTTTTGCTTTAAAACAGAAGTAGGTTTTTTCTGTCTTCATTTGGAGCTACACAGTGGCAACATGAGTACATTGTGTACACTGAACACAAAAAATCATTATTTAATTGGTTACATTTATTGAATGATATTTATATAACAATTAATAATCAACTAAAATGTCATGTCTGTGACAGGCTTTATGTTCCTCTGTTGCTTCATCTCTGGTTCTGCCGGTACGCCAATATTTTAAAACATATTCATAAATATGCCCTTTGATGTACTAGTGACATGCTGTCCTTGTGTGAGAGAATGATACAATTGCTCTGTTTATGGACTTCCATCTATGAAAGCCTCTTTATGTTAGGAAGGGAAGGGCTTGTGGAAGACAAGTCAGACAGCAGGGAATTGTAATTGAGTGATTTCTGATGAAGAGAGGTTTCTGTCTGTCTCTCCCTGTCACTTTCTGCCTGAAATGCAAATATTTGCGCAGAGTCTGCTATTCAGCTGTTAAAAGATCCCTTTGGTATATGTGCATGCATATCGCTAGTTTGTTTCTTTTTAGGATTCTGTGTGCAAGTTTAAGTTTTACTGTTAATTTGTTTCTTGCTCTCACCAGTGTACAGCGTCAAGCATCTGGGTGTTTCTGTATGCATTTGAAAGACTGCTGCATTATCTTCCTTCTCCTCTACTTCCTCAGCAACTCCTGCGAGAGATGCAGCAGATGGCCAGTCGGCCGTTTGCCACCATCAACGTTGCCTTGGAGACGGACGAGGAGCCTCCCGACCTGATTGGTGGAAACGTGAAGGTGAGTGTGACCTTCTGGACAGTGGCATCATGGCTGGGCCTGAGAGTGTATTAATGGCTGCATTTTTCATAAGGCTGGACATCACCACACATCTTGATAAACCAGCTGAGTCAGTTGGCCACAGAGGCCATTTTAGCTTTCTCCCAAAGCATCCCATGTCCTTCTACAGGCTTCACTGTGTCCACTGACATCAAAAGTTAGTTCTTCTCAGTGTTAAAGCCACTCAAACTCTGCAGAACAAGACTGAGCATTCACATTGTGTACGTTTATACCAATACATCATTTCACTTGAATATAGTTAGATTCAATCTATTTTTTTTCCTGTATCAGACGTGTATGTGTTTGTGTTCATAGGCAATGTGGGTATCTTTATGTTATTCATCTTCCCTGTTTTCATTGGAACTCCCCACGTTTTCTCCCAGGATAGTAGAGACAGCCCTGAAGCAAAGATTCAATTTAGATTTACCTTTCTTCCATGTTCCTCTCTCTCTGTTTTTTTCCCTCCCTCTCATTCACAAGTATTCATGCCCCCACTTTAAAGATTTCCAAGAAATACAAATGGAATATAATCTCACTGAAGACCCAAGAGGGTGTCAGTAAAATGGAGCAAGTGGTAGGAGAAACGAAAACCAATGACACTTTGATGTTCCATGTTCTTACTGGTGGCTAACTGGCACTTCAGTGCTTGGCCTAAAAAGAATTGTGGATTTCATTGTAACCAACAGTAAGCTACACAAACCTGTACGTTGGGTCAGTGTTATTGTTAAAGGACCAACATCCAAAGTAAAATAATCACCTAGTGTACTGCTAAAATACCTGTATAGGTGTAGCTACAAAGCAGCTGTACCAGTGACTAGCAACACTGCTTAATTAAATGTCTCTTCCTAAAAACATGTTGAGCAGAGGTACAAAATTAGCAGCAACTACTTAAAAGGCTTGTATACTATTTTAGACCAATACACTGTTTGTAAAAAATGTTGTGAATGTTTCCTCATGGGTCACTAGCTCTGCAGTGGGTTTGTGCACTGGATACAAGTCTGTTGCACAAACACACCAGCTTTGTAAACGGGAAACAATCTAATTGACTTTGATGGAGAAACGAAAATATTCCAGTCAATCAGCAGCAGTGCTGAGCAGCAGAGTGGAGTGACTTTGTTTTGCTGCTGAGTTCCAATATCATCCGTCATTCTCCAGAATAGTATAGAGCACATTTAAGAACAGAGTGATTTGTGGAACTTGTAATAACACCACCAATATATTGGGTCCCTGTATGGTCAGTGGAGCTGAGAGAGTATGTATATCAGCATAGAAATAAGTGTGTTAGCTGCTCATATTACATGCAAAGAAACTCATGTGACTGACTTGGAACTCACTCATTCATACTCATATATTAACTGTTCCAAAAGGGGGTTATACTCAGTGGTCCTCTTCTTGACACATTCTTGGTCTAACATTAACTTAATGTAAAAGCTAAGAGAGCATTCAAACGGTTTTGAGTTTATCACCAAAAAACAAGTTTCCCACCAGGAGACACCACCTGAACACCCTCTGAAGTCAGAAGCAGAAGTTGAACACATTGAAATTTTCAGTACAGCATGAGTTGGCGGAGTTGTGATGTAATCACTATTTTCCACTTGGCGGAACAGTCCACCAACAGAAAATATAACTTGTGTTCAAACACCCTTAAGAAAGCAAAAATCAAGATGACATAAACCACATCAATGCTACCAAGTTGGGAGAACAAGTTGGACCTCGGAGCGGAGGGGGGTGGTTGAAGTCTGGGTCCGGGGGTACCTCCCTGAAATTAGTTTCTGCAACTTGGGATGTCTGGGATTGCGGAGGTTGAGAAGCAGGTCGAGTATCTCAAAGCGGCAGATAAGGAAGCACAAGCAAACCCGCCAGCTACTAAAGCAGAAGTTGACACGATGAGGGAGAATCTGGTAGATGATGAAAACCGCAGTCGAAGAACCAATCTTTGCTTCGTTGGAGTCCCAGAGGCAGAAGAGTGTCTAAATATGTTGAAGTTCATGGGGGAATTGATACCCGAATTGATCGCCACCACCAGCTGGGAGTTGGAAATTGAGCGGGCGCATGAGTGGGAGGTTCACGTCCTGCTCCTGGGGATAAACCTGCAGTGATGGTGAGGTTTTTGACGTCGGGAGATAAGAGATTTCGTACTAAATGCTGGATGTGTTGGTCCAACCAGTCGTGTTATGGTTTTTCCAGACTTTGTGCGTGGAAAGTGAGTTTTGCGTTGCTTTTCCCAGCAAAAAAAAACATTTGACTGTCCTTGAAAAAACTATGCACTTCCTTCAGTCACAGGAGTGAGGTGAACTTGGAGATACCCGAGGTAAAAGACATTATACCCGGATGTTACGTCATGTGTTGTATGTTTAGCCATGTTCATCAGTGCGATGCTTGAGTGAGCTGCCAGATTTAGAGGTCTGATCACAGACTGTCTAATTGGAGGGGAGGATTGCTACGTTCAAAGGGATTTAGAGCATTGTTCAGGATCGAACGCTCCTTGATGATTCTAGGTTGATAATGGGTTTTCACTGGGTCAGTGTTAAGTTTTTGGATATGTGTGGGTTTTCACATGGCTTAGATTATGTACGCAGCTATTGGAATAATATGGGCATATTTGGGTAAATTGGATGTGAACATGTATGTATGTATGTATATTGTGTGTGAATAATGGCTTTGCAGATGGTTAGGATGAATCTTGCCACTTGGAATGTTAAAGGGTTAGGGAATGCTATAAAACGAAAGAAAGTATTAACATTGTTGGGATGAAAGAAATATGACAGTTTCTTCAGGAGACTGATTTATCCTCTGAAGACTCTCAAAACCTGGGTCGGGCTGGGTTTGTAGTGCAGGAGTTTTATAGTGCATGATCAAGTAAGATTAGGGGGTTAGCAACAGTTGTCATAGATAAAAAAAAGAAATACAGTTTAAATGTCATCAACAATGAAAAGATGAGGAGGGAATAATGCTTATTATTTTAGCAGAAATACAAGAACAGCATATTGTGAATATATAGGCTCCCAATATGATGATCCTGTCTTTTTTGCAGATCTCGAGGGGATTTTAATCTGGTGATGGAACCAGTGCTGGACCGTAACAATAGATTAGTTTTAAAATACACAAAAGCCATGCTGATGGCGCAGCGGATATGTAAAATGCAAGGACTTATTGATATTTGCCGTTAATTGAATCCTTCAAGAAAGAACTATTCCTTTTATTCACCTGTTCACAAAACATACTTGTGGATGAATATTTTTCTAATATCTAAATCATTGATTTCTGCTATCTCTAATTACGTTATTGGTAGTATTATGGTGTCTGATCATGCCTAGGTCACCTTAGATATGACTCTAAGTAGAAAATTTGAGAAAACGATCCTATAGATGGCACCTTAATTCCTCCCATCTTCAGGATCCTGCGTTTAGAGACTGATTGAGGTCACAAATTAAATTTTATTTGCAGGATAATAGAACATCAGTGACCTCGGCAGGAGTTGTATGGGAGGCTCTCAAGGCTGTTTTGAGAGGCTATTATATTTAATATGCTGCATATAATAAGAAATCAAAGATGCAAAAAATGCTAGCTCTGGAAGATAAAATTAACCAAGTAGAGTTGGAATTGACGGGTCAAATGTCATCTACAACGCCGAGAGAGTTTTGTTTAAAAAAGAGTTTTGTTTTGACGTGTTTAAAGTACCCATATAATAATATCTATAACGGGTGGAATTTTCTCTATTTAGAGAGAGACACTTATTTTGAGTCGAGAGATAAAGCAGGGAGGTGGCTTGCTAGTTATGTAAAACAGAGCGAAGCGTTTTTTGTTTTCCCGCTAATAAATCCCAGGGAGGCCCTATTTTGACTGATACTAATGATATTAATAACAAATTTAAAGAATTTTATTATTATTAATCTCTATACATCAGCCTCAGATCCTGTAGAGGATGGAATGATGCAGTTCTTAGATTCCTTACAATTACCAAAGCTAACTTCAGAACAAAAGGATGAGTTGGATTTTCATATAACAGAGGAGGAGATCGCTGATGTAATTAAGAATTTGCCCAAGGGGAAAGCCCCGGGACTGGATGGTTTTACGGGAGAGTATTTTCAGTACTATTCATCGGAGCTGATCCCACATTTGCAGGGTATGTTTGTGGAAGCCTTGGAGAGGGGAGAATTGCCTGATACCTTAACGTAAGCTTTGATCACTTTAGTCCCTGAAAAGGATAAAGACCTCTCTGAATGAAAGAATTACCATCTGATCTCATTGATACCAGTAGATGTTAAAATGCTCTCTAAAATTCTAGCGAATCAACTGGAGAAACTAATCATGTCGCTAGTACACCCTGACCAGGTCGGCTTTATAAGGGGACGGAGCTCTTCAGGTAACATTCAGTGTTTTATCGACATTATGTGGGCAGTGACCGATTTTCAAACACCAGTAGCAGCAATCTCACTGGATGTGGAAAAGGCATCTAATGTTACACTTATATAGCACCTTTCTAGATACGCTTCAAGGACGCTTTACAATGCATACTGCTCAGAATACTCAATCCACACACACTGGCGAGAAGCAGCAGCCAAACGCACACAGTGTACTCTCGACCAGGAACAACCGTCCACCTGGAGGACTGCATCGGGCACTAGGATTTCACCCAGGACAGAGTGCCAATCCATATCTGGGCACACACATTCACTCACACACCAGGACAGTTATTAGAGAAGTCAATTCACCTACCCTCCAAGTTTTTTGGACTGTGGGAGGAAACCGGAGACCCCGGAGGAAACCCACGCAGACACAGGGAGAACATGGAAACTCCACCCAGATGGGACTTGAACCCAAGATCCCAGTGCTGAGAGGCGAACGTGCTAACAACCAAGCCACCATGCCACCATTAAGTATATTTACTTAAGCATTTTCTACCTTCGCAGGATGAAGGTGAACTGGAATAAATCAAAAGCTTTCCCCTCTGACAGCTTATTGCCCAATGGCTGCCTTTTATCCGGGTCACTTTCAGTGGCCTCGACAAGGCATTCATTATTAAGGCATCCTTTTCCCTCTGCGGGTAAAAAATTTGATAAGAGTTCATCTTGATCCATTAAAGAGACAAATAGCTTGTGATGTGGACAAATGGTGGCCGATGTATTTATCTATGGTGGGGAAGTTAAATGTTTTAAAAAGGATTAGTATTCCAAAAAGTAATTATTTATTGCAATCCCTACCAGTGCAGATCCCAATGGAGGATTTTAAGCAATTAGAAAAAATAACAAAATATTCTATCTGGAACAGCAAACGACCATGGCTAAAGCTAGGGAAAATTCTGAAACTGGTGGAGGGTGGTGGCCTGGGGTTACCAAAATTGTTTTATTATTATGCGTTTAGCTTAAGTCACACTGGCACACTGGATAGTCCCCCCCAGAGAGAGCTCCACCCTGGTATAATATAAAATGCTTCATTTTAGCTCTGCATCCACCTCTGCTTGGTTTATCTAGCAAATTACCTCCTAAAGCCAAATCACACCCCATTATTTCTCAAATACAATCAGTATGATTCCAAGTGGCGAAGAAGTTTAAAATAGATCTGTTTTTAAACAATCCCTCAAGTATCTGGCTTAACCCCAAGTTATGTATAGGTCAAGCTCCTTTTGTATAGAATGAGTGGCTAAAGGGGGCATTCATACATTGACAGATCTTAATTCTCAGGAAATGTAATGTCCTTTGAGTTGGTTCATCAATTGGTTATCCCAGGATCACAATGTGAGATATTTACAACTATGGCACTTACTTGGGGGGGGGATTAAGCAACATAGCCCACCACCTAATGAGATATTATACAAAGTAATTTGAGTTTATGGTAGAGGTCATGAGGCCTCAGCATATTATTCCATGCTGGTAGAGAACCTGGACAACGGAATTTATGTAGCTCTTAAAAAATTATGGGAAAAAGATTTAAATTTATCATTGGATGAGAAAGTTTGTGAAGAGAAATTTCAAAGTTGTAAATTGGCGTCAAGAGACGTTAGGGTGCGCCTTATCCAATTTAAAATTATACAGCGTTTTTATTGGACTTATTACCGATTGTATAGATTGGGCTTAATAAACTCAGCAAAATGCTGGCACTGTCAGAATGATGAAGGGGATTTAATTCATGCTCTTTGGCATTGCCATAGAATACAGGAATTCTGGACAGCGGTATATGAATATATATGCAATATCCTGTGGTGTCAAATCCCCTCCTGTCCTAGGGTGTTTATTCTAGGTGACCCTTCGTTCTTAAGCGTTGCGGATAAATACTTAAAAAGTTTGATTAAAATCAGCTTAATGATTGGGACAAATTATATTAAGGGGTTGGAGAACAGTGGGATCACATCATTTCAGGATTGGGCTAAAGAGCTGAGAAAAGCGGCAGCATATGAGAAGTTGTCATGTAGAATAATGGAGCAATTGGATATATATTGACAAATGTGTGGCAAATGTTTTGACTACATACAGGATTCCTGAGGCTTCTGGAATGGCAAGACTCGGTATGTGGGATTTGTACAGTATTATGTTGGGAAGTGGACATGCCATGTTTATTTTCTTTTGTCTGCCCTAATGTTACACTGACTCCAGTGGGGAAGAGAAGTTGAGGGAAAGGGGTTATTAAGATGTTATTTAATGGACACGTGTGCTTTTGTACTTTGAAATATGCATGGAAATGGAAAGCAATAAAAATAGTGAATCATAAAAAAGAATCTTCTTTGTGTTAAGACACTTTCCGGAAACCCAGCCCCGATGACTACAATATCTCATTAGGTCATAAATAAGTCTATATTCTGGTTCCTTTAAAAATGCCTGGGTTTTTCCACTAGCCTCCACTAAAGCAGTAAAAGACTTGTTACCACTCCAGTAACTTCCATCTCCTCTGTAGGTATAATTTCTCTCTCTCTCTCTCTCTCTCTCTCTCCTTCTCCCTCTCTCTCTCCCTCCCCTTTATTTGTAGGAGTTAATTAAACAGAACCTGTGTTTTGCTGGCTCAGTCTGGTTGCTTTAGATAATCTCCCCAGCCCAAGCAGAATGGACACACACACACACACAGAGTTCCATTCCCAGACACAGTTCGTCTCTGAGGCTGTAATTGAATTTTATGAGGTGTTTCTTCTTTTACTGTCACCCCCAGAATTTGAAGTGTGTGTGTGTGCGCATGCACGTTGTGGGAGGGCTGAGGAGATAAATGAGATTTTCCTTTTGCATTTAGTGAGAGGGAGAACAGACTACAATAGGATAAGAGGTGGCTTAAAGTGTGGAAGGAAAAGGAAGACTGTGTGTGCTTCAGCAGTGGGAGAATGCATGCTAATATACATGTATATGTGTGTATGTGTGTGAGTATGGGCAAGTAAGCCGTGGGGACTGAGGGCAGAATGAATGATAAAATGGGTCAGTGCTGGAATGTGTTTAGCGAGTGTGAGACTGAAGTTGTGCCAAGAGCAGAGGAGGGTGTGTGCTTTTAACCCTGGCCAGGGATTACATACACACAGTATCTAACTGGAGAGACCACAGTAATTAAACAGATATTGACCCATTTTACAACATGGTGTATGTGTTTGAGAGAATGAATATTGCTTGAATGCTTTGCCCAAGCTTGACCCAACTCAATAAAATCATCAAATATCAAATCCTATCCTGTAAAATGTAATTGAATCCAACCCAGCCACAGTTCAGAAACCGTCTGAAACTGTTTAATTATGGTATGAACATGTATTTAAATGTGATATAATACAAAATTGAAAAAGTTCCACTAGAACAAAGTAATCAATTAGAACAATAAAGCGTTTACCACGTTTTTATCAACACTCATGATATGTTTCTGATATCAGTGGCTGATTTTGCTGAACTTACATCTCATTCTCGAACTCTGATATGCTTCTTACGTTAGTCATTGAATTTCATTGTGCCGGTGTGTGTTTTTCTGTGTATCTGTGTGTATGCTTTTGAACAATTATTCTCATCAGTATTCAATAATTAGACTTTTGTTTTTGTTTCTCATGTCTGTGACTGCAGGCAGTGCCAAAGCCCATAGCATTGGAGCCATGTTTCGGGAATAAAGCAGCAGTGCTGTCCATCTTTATCAGATTACCCAGAGGGCCGGGAGGTGTCCCTACTCCAGGACAGTCAGGTGGGGGTTCCTTTTATAAGACTGAGCGTTTCTTACATGCAGTTTACTGCTATAAGTGCCTCGGCAAGCAGTCTTCAGATGCGTAGGCTGAATAAAATTCAGTTAATAACTTAGGTTTGCCATGGCTAAATGCCACACTGATTGAGGTATCAGAATTTCAAGAATGAAGCTTTCACAGTACCAACAAAGATTTCATTAAGTTAGATATGTTCATTATAGAAACCTTAGTAAAAGGGAATTTTCTAACTGAAAAGCTCCTATTGTTTGCAGGCTCATGGTTAAAAGTTACAATACTATGACAACTATAGTCTCTCAGATAAGGCATATTTACAAAGTGCTTTAAAGGGTTATTAAACATGACACATTGAATGTATTAAACATATATCTCCTTACAGAGATGTGCCCATGTTTATGCTGTCAAAGGTAGTGGGATTTACAATGAACTTGCAGCTTAATGCAATAAACTTAAGTATATTTATTTAGCTAGGCCAATGACACTAGTTAGAATCTTGTTTTTTGTTACAATGATTATTAAACTAAGTCGACACCATACGCTTATTTTCACAAAGGGAAATTATTAAGGAAAATTATGAACAAAGATATACTGCTTTGGTCATTCAAAAACAATGAGTAGTTTAGTTGCTTTGGATTAATTTAACTTTGGTCTTGGCCTGCCAGGCTGACAACACATTTTCTTTTACCATAGTGAAATCTGGCTCAGGTTGGATAATCGCGAGGTTAAATTATAGTCTTTTGTCAGGGCAATTGGTTTTGAAAAATAAGACATCCCTTCTAATGAAGCTGGATTCCACAGTATAAAGCCAGACAATATTATAGCTCCTGAAATGCAAGCATCTATTAGATGTAACTGAATAAATAAGGGCAGTATGCCAGTATTCCAGCCACACTGGGGAAGTTTTAATTTGCCAAAATCCATATCAAGGTATGCTTATAAATGTTAGCCATGAAGGCTCATAAAAACACTGTGTTCAGCAATCATGTCTCAAAACTGCAGGCAAATGCTTTTGGCAGACCACTACAAACACTGAGAATGTGATGCTAGATAAAGCTAATAGGTTTTAGGCTATTAAAATCAAAAAGCTGTTTGCTGGACGAGATTGAGGTTGTGCCCGTTGTAAAAATATTGTGTGGATCACTAGCTTTAGTAATTATATAAAATACTCTCTCTCTCTCTCTCAGGTCTGGCAGTAGCAAGTGCTCTGGTGGATGTGTCTCAGCAGATGTGTGTAGGTTACAAGGAGAAATCAGGAGGCCTGCGTAACCGCAAGCAGCAGCCATTAGCACAGCCGGCTACCTGCATCTGACCTTTACCCCCCTCCTCAGCCCTAGCCCCTGAGGTCTCACCTCCGCCAGGACTGAATCACGGACACATGCAACACGAGGCAGGAGTCACTTACCCTTAAGAGGAGCAGGGGGTGTGGTCTAACGCCGAGTATGAACTCTTGATCAGAGTAACTGAAGGAAACTCTTCCGTCCAATGGAATGTACTTTAATAAGAAAGTAAAGAAAGAGAAGGCAAGGGAGAGATGTAGAGAAAAAAATGTGAAGCCCTCTCTTGTTGCTGACTGATGGACAGACTGACTGCAGATAGACTTCTCTCCTGCATCCACTATACAATATCTAACTTATTACTGTTGTTTTAATCCCTTTTTACACTCAGGAGGAGGTACCCCTGCACTGCTGCAACATGGTCTCTGTGGCAACGCACAGCCAGTCCGCCCTTGGCTATTACGCACGAACCTACCCATGCATACTCACACAAATTATACACACAATGACCCATACACACTCATTCAACTACTAAAGGGTGGTCAAACACGATGATCATCTGTGTCTCTGAAATCATGGCTGTTATTACAGTTGGAACTGTGTAGTGTCAAATCAGCCATTTCTGAAACCTTTTATTTGTGAATCTGTTTGTGCATGAGTGCTTTTCCATGTGTGAGAATGCAGTGCACTTTAGGGGTCACTGATCTCATTGGCAGAGGCTGGTGTGACTGCTGGGTTTTTATTCCATTGGAGCCGTGTGTTATTTTGCTTGATTAGAATAAAAGCCTGTAGCCACACAAGCATTTTATTTTATAATATTGTTCTCCTCTGGTCTACAGCAAAGATGCACAGGTCTGGAATTTGTATGTCACCCTGGAGAGTAGGTCTTCATCTTTAGACCTTAATCCTGTTTCCAGTCTTGAATATTATCATCACTGTTAGGTATGACACTAGCCTGGCAATTAGTTACATCACCATTTTATTAACTAGCAGTGATTGCATGATTTCCTTCGGGTGCTCTGGTTTCCTCCTATGGTCCAAAAACACAGGGTGGTAGGTGGATTGGCGACTCAATAGTGTCCTCGGGTGTGAGTGAATGTGTAAGTGTATGTCGTCCTGCGAAGGATTGGTGCCCCCTCCAGGGTGTGTTCCTATCTTGAGCCTAGTAGGCTCCATACCCACCCCAACAATTACAGACAATGAATGAATGAATGATTACACAATCCAAAATTGGAAAGTGGAAGGTCTTGCCCTGAAAGCCTTCATTCCTGAATATGTTGTTAAACTAGGTTTGGAATTAAACTTTCCAGTGACCATATCACAGAAACATCCTAACTCTGAAATAGGTTAGACACCATGACAGCTTCAGGTAGAAACAGTAGCTCTTAGAGAATTTTATCCTCCTTAACTCCACATCATTACAGAACATCCTGATTATTTCACAAGTGTGTCCTACATACTAACTGTATGACTTCCCCAAAGTAATTCCAAGTTTTGTTCAACCTTTCCTTTATCATCACTGGGGGAACTACATTGTATTTCCAGCTTTGCAATAGAATGAAAAGCATTCTTAACTTTTATGTAAGATTTTTTTTATTTAAAATTTAAATTTAATTTTTGGGTTGGAATTTTAACTCAATGGTACAATTGGTAGTTTTTAAATTATGTTTTTAAAAAATGCAAAAATGGAGATTTTCTTCTGTGAAAGAGAAATATTCTGTGAAATATTTTATCTTGAGTCTGTCTGATAGCCTGAGACTCAATGTAACTGGTTTCTAAAACTGGCCACAGGCTGTAGGTCATAGGACTGAACTTAAACAGATGTCACACAACTCAGTCTTTCTGAAAACCAGCTGATTTGTTGTTTTGTGTTTGTTCTGCAGTCTCTTTAGTTCATTTCTCACATAAATCAGCACTTTTTTTTTTACTGTTTGTGTTTTCATCAGCAGCATTTTAGCAAAGATTTTAGTGTTATAGGAATTTTCCTCTTCCTTGCACTCTGGAAACACACACACTTTGTATCTCCTCTGAGATCTGAGGCCATTTCTCAGACTCATTTTAGTTGCAATCTTAAACAGAGTGAACAGGGAGAGCGCAAAGGCCTCAGAGTTGAATGTGAGCATGAGCTTTTATGGGTTTTTCAAAATGTCAGATGCCATTTTAGACTGTGTTGTTTTTCTACACATACACACTCACTCGTAGACGGGCCACACAATTAAATTTGTGTGTGTGTGTGTATATTAGAGTGTGCGGATGTGCATTAGATATCATTATCATCCAGACTGAAGAACAGGTTTTAGAATAGGAGATAAAGGTCAGAGAGGAAATGAACAAATGTGACATTCTGAAATCTGTGGAAGGTGCAAAGCAGAAAGTTATGTTAGCTAATGCCTGAAAATTGGATTTTGTATATTTAGGAAACCAGATGGACTCTTCAGTGGTATTTTCAGAAGGCGTTACTGCACTTCCTTGTCCAGTGCTGAAATTGAGTCCTTGAGGAACAGTCAGACCCCAAATGCTGATCCAGTGTTTTCTTTTCTTTAAAGCCTTTACTTAAGATGATCACTTAAACGTAGACCATCTTCCTCAAACATCTCAAACACACTAATGTTCCTTAGGAAACATCCAGCAATGAGCACACTGACTTCTTTTACTCCTGGTTGTTTTTATTAGGTTTGGAAACAGATTAGATATATTTCAATATATTCATTTTCACTTGGTATTCACACTTATCTCTGTAATATGCAGATAGGCTCCTATAATACAACAATATTGTCTGTGGTGTTCCTCAATTTTCCTGCGCGTTGAAAATCAATCTGCGTCAGTACCTTCCTTACACCAGCATACAAATGCTTGTTTACAAGAAGATGGCTGTTTAAATATAATTAGCTTTGTTTGTACGTCATGAAAAGTGTGGCCCAGTGTATAGTAGTGATGCAATAAATAATCCTGGCAAATGGAAATGAAGACATGCTTTAGCTCAGTATTAGACGCAGTTTGAATGATCTAAATAGGTTTGGAAATATGGATGCAAGACAAAACTATTCAGATATAATGGTAATATTCAAAGCTCAAGCAACCTGGTGTAAAAGTGGTCACTGTGAACATGTGCCTCCACCACCCCCACTGCCCCAAAATGCAACATGTTTTCTGATTTCCGCCAGAGTGTAATGCCCATTGATGCCAGTATGCCTTCCCCGATGAGCATATAGGACCCTTGTGTTATCATTCCAGTCTGGAGCACTTTTTTTTTTTTCTTTTTTTTTTTTTCTGAGGTGAAGTTGATTCCTACAGTCAGGTATATTTTAATTTATATATTTGAAAATGAGCACGTGCACTTTTAATTGCTTAGTTATTTGTTATACATTTTGCTGAATTAAACATATTTGACAACTGGAAAATCCTTAATCTTGGCCTGTGTTAATGTATGGTATATATCATATTTTGGGTTTTCACCACAGAATGTTAAATAATAAACATAACAGGAATTATGTCTTCATTCCGTAAAATGGCATAGTAAACGTTCACTGTAGAAGAGTGAAAATTGTTTTTTTGGGGTTTTTTTTCCCCAGCAAAATGTCTAATTAGTCCAGGGGTGTCCAAATTCACAGGCCTTGTTTCTTCCGAATTATTCAGGTGGAGAATGATATGGCTATTTCTTTCGTTTCTCACAACAGCTTCCTTTCTGTGTGAGTTTTTTTCAGCCTCATGCTGTGTATTTTCAGTGTATGGTGTTGTGTATGTAAAGAGTCCACAGAGTGTGTAGGGCTTTAAGAGTGGAATTGAGATTGAGTTTATGTGCTTTCTCTTGCCTGTTTGTCAGTTTTCTTGAGATGGGAGCTGTATAAGCCATGATTGTGATGATTCAGAGCCTTCAGAGACTTCCCAGTGCATTCTGTCAGAGCCTCACAACCACACAGGACCAACCAAAGCTAAATCGCACCACATCCACAACTAATGTGTGATAGTGGCAGGAAATTGCTTTTCATGTTTAAGGATCAAATGTGATGCTACATTGAAATGGCAGTGTAGCTCTTTGCATGGATGCTGCCCAAGACCTCCAATAGGAACTGCCCCCCCCCCCCCCCCCCCCTCCACAGCTGCTCAATAAAACTCAAGGCTGAAACTCTGTTTAGGCAAAACCTACAGAAGTCCAGAGAGGCCATCGGACATCAGTCATTTTTCTCATACTGCTATCTAAGAAACTTGTGATCTGAACAGAAGATTTCCTGAGATGAACTGGGTTTGAATCATTTATCTCATGTTCTTAAATAAAAATTGGTTTCTTGTGTTCTCAAGGTAAATGTTTTCTCAAGGTGTTGCAGTTACAAAAATTGCAGTTACCTTGAGATCATCCAAAAAAAAAACATATAATGTACTTCTGGACTGTCTGGATTTCTGTAAATACTTGACTAGTAGTAAAGGCCTAAGGGATATGATGAGCACTCAGCACTACATTTCTACATACATTGGGTGGAATACAATTATTAAAGGAGCTGGTCTCTTAGTATGGAAGCCAATTGTTAGAATGTTCATTATGTTACAAGCCTCAAATACAACTCCTCCTCTCTCATAATCCTCAACCCTGCCAACATGTCTCTGTACAGTTATTACTGTAGATACTGAGATCTGTAGTTTGATATGTATAATGTATCTGCAGATGCAATGTGCTCTTGGTTTGTTTTAATTTTATTTTATAATGTTTTTTTTTTTGTTTTTTTTAACTTTATGATGGATGGTAATGTGAATGCCCTTTTTGTTGAATGACTTGCTTGGCAGGTGCTGTATCCTGGGCTTTTTTAAGTGGTTAAGTGGGAGCTTTTTTTTATTATTATTATTATTATTTTTTTGTAAGATGAGGAATGTCACCATGAACTAACCTTAAATTAAGCACAAAAATGAGATGTATTTAAAAAAAAAAAAAAAAAAAAAAAAATGTTCTTGCGAATTATAACTTTAAGTTGTAATTATACATGTACATAAAGAATGACATAGAATTTTTTTTGTCTATAATTAAATGTTGAAATCAAGTGTCCTGTTTGTCTTTCACTCTGGTCTGTGTGTCCAAAGGTAACCTTACACTCCTAATTTGTAAATCCCCCTGCTTAGGTGTGCACATATCACAATTTGCATCATTTTGATGAAGGAGCACTGTTGATAGAATGGGATTCTCTGGAGCAGCTGCACACAAGCTTTAGACACGTTTTACCAGTACCAAGCGTGGGCTAGATGGTAGCACTCAGCCACCTTGGAGGGGTAGAGTGTGTTCTTTGGTGTGATGAAGCACCAGCTGGTGTTTTTTGGGAAGAGTTGGAGTGCTGTACAGCAACTATACAACATCAGTACCTGACCTCACTAAAGTTCTTGTAGCTGAATTGCAATCCAATCTTCAAAGATGTTCTAAAATGCTGAAAAGCTTTTCCAGAGGAGTAGCAATGGAGGGCAAACCCCCAGTTAATACCCTTCAATTCAGAAGAAGCTCTAGGTGAGGTGTCAAATTTAATATGCATTGTGTATGTTAATTTTTTTTTTTATTAGATTTTTTTTCCTAATTTCAACCTCCATATTCCACACTGTAAAAAATGTCTGTGTATTTTACAGTGGAAAATTGTAACAGTGAAATACCACAGATAATTTTATCAGCCAAAATACATTTTTTGCATATCTTTACTGAAAAAAAAAATACATTATTTCAAGTACTGGGAGGAGCTGAGACTCATTAGGGAGCTCCCAGCATGCCTTTCTTCTCCATATTTTCTGCGATTTTCAGAGTTAGTTTTTTTTTTTTCTGTCTTTGAGAGTTTTTGATTTTAAGTTGCACTGGGGGGATTATTTTGTGTATTTGTGTGTGTGTGTGTGTGTGTGTGTGTGTGTGTTGGTCAGGAAAGTTCACCCTCAGCCTGTGTTCCAAGTGCTGGAGTATGGCGCCCAGATCCCGCACATATGTTTGTTTTTTCGCCAGTATCTCCTTTTAAGGGCTGAATATAGGATGCGGTTTGGCTGTATCTAAGTGTGGTTATATCTCAGTCTCCATTCTCTCATCTGTTATACACTTTACATGTCACGTTAATTTTATGGCAAAACAATGTTTCTTTGTTATTTTTATGTAAATACTATGGCTTTTTTAACAGAAAATTACTGTAAACAAAACAGTTTCTAAATGTAAAATTTGCGATGGCCAAACACGTGACCGTATATTTTTTACGGTGAAATTCTGGCCACCACAGCTGCCAGTTTTTTGCCGTATATTTTACGGATTTTTTTACAGTGCAGGCCTGTGACTTCTCTGACTAAGAGTAGCTGAAGATAAATAATCTTACAAGTCAGTCATTGTCTGTAAGTGTTTATCCAGTTCAGGGTCGCGGGAGCAGGTCTCGCACCCAGAACCCCAGGACCCTGGAGGACACTACCTGCAGTGCCACCATGCTGCTTTTATCTTAGTGTCCAGGAGATTTTGCATCACTTAATTTAGCATGTATTACTCTCTGATATGATCCTGCCATGTCCATTTCACAGGTAATGGTAATGTCAGTCTGTGTTAGAGAAGGTACAACAGCACAGTCAGTAATGTAAGGTTTTACATTAAACTCAGTGGTGTATATATAATCTCAGCAAAATGTAGTAAGCCAGTGTAGCGCTACAATGTGTAAATATTCTAAACAGGAGTTTGTGAAACCTTTGTAAAGCTAGTCCAACCAGTCATATTTTATCACAAAGTATGATATTTGTGAATTTGAAAGAGTGACATAGTGACTTTATTTGGGGAATGACTATAATTGCAATGATTAAAGCTACCTACAGGAATCTATATCTCTAACAAAAGTCTGCAGAAACTTGTTCAAGCTTTAAAATATCACAATGTGTGGACTGTGTGCACTCAATTGCATTCAATTTAATCCAGTTCTATTTATTTTTTGTTATTGCAGACGTGCCAAGTTTGGGAAGGGCTGGGGAGCATGCTCGCAGCTGCCTTTTTGTTAGTTGTTATTGGATTTATTTTAGGGGTTTTTTATGTTGTGTGTGTGTGTGTGTGTGTGTGTATGTATGTATGTATGGTGTGGTTTACATGTTGTGGCTTGATATATGATGGAGCTTGTTTTGACAGCGGAACTCACCCTGATAGTGAGATAATGGGCTTGGGGTGATGTCTCCACTGGTTCCACTGGTTCTAGTGCTTCTTTCAATTGTTTTATTTTTAGTGCCCTTAACAGGGTTCAATTAGAAGGTTCAGATTTCTTAAAGGCTTGCTCAGTTATGTGATGTCACACTGGTGTCAGAAATGTGATATACCTCCTTACCAATATGGAGGGACCTCATTGAAAACCCGGAGAAGGTCCAGTGGTGGAATGATGAACTCACAGTTGCACTACAGAGAAAGGCGCGGAGGGTGTTGCTTGATCTACTGAAGGAGCTGCGATGCAAATGGACAGAGCCCTGCTGAGCCTGCCATCACATTTATCTCATGTGGCTTATGGGCATTAAAGAACCAGAATGGCAAATTACACAGTGGATAGCCGTGCTCCAGGAATTCCAGTTCACCATCCAGCACAGGGCTGGGTTTATACTTGGAGGTCACCCCTTTGTTAATGCAGTAATTTTTGGGTAGTTCCTTTAAGGGAGTTTGCAGCGCTCACCCTGGTAGTGAGATACAAGGCTCAAGGCCAGACTATTTCTCATTTTTTATGACCTTATGAGGGTTCAAATTCCTTTTTTTATTTATTTATTTATTTTTTTTTGGGTCATTTTGGATTTTGCCACTGACCCTGGCAGAGTGTACTGTGCACTGTCCACTGCTCCTTGTCTCTGCTGCTATAAGGGTAGACCTTAGGGAACTGTTCAGTGTACTGTAAATCTCACTCAGAATCTTCACTCGTGAAGAAAATGTCAAGTAGTCTCACACCTGATCTTTCTGCGAGAGTTATAAAATTTACACTGATCGAATATGATACAGATTTCTAGCACTTCACGCATTGGATTTACACAGACAACCTGCTATTGCTAGCCTCCAACAGCTGTAAATCTGTTCACTTACATCGAAACATGACAAATTATCCTTGACCTTCATAGATTCTCACTCTAAAGTTTTGAGGGAAAAGCTTCTGGCTTTTGGTGCATCTAATTAGCCGTTAGCAGGGCTAGCTGCCACTCTCCACCATGGGCCTCCTGCAGAAGAGTCGGCTGCAATTAGAATCCACGCAGGAAAAGTAGGATTTCAAGAGGAAGCTGTCAGACAAAATCACACGTCTCTGTTCAGCCAGGCAGCCCTGCGCTGCAATAGCGTAATTGGACAAGGACCTGGCATCATTTAAATGTGCATTTGGCAAAGTGATGTTTTTATTTAATGACAGTAAACCATGGTCCTTGTTGACAAAGAGTAATCTTCTCTCAAAGACAAATTATTGTGGGATTGAAAGGAGAGGAAATGCTAGAGCGAAGGGGCAGGGAGAGAGAATGAGTGTTTGCGAACATCGCTTCACTCAGCATGATGTAAGACCAGGCCAAGGTAATGTATCGCACACTTTAAATGTTAGTAAAGCAGCAAACATTATTTCTATGTAAATATATATTATAACATAAGTGTCTGGAGCAGAGGATGGTCACACAGTGCAGAAAAAAAAATCTTGAAAGTGAAAGAATTGTATTTTATTTGATAAGAATGTTTAGTTTAGTCTAGTTTTAGACAATTATTTACCTTGATCAGCCCCACTTAGAATGTCTTCCTAATTTTAAGTAATTTAAACATTGCACATGCATCATATACTACATTGACATGAATTTATGACACTTCACAACAGTTATTATTAGCAACATCTAGAGTCTCTGTGGAGAAAGGACAGGTATCAGCCTTATTTTGTCTTTAAAAACATAATATTTGAAGATGATTTATTTTATGTTAATTTTGCACAAACGTATATTAACAAAAAATCTTAATATATTATGACAATTACATAATACATTTTTATAAAACAATTATGCTATTATTTATACATTAAAAAAATATATATATACAAATTCATATTAAATTACTTAATTATGAAATTTGTAGTTCACATAAAGAATGTAACATTTCTCTTTGTAATTTTAAGCTTAATCTTAGTAGTTTTTGTATGGACATGGATTTATATTCTCTGCACAAAGTGTGCAATGTTATTTTCATACTATCTAACTAGTCGTTTTAACAAGTACAAGGCCACACTGCTCTCAACGTTCAAGGCTCTCATGTTACTCCATTGGCCACAACCAATAAGGAATGTCACAGTAAGTAAAAGGAAATATCTACCATGTGTACCATTAGAAGCTCCATTATTTCAGTTTACGTTGTCACATATCAGAGATGGCAAGTGGCCGAACCGCTGGAGACAACAGCTTGGCAACTTGGAACTGTGTTGTAACATGTATGAAATTGCACCCATGTGAAAAAGAAAAAAAAAAAAACACAACCTGTCAGTGTGAGGCTTAATGTTTTTTTTGAGACTTGACTGAAAACTAAAAGGTAGTGTAACATTTCAGCACAGTAAAATTTTACAAATGTTGTGGTTCTAAAGGAAGGGATTTGTTAAATTGCACAAGGGTTGGTCATGGGCCGCATTGCACTTTAACGTGTATGCATTGTTTTATGTTGCACTAGATTTGTACTAATTGCACTTTAATGTTGAGTATTGTTCTGTGTTCTATGTCCCTTGCACTTTAATGTGTGTGCACTGTTTTATGTTTGCACTAGCTTTGCACTAGTTGCACTTTAATGTTGTGTATTGTCTTATGTAGCACCTTGGTCCTGGAGGAACGCTATTTCGTTTCACTGTGTACTGTAAACACTGTATACTGCTGAAATGACAATAAACTTATTGAACCTGAACTTGAATACTGTCTCCATGACGGTAACCTAACACACCTAAAGATTTATCATATAGGCCTACCTACAGTATGTTGCACAAATACATATGCAGCTTGCTCTGTAGATGATTTGTAACAGCAGTGAATTTCTGCTGACTATTTAATCTTCACTGATCTCAGTCCTCATTTTTGTCCTTATGCTGGTAATGACCAGTAAAGCTTTGGGCACTTGATGTTGTTTAAATTGCTTCAACACACTGAGCCTGTACTTGTCTGCAATTTTGCTGAGGCTTGGGTCACACAGTAAGAATTTGAATGAAACAGCACCAGCAAAGGAATGGAATAAGGAACCATGGCCCATTCAGGCAGATTTTATACTGCATGTAAGCCTATGAATTAATTAAATGTACCATACAAATAGAACGAATATTTAATCTGATCAGTTAATTATATATAAAAGCCTACAAAAATCTAAAAACACAAATTGCTTTTTTAAATTTTTTACCAAAAAATATTTCCCGGTTGTATCTACATTACCATGCTAAAGTAATTTAGATTGGCTCTCTCAGTATGCTGTTTTGAGCCCTAATCTTCAGATTCTTATATTGTGCAAATTTGAGTCATTTGGGATCTTCACACAGTAAAGTAAACATATTCTGCAGAAGCATATCAGGTAAGGAAACATTTTCACTCTCATTTCCTGTAATAACCTAATGTAATACTATGCTCTGTCTTCATGTCATTTATGCATGTAATAAATATATTTTTTTTTTTAATTCATAGCTTGACCCTGAGTGAAGCCATGGGCTTACGTTATTGAGATGATGAGACAGAGGAGCCATGACATTGTAAAAGCTGTTTGAGAATAATTATCAACTTTCAGCCTGCAATAAGTAAGCAACCTGTTCATGTTACCTGTGTGTGTATTTATGTTCAGCTTCATCAAGATGTGTGTACAAGTGAGATGCTAATCACTATTAGGGCATTTTATCAACATGCATTTCACATTGAGACTTATATGCCTGCCCCTGATATCCTGCATATGCTCAGGGGCTCCTAGTAAGTGTTCTTATCTGTTCCAGATTTAATGCTATTTCTTTTAATGTAGAAATAAATAACAAAACTATTAGCAACATGAATTAACATTTTAGGGTAAGAGTTTGTTTTACACTAACTGAAAAAAAGAGCTTTGCAATAAGTACAGTGACTGGGAAAATGGCCGTGTAGCCTGCTAGTAGGGACCCAAGAAATGCTCTTGTTCAGCTATAACTTGTCTGCATGTTGGTATTTTGTTGTTAGGTTACTATGCTACTCATATGTGTACAGTGAAGAGACTATTTGAAATTCAGTAAGTGTTATTAACACAATGACCAAGTTTATTTATCCACCTGTAGCATTAATTAATCCACTATAAATTAAGCATTCTAATAATCAGGTAGGTGTTTCACCAAAATGAGGTGGTCACAGGGCTAACCCTGAATAAGTCTCACTTTACCTTGAAGGTTCCATTCCCCAGATGGATCCATGCAATAAATGGATGATTCTTGATGATTCCTATAATCCTGCTTGTAGATAACTACATGGTCTGAAAGTGTGCGGCTCGGTGGTAGTGAAGGACCTGAGACGAAAAGCCTGAAACAGGCCAATGTGGTTAGGCCTGTTGCAGACACATCTGATGACAGCAGTGGCAGATACAGTCACTGAAAGTAGCACCTGTGTGCACTGCTTACTTGCTGGAATATACTAAATTAGACTTAGGCACATCTCTAACCATGGCTGAAGAGTCTCTGGAGGACAAGGTTCTGGACAGTAAATAGGGTTCTGAATTGGGAGAGAGGTGAAGAAAAGTTGCAGAAATCACTACTGTGGTGTCTATTCTGAGATGTGAGGTGTGCATTAATACATGCTAGCACTTAGCATCATCATAAATGTCCAGATCCTGCAGGCACATAAGTCCAGCAGAAAGGGATGCCCACTGAGAAAGTTCCTCCCAGGTTCCTCTGCCTAAGTGTGTCTTGTCTATGGGGCAGAACTTAAGTTAAATCAGTTAATACATCTAGTGGCAAATTAGCATATAGCATATGTTTTAGGATATGTTTGGGCTACAAAACTCTTCAGGAAACATAATTTCTGCTAGCATGTTAACCATAAACTTGTACACTGGTGTATAATGTGGAATAAAACATTGTGACAATAAGACATTGTTGTCTATCTGGAGCAGAGGTGTATTTTTCATTATGCATGTTTCAATTTGAACTAGTCTACCTAATTTTCCATTTGCAGTTAGGTATTATTAGCTTTAGGGTTCATTTCTTGAAATTGGTCCCACACTTTGTAAATGAAAATGTGACTTGCTGATTAATCTTTCCCTTGATCATTTTGATATTAATCATAATACAACATCCCAGACAGAAATGAATATTTGTTCCAAACATGGCCCACCTTTGGACTTGAATGACAGCGTTGACTCAAGGTGAGTCTGGCTATCCAGGTGTCAGGTGTTTGTGGACCAAACCTGGGCCAAAAGTGCCATTTGACACATATCTCAACGACACAAAATTTGTCAACATCATAACTGAGAGGTAAGTGCCCATGAGGCTCATATTAGGCCTAAATAAGAATGTGTTTATGTGTTTTCTTGTGGCTGAGCAGAGCTGAAGGGCAGCATGACTGTTTACTGACCCACAGCCTGCAGACAAGTGGCAAATAAAAGGTTAGACAGAATAAAAAGTGGGTGAAGTTTCATCGTTGTCCTCTTGTTATTCTCTCCTTTGAGGCTGAAGTACAATAACCCACTCTGTGAATACACTCAACACATCCTCATATGGCAGCTTTATTTTTCAGGAAATTACATGTATTAAACCCACAAACTCCACGTTTGCCAGCGCCCGGTCCTTTTATATGTGCCACGATAAGCTGATCGGTCAAGAGTCTTTGGGAGCAGGGTTAAATAAGATCATTGAGTCCAGACAGGCTAGCAGTACTGGATGCTTGTACGAGAAGTAGTCCTCAGATCCTGTGGGTGGGACAAAAGTTTTGTGCTCTTTTCTGATTGGCTAAGATATAGCAGTGTTATGATAAGCAGTGAATGAGAAAAAATATTATGGCTTCTTGATATCAAACACACAGGAGGTTTCACTTCAGTTGTGCTTCAGTTTCCGCTGAAAAGGCCACTGCTGCCGTTTATATTTCCACATCCACAGGGACTCAGACAAGTCTGTGCAGTCAGTGAAAGTATTAGATGCTGAACTTTTCCGTGTTAGGCTAATGTGGCTAACAGTTTTACAAGTTGTAAATTTTATTCAGAATTTGTCAGCCTTGTGAGGATATTTGCAACATATTGCAGCCACAATTCTGCCTCCACTTTTTATATATATATAAGTGGATTATATATATATATATATTTTTTTTTCCCTCAGCATGTTTGGCTTACATAACATTTTATTAAAAACAAACTAAAAAATCCACTTATATTCTACTTGAAAGAGTTTAAACTCCACAAACACATGGTGATGCAGTGTGTCTGAGGTTAAAGGAAAGGGATCGAATACGTGCAGACTTCACTGCAGAGGAAAAGGACTGCACTAATGATATATGAACAGTTCATCCACATTACAAAAATAAAGAAAATCATCTCATTTAAACATCTCTGTGAACCTGTCAGTATTGAAGTGCCTTCTCATGAAGAGTCCTCGTCACAACAGTAAGACACTCTTAGCTGTGCTTTGCCCCATACGCACATGCTACAGAAACCAACCCCTTCAGTCAATGCACATATACCAAAATCATTTTATGAGCTCATGACTTTTGAATAATTTGGCATTGAAATAAAGATGATTTTAAAAAAGAGGGATTACATGAGAAGTTCAAGTGCAGTAATTTCAGTTTCTTTTTTGCACTTAAAACTTGGGTTTGTTATACAGAAAGTTCTTTTTACACATGGACACACACACATACACACTCTTTTTAGTCCAGTTTGGTCTCAAGCAAATTGGTCCACTGTGTCATAAAACTGTGTGCTCATAAAATAAATCACTATTACACATTGAGGGCTGGAAACTGTAGGGCTGAAGTTTTTTTTTTTTTTGTTATCATTTTGGGGAAAAAAATAATCTGTCAGTCACTCTTGTGCTCTCAAATCCATTCTTTCATCTTCTCTCCAAGGAGGATTTTATTTATTTATTTATTTTTGATGATGAAATCCATAAATGGTTAAGATTTATAAACATCCACACACACAAGTTGTCCCGACTCCATGTTGCTGAGCTGTGATTGGCTTGGATTTGATTCTAGAAATGAAGGGCCAGCAGCAGAAGGGGGAGGAGCCAGACGGATGCTGTTAGGTAAGGACGTCCAGGGCTGTTGTCATAGAGATCAGGTGAAGGGAGGGTGGAGTCACTCCACAGTCTGTCTCTGTCATTCATCTAGGAGAGGAAAGAAAAGAGAGAGTTTAGTTATATGATGTTTCAGGGTTTGAAAGTCTGCACATTTCATTTTTGTTCGCTCTGACGGTCTGTCTGTTCTTTGCCTTGTCTTTACTCTTTTTTCCCCATTTCTTTTTCCTGCTTCCTTTCATTCATCATCTCACCCCCTCTTTCTCCCTCTGTTCTCATGTCTTGCGTCAGACTAACATGCGTACCAGGAATCCACACACACACACACACACACACACACAGACTTACAGATAAACCTAGGGCTGGATGCTGTAAAAATACAATAAATCTGAAGGTGGAGATTCAGCTAGAGAAGGCATCTAGTATCAGCTGAATTTATATCAGGCCTGTGGTGTTTAATAATCTGTTGTTGTTTCTAAACAAATATGTTATAATGCCTTTGCGCTCTAAATGTTTGGACAAGCTCAAGACAATGGAGATTTTAAATTAAATAACCTTCATAAATGTTGTTGCACTGTTCTTATTGATTGTGTTTTGCTAATTTTGTCATTTTTCAATCAAGTACAATTGTGCATTCAATGTATTAGGGGTACAAATACATTTTAAAATGGTTGTATTTATTTATTTATTTGGTAACGTAAAATTGTAAATAAATATTCAAACGTTCTCCCACTCTTTTATCATTTTATGGTAACTGCTGCATACTATTTAAAAATGTCTGAAACCCCTTATCCAATTCTGGGTTTCAGTGGGTCTGGAGCCTACCCGGAGTCATTGGATGCAAGGCAGGAACACACCCTGGAGGGAGCATCAGTCTCTTTCAAGGTGACACACACTCACATATTCACTCGCTCACACCTATGGACACGTTTGAGCAGTCAATCCACCTACTGTCGTGTGTTTTTGGACCATGGGAGGAAACCGGAGCACATGGAGGAAACCCACGCGGACGCAGGGAAAATATAGTAAACTCCTCACCCGGAGCAGGACTCAAACCCACAACCTCAGGTTCCTGGAGCTGTGAGAAAGCCACACTACCTGCTGCACCACCGTGCCGCCCTGTCATTTTATTTAAATTAATAAATAAATAAAAATGAACCATTAACAGTCTACATTCACGAGTGCTAGCATCAAATCACCATTTCTAAATCAGCTAAACTAAAACTCACAGGCAGTTATGGGCACAGTGTTATCCTCAAGATTAAAACAACTTGACGAATGTGCTTTTGAACACTTTTTCCTTGATAAAACTAAGTGAATGCTGTGAGGACTGAATTTTTCTCCCTTGGCATATTACATTTTTTGTTTATTTTTTGTTGAAAAAATTTAAAGCATAATTTTTAATACTATGCAACAGTTGATAAAACAAGGGAGAATGTTTACATTTTTAATAAAAATTTATATATATATATAAAACATGCCTGTACATCTAATATGCCATACATTTACACCAGAAAAAAATTGCTGTGAGTGTTAGAGTGCATTCTGTCGTGTTGCACATTCCCTGAGGGGAGTTTCAATAATGATGCTTGATTAATATTTCTGGACGACAAACATCACTCTTTCATTCTCTCTCTGCAGCCCAATATCTTGTGAATTTATAAAAGTCTCACCAAAGCATTGGGACCTCAAGCACATATGCAGCTACTGCAAGGCATTCCATTTCCTTTCACACTTTTCTATTGCGGTTATACAAGCTGGACTTCGGAATATGGAAACTTAAGCTTTCAGGATACTGTGAATCACTTTCTATGGAACCGTAATGTAATTAAATCATGTTGTGTCTAGTTTTTACCTGTGTGGGAATCTGAGGATGGAGGATGTTCCGCTGGGTCTCCACACCCATGCCTGTGGTGGTGGTGGTTATGGTGCTGGCTACTAGGCGTTGGTTTGGAGTGATGGTATTGGGGCTGGCTGCTCCTGGCTGGTTAGCCGCTGATCTGGGGTCTGTGTCGTTGCCAAAGGCGAGGATGGCGTTCTCTGTTTAGAACAACATGAGGGGAAATACTGTCACTACCTTAGATCCTTCATAGATGAATGCACCCACATGGCATGCTTCACTTAGCTTTCTCTTTGAGCTACACATCTTTGTGATGTCTCTCTGAGCGTCAGACTCGGGAGGCAGCCAAGACGTGGAATTCGGAGAAGTTGTTCAGCGGAATAATCGGTAGAAATACATTTGACAGTAATAGTGGTGTCGCTTGTACAGGAATGTGATGTTTGTGCATACACATGGTACTCAGGTGGCTCTATCTTTAATGGCTCTCTCACTATGTTCCACGTAAGAGGTGTGTGCTGTTGTTGGTGTGCTCTTGGGATTTCAACTATCTGGAATTTTAGCCCAGTTTTTTTCTTCATATGAAGACAAAGTTGCATAAGCAGCCTATTATAAATTTACCCAGTGTGTGATATTAAAAAAAAATAATATCTCTTAATATCAAACTGTTCAACCTTCAGTTTAGCACCACCAAAACACACTGAAGTTTCAAGGAGTGGTTAATTGCTGACTTTTTAGTGTTTGTTTTTAAAGGGCATGACACAGGGTAACCAAAAAGATCAGAGACAATTTACATGCATCAGTCTTAAAGGCCCAGTAACATAAACAGCCTGTTTAATTCTAAGCAATTGAAAGAGGACAAAAAATGGTAATTTAATTATAGATAACAACATAAACAGGTACATACACTGGCCAGAGCTGCACTACCATCATATCTACAATCTGCAGTCCATACTACCCTTAAAATGTTTGGCATGAGCCTAAGTCTCAGGCCTAGGGCCCCTGAATCATTCATGTCTGTCCTTTAATTACAGTGTCCTTTGTTGTTTATAATGACCAGTGACGCAAAGTAAACATGTTCTTTGAAGGAGCATTTTACCCAAATTCCAGAATTCCAGAATATGTTTACAGTCATATACAAATATCAAAAGGAAACCCAAAACATGTATCTCCAGTTTTGATCTCCAATAACCAAATCTCCAGAGAAGATATGTACAAACGTAAAAAGATCAACCAAACATTTAATTGAACAGGTGCACTCAAACCCATATGGATGCAAATATTTGGACATTGTGGAAGAATGCAGTTTATATGCTTCAAGTACTCTGTAGTTCATTCATTCATTCATTCATTATCTGTAAGCGCTTATCCAGTTCAGGGTCGCAGTGGGTCCAGAGCCCAACTGGAATCATTGGGCGCAAGGCAGGAATACACCCTGGAGGGGGTGCCAGTCCTTCACAGGGCTACACACACAAATTCACACATTCACTCACACACTCACACCATCGCCAATGCATCTACCAACGTGTGTTTTGGACTGTGGGAGGAAACCGGAGCACGCAAACACAGGGAGAACACACCACACTCCTCACAGACAGTCACCCGGAGGAAACCCACGCGGACACAGAGAGAACACACCACACTCCTCACAGACAGTCACCCGGAGGAAACCCACGCAGACACAGGGAGAACACACCACACTCCTCACAGACAGTCACCTGGAGGAAACCCACGCAGACACAGAGAGAACACACCACACTCCTCACAGACAGTCACGCGGAGAACACACCACACTCCTCACAGACAGTCACCTGGAGGAAACCCACGCAGACACAGGGTGAACACACCACACTTACGCAGACATAGGGACACAGACAGTCACCCAGAACGGGAATCGAACCCACAATCTCCAGGTCCCTGGAGCTGTGTGACTGCGACACTACCTGCTGCGCCATCGTGCTGTGCCTACTCTGTAGTTAATTAAGATAATTAGAAATTGAAAGAAGCTAGTTTCTGTAATTAATCTTACTGGAATATTTGTAGACTATTTGCTCATTTTGTCCTGGCAGAGACTGTGAGGGGAGAGTGAGTAAACGGTGCCATACCGATTGCATCAAATAAGGAATGAGCTAATGGATTTTTAGAGGAATTTTCCAGTTAACGCTGGCGCAGCAGAGTAGCAGCAGCACAGTGAGGTAAGCTACTCACCAAGGGAAGATTTCCTCTACTAATAGATGGCCCCTTTCCCATGCGTTCTGTGACAGCTTGCCAAGTCCGCCTCCTCCAGCACTAGCAAAGGCGAAAAGTTCTATCACAATCCTAGCCCCCTGACAGCCCACTGCTAAAGCTGCTCTACCTTCACACTGTTAGTATAATATGTATCAAAGGGGACTCCATCTATCCAGAAAAAGGTGTTGGCAGGTATTTACTCCAACTTTGAACAACACAAGCAGATTTCACTAATGAGCTTAACTCTGCAACAAAGAACGGAGGCTGATCAGTAGAACAAGGTACGGACATATACAAATACGCTGTTTTCAGCTTTACAAGTGGCCTGGTAATGATTGCTGTTACAGCCTTTTGACACACATATGTGCATGTGCATGGCCTCAAACACATTTACACTTATCTAAGACCTGATGCTTCATTATTTCTGGTCCGTCTTTCTGGTAAAGCAAATGAAATGGTTAGATATTCAGGCAAGGCAACAGGGGAATGTTACATATACAGCAGAGTGCTGAGACGCTGGTCATGAAGTCCAGGGGGTGCTGGAATTACCTATTAATGAAGGAAAAAATAATCCATTACAGGATTCTCATTCCAGTGTATTTTCATGTAGTTCACTTTTCTTGATAAATAGGAATCTCCTAAAGTCTCCTACTGCTCAAATGAATAATGTATGCTCATTTAAAATACACATTTGTGCTTTTGTAAATACAAAGCTAAGAAGACCTCTTGATTTGTGTATACACCATCTCAAATATTCACCACTGGTTTAATTTGGCTCAAATAAGGAAATATTACACTTTAAAATATTTAAAGCACACGCAGTTTTAATCAGTGAGATACACCATGTGGAAAGAAGTAATCTAATGGTAATAAAAAATAAATAAATGGGGATATAAATAATGAACTAAGACAATAATATGAGCAGACAGAGCCTAATGAAAAGAACACCACAATAAGACATGTTGGGTAATGTTGCCTTACTGGACGTTACCTGTTAAAATGTCAATTATCTGCTGGGGCATTAAGAGCACGTCCCTGGGGATATTAGCCCAAATCAATTTATTCACCAGGCACTTTACAAACACCGCTGTCTCATTTTAATGAAGCTCCTGGTTGTTTAGGCTAAACACAACAGTGCAAACATTGAAATACAATGCAGTGAGGGCTCTATTTGAATATCAGCATTGGAGTACTGTATCTGTTTGTTAATGCAGAAGGGACAAGGCTAGACCATGTGTCACGGGCAGGTATGCTGTGAAGTATTCGAACAGACAGCTTAGTCCTGGAGATACAGACTCCTGCAGAGTCTATGCTGGGTCCCACTCTACTCTGAAGTTGGACATTTCTAAATCTGTACTCCTGACATCCAATCTAAGTGTGTTCCAGTGCTTCTACTCAGAAAAATGTCTACAGAAATCTGATATGTGTCTGACAAATCAAAGAAGTTGACCAGCTTCATAAGAGCATCATCATGAACTGCTAATAGAAAGAATATATTATCTAAATTAAAAAGTGATGTAATGGCAATGTGCTGACAGTCGCACATTTGTTCTGACTGTAATGTGAGGGGTGTTTATGTCAGTGAACTCAGGTAAAGGGGATCTTGTTAGTTTTCTGTGTGTGTGTGACTGTTCCACTGCACAACTTCATGTTGGACGTAATATTTTATAACGTTTTTCAATGGTTCCAAATATAATTTGCCACACCTTCTTGAGTTAATTTAAAATTTTCAGACCTCTTTGATTGGTTGGATTAGGAGCAGTACTATTAGGTGAAGTGGGGAAAGCTGGTTAGAATTGGACTGGAATTGTCCAAGATGTTATTCACGTGTTATATTTACATGTGAATTACAGCTGAAGCCATACATAGCATTACTGGATGTTTCATCCACTTTTGAACATTGTACTGAAAGTTTTACAAGATCCTGCATTGGACTGATGCTCCATGTCCAGGGTGTGGTCCTGCCTTGCCTGATGACTCCAGGTAGGCTCCAGACCCATCACAATGCAGAATAACCTGGTTATTGATGACCAAATTCATTCATTCATTCATTCATTATCTGTAACCGCTTATCCAATTCAGGGTTGCGGTGGGTCCAGAGCCTACCTGGAATCATTGGGTGCAAGGTGGGAATACACCCTGGAGGGGGCGCCAGTCCTTCACAGGGCAACACAGACACACACACACATTCACTCACACACTCACACCTACGGACACTTTTGAGTCACCAATCCACCTACCAACGTGTGTTTTTGGACTGTGGGAGGAAACCGGAGCACCCGGAGGAAACCCACACAGACACGGGGAGAACCCACCAACTCCTCACAGAATGATCAAATATGAACTTAGCCTTGCTGACTAATCTGAAGTTTTATATTGTAATAATTATGTTTTCTGATACTGTTACTTTGCTTTTGACCTATTTTTTGGCTGGCCCAGGATTTTATGAATTGAATATGAATGTTAGTTTGAGGTCTTCCGATCATGGAGTCTGTATCTGAGGGAAGACCATATGAATAATGACTATGCTTATACATTAATTCTAATTTGTCCTAATGGCCTATTCAGTTTGCATGAAAGTCACTTCAATTAAAACATGGTCATGCAAATATTTCAATAAGAGAAACTTCATTAATAACAGCTGAGCTCCATTTAATTGATCTTGCTTGAGATCCAGAACTAGAGAACCCAGGTTTTTAAGTGGAATCAAAGTTGACATTATGGGGTTTTTCTTGTCAGCCGTGCCTGATGTTTGTGAAAAAAATATGTGCCTTTAATTGGCAGTGTGAAGTTATAATTATTGAATGCTATAAATCACTGTGCTGCTTGCAGGAAGCATGAAGTGGTAAGTGATGAGAGAGAGAGAGAGGAGTGTGAATCAATGCTGACAGAGTGAATTCCTCCCCAGATATTTCCCACTGCTCCGAGCTGATGCTAATTGAAGTTGCTCACTCATAGCAACGCTTCATTATTATGAGGACACAAATCAATATGGACACACGCTGCTACGCCTAAACAGAGGAGCACATTCAGTCTCGTCCATGGCTGGGGGGTGTGGAAGTTAGAGGACGGTGTGAGAGAGAGATAGGAAGAAAAACGATACAGATAATGATTGTGTAAATGCGTCATTAGCAAAGCAGAACACATGACCACTCTTTCTTCTCTGTTTCTGTCCTCTATATCGCTTTTGCTTTCTTTCTCTCTCTCTCTCTCTCTCTCTCTCTCTCTCTCTCTCTCTCTCTTGATCAAAGAGCAGAAATGGGATGAGCGTATATGTGTGTAATGCTGGACCACAGCAGAGATCACTGGTGACAGTCTGGTAGTTAAAGTTTTAGATGTGCTGATTTAGACAGCCAGCATTTTCTACATTCCTCCCTAGCTGCCCGAGGCAGTCCAACACACACACACATACACATACACACACACAGTACCACCAGATAGCATTAGAGACTGTTAACACAAGCAAATACTCAGCACTAAAATAAATAAGCTTCAAACATTGAATTTTACAGTGATATTCTGACACATTTAGGTGACAGCGATGATTGAGCAACTCACAGATTTTTTCCTTTATTCTAAACTTCAGCCAGAAGAGTCATGGTTCACTTCTGGACTTCTTCGATTTACTCTGGAGTGTTATGGCTAATGTAACTATTGGATAACAGAAGCTTATATCAAGAAAGTTCTAGCGAAGAGAATATTCATAAAGTAATTTCTTCAGACACTAGTGGATATTCACAAGAGAGTCTGAAAGGAATGGATCCCTTTTCTGAAAAACAAAAAAAAAATTCATTCACTCATCTTCTATAACTGCTTTGTCCTGATCATGGTCACAGTGGGGCTGGAGCCTTCCCAGAATCAATGGGTACAAAAAAGAAAGGGCACCAGTCCATCACAGGGCATCACATACTCATCCAGCACACTCATCACACACTCACACTTGTGGGCAATTTCACACAGCTAGTCCACCTACCAACATGTGCTTTGGGATTGTGGTTAGAAACCAGAGCACGTGGAGGGAAAGCACCAATAAACACACCAAGCATTTTTATAATATACGATATATTTCAAGAAAATTGGTGAGCCAATAATACATCAATAGTACTTCCTTTTTAAATCTACAGCAAAGAATAATTTGTGCTCAATTTTTAATCAAACATTCACAACGGCTGTGTCTCTGAAAAACCCAATTCCTTTGAAAAGCAAGATTTTGACTTTGTTAACATATCTGTGTTGTGTAGTTTATACGCTAGGTGTTGCATCATTGCTGAGCATGTCTGCTTCAAAACTGCAGCCCTGGTTTCAGAAGTCAAAAACCCAAAGAACAATCCTGTCAACCTTAGAGGTGAGGCTTGTCATATGCTCTCAAACTGTGGGTGAGTGGAAAAATAGTTGCATATTCATAAATCTGCAAAGCCAAGCCACTTATAAGTCATTTCGGTGAGTTATGATGTGCAAACTATTACACTATTCATTCATTCATTCATTCATTCATTCATTATCTGTAACCCTTATCCAGTTCAGGGTCGCGGTGTGGGTCCAGAGCCTACGTGGAATCATTGGTTGCAAGGCACACCTACGGACACTTTTGAGTCGTCAATCCACCTACCAACGTGTATTTTTGGACCGTGGGAGAAAACCGGAGCACCCGGAGGAAACCCACGCGGACAGAGGGAGAACACACACTAATCAGCTCCAATACTATTCTATTTCACTGTCATTGTTGTTTTGGCATAAAGGGAGGAATGGAAACCTCCTTTTGGCTAATAATTGCCCACTAATATTAGCATCGTGCAAACTCCTTGCCTGAAACATCACTCTTTTGCCTGAAACCATGCTGAGTCATTAGATAATCTCAGATAGCCCTGCTTTTGTAGTGTGCAATACTGTATTAAATATGTTCTTTATAAAAATAGAAAAGAGTCTATTTGAGCCCTCAAGTATTAGATGATTTACCTGTATGCTTTGCAGTTTTAAACCCTGGCTCTTGTATTGTTACATTACCCCAGTAGTTTCATTACAGAAACTAAATGAAGCCCATTTCATGTATTCATTTTGGGTGGTCATCTATATTCAAAATATTTTATAATTGTGATTTTTCCACTGAGCTGTTTTTTCTCTTTCTGTCAGTGTCTCGTTGTTGGTCCTGAGATAGTCCTGAGATAGTCCAGATTATTAAAGGAACATCAAGTAAGGTCGAGTATTATTGCTGCTGGGCTCCCCCTACAGCTGCAGAGTGTAATTTATTTTTACATCACTGTCTTGAAATTGGCGGCACGGTGACGCAGCAGGTATTGTGATAGTCACACAGCTCCTGGAGGTTGTGGGTTCAAGTCCTGCTCCAGGTAACTGTCTGTGAGGAGTTTGGTGTGTACTCCCTGTGTCTGCGTGGGTTTCAAAAGTGTCCGTAGGTGTGAGTGTGTGAGTGAATGTGTGAGTGTGTGTTGCCCTGTGAACACTGGTGCCCCCTCCATGTTGTATTCCCGCCTTGCCCCCAATGATTCCAGGTAGGCTGTGAACCCACTGCGACCCTGAACTGGATAAACGCTTACAGATAACGATAATGTCTTGAAATTAAAAGGGGGTTAGTTTCCTACTCTCCTCCAAAATTTACATAGTGCAGTTTCTTGAGTTTGGAGCCTGGAGTAGCAATGACAGAGATACTATTCTCTCTAATACAGGTCTTTGAAGAATCATAATGATTTTGAAGCTGTATTCTTAAGGTAACTGTGCCCCTGAAATTAACAAAGCAGAAAAGATGAAGATGATGATGATGATTTTTAAGGTAAAAATAATACCAAGTGAAGGGGGAATAGCTAAAATATACAGAGAAATATATGGTCTGAATATGAGGAAGAAAAAGAGGAAAAGAATTCTGCAAATATATAATGTCTTTTTGCTGCTGTGAGCCACCCTGTAATGACTGAAGTAGTCATTCAGTGAGAGTTGTTGATTTGTAATTCAACAGTCACAGAGATACGTTGTTGAGGTGAGGCACATGGTGCTGACCTGTAAAGCACTGAAAGTTAATTTGGTGTTGGTTCTTTAAGTTTGAGAGTCTGACACAGCTGGACATTTGCTCTTTCAACATTTCTTCCAAAATCAGGGGGACTTCAGTACAAAATATGACACAAGTCTGCAAAGCTATACAGTTTCTCAATAGTTTTGATAGACAGAGTGACCCTCTGTACTGAACGCTCCGTCACAGGGCACAAAGCTCGATTGTGAGGCTTGGAGTTGGCTGCAGAGCAAGGGGCTCAGGTGTGGGCTTGGTTCTGGGGCACAGAGTGATCAAGTAAGTTGTTCACATGTTTGGAAAATAAGTCCCAAGTTAAGCTTTTCAGTTTCAGATATTTAAAAAATGCCTTCAATAATTTTCAATAAGTCCATAACATTGAAGACATTTCCATCAATGAGTTCTGATGGAGTTCTTCTTGAATACCCCTTTAATATGAACACTCTTACAGTCATCAAATAAATCTGCTCTGTGAAATAGAATACAGCATAGCCCATGCTACAAAATGTTCTTTCATGCATATTTTTTTCTGTAACTGATAAATGTAGTTCTGCTTGATAATCAGGTCTTGCACAGCTGTTAGGAGTTCCATTATCTTTACTTTTTCCATTCTGTGTACTCCATCGTGTCATTAACCCATGTGTCCTGAATGTGAATCTGAACTTGTGTTTAAAGGTTGTTTGGTATGGACATTAACCAGATAAATGTTGGTGTCTGACTTTGGCACACTATGTATGGTATATGGTAAGAGACATGCAAGATGTATTTAAAAGTGGCCAGTGAGTGTATGTGCAGTAGTCTGAAAAGCTAGGAGTCAAGTTACATATGCACCTGTGAGTAACACCACTCCAGGGGAACTGAGCTGAGCTGAGTTCAGCTTCAGTGACCTCCCTCTCCAAAAATGAAAAAAAAAAAAAAAGCAGCGCTGCTTCCTGCGCTGATCTTTGATTTTTTTCTCTTAGCTGCTCTCTGACTCTCTCCACTCCATTAGTTTTACTGCAGGGAGCCAAATTACGCTCAATTACTAAGACACCAGAGTCAGCTCTTAGACCCAAACCAATACACCAGCACACTCCTACAATGAGAGTTGAGAGTGAGAGAGAGAGAGAGAGAGAGAGAGAGAGACAGAGAGAGAGAGAGAGAGAGAGAGAAGAAATTAAAGAAAGCTGAGAGAGACAGAAGGACAGAGAGATTAAGACAGATAGAGAAAGAATGAGATAGAATGAAGCTGAAAAACAAACCAGAGTTAGAGGGAGATTCCAAGAGACTAAGCGAGCAAGAGGGAAGGAACAATTAAAATAGAATAGCAGAGAAGCAATGGCAGAAGTGCTGCTGTGCTGAAGGGAAGAAGCTCTCTGGGCCCTCATCATACTGTATCTCCAGACCAGCTTTCCCAAGAGAATCAACTCTGAGCTCACACTACCGCTAGCAGCCAAGCATCCGAGCTCGACAGGAGTGTTTCATGCTGCTGAGCTGTTAGCAGAAGCTTCCCTTTGACAGATGCTCTCTCACTGATCCCTATTACTGCCTTGTTACTGACATTGCTTCTGTGTGCGTCTCCACACACAGAGAGAGAGAAAATAGAGAGACAGGTTTAACCCCAAAGCTAGTTTGCTTGTATGTGCTAATTATCAAGTTTGGGGATTGCTTCCAGATAACATTGTAGTTCAAAGATGAAGGCAGCATGGTGAGTTTCAATTCCCAGAACAGTTCTTAAGAACCTTGTTCTGGTTCTGGGTAAAAGTGCTAAGAGTGGCCAGTTTCAACAGAACTAAACCAGTAATATGTTATTTCACACTATTTAGATTCTTGCTAGAGTTTTCCCAGTGAAACCTTTTTTTTTGCCCCTATCCCCATCAGAGTCATTAAATATGAAATAGTACCGGCTGGGTACTGATGCAATAATCTTATTTCTGTTGACAGCACACCTGCAAAGTGTATATTCCAAGTACAATAAAGCCAGTAAAACCAGTCCAATTTAGGAATGATAGACTATGATTGATTAAAATGGAACAGTAAAAACATGCATCTAATGTCTGCAATGATAGTTACTCTTACAAGCTCCTGCTCATTCATATTTCATCTTGATTTAACAAAAGGCTTAAAGACTTCCATTGCAAATGTTGGTTACTTTAGGTGCATGTTCATGTTCACTTCAAACTACAAACATTTGAGTCATTTGTACACCTACATCTACAGGGCTGGATTTATCAGATATACTGTTCTAAGCGTATTATGAACATCACCACAACATATGGGGGACAAGTCCATTTAGGAACTCTCTCAAAGCAGTTTAATTCCATAACTCTTGTGAAAGAGGGAATAATCATAGTTTTCCACTTTATAGTGCTAAAATGTCTGTTAATATGTACTTTTAAAAATTACGGAACCAAGGTCATATTTGTCCTTTTCTGTCCAGGAGAAACTGTTAGCAGATGTGAAGTCAGCTGCTTGGAAAAAGAAATGTGACGTTACCAGAGTTGACAATGTAGTAATACTGTTCCTGTACTGATGTTTTATATTTAAGTCTCTCTCTCTCTCTCTCTCTCTCTCTCTCTCTCTCTCTCGTTACAGTGAGTGAGTAATGATATATTTAGTCCATTATGGTCATGGAGGGGTGACTCACTTAGGCAGCTGTTGTCATGGAAATGGTCAAGGAAGAGACTGCACTGCTCTCTGTGATTTCCACTGGCTGCACATGAGCACCATGGCCCAACATTAGAAGTGGAGTTATCCAAGTAGTTTGGAGTGATCGTGCTCCCTAGAGAGAGAAAGATAGGGAGAGAGAGAGAGAGAGAGAGAGAGAGAGAGAGAGAGAGAGAGAGAGAGAGATGTTATTATGTTTATTTAACCAGCTACAAGGCAGATATTTGCTTGGGTGTGATTCTCATTGAGTGAATACAGAATATTTTTCTTTATTTCTTTATTCATTTTTCTAAATTTGTGCTTACAGAATTTACTCCACACTTTCACAACTACTGATGTGAGGCTGGACAAGCTTCACAGACCACCGCAAATATTGTGTTCAACCAGAAAATTAATTTTCCCATTTTTACACACATTTTTTCCCCATTTTTAACTACAATGTTCATCTTAAAAATGACGTAATTAACAATCCTTGAAAGATTATATTTCTTTCTAAGAGATTCTTTAAATGTAACAAGGCAATTTAGGTTAGATTCAAAAGGACTACTTTTAAATTTATCTTCTGGGGTCAATGGGCATTTTCTTGATTGTTGCATATCAACATATTTTTCATATCAAAATGTTTGGACTAATCTCAACGCTGTCTGTAATGAGGACCCATTTGAAACAGAGCACCTGAAATGGCCCTAAAGCTTAAAAGCTGAAATCTGATTTAAAAAGTCTTCAGATATTTTGTGGAAACTTATGTTTATATTTTTATGGCCAGTTTCACACGACTAATCCGACAAATCCAACAATTATACACAGTTAAAAGAAAATTTTCAAAATAAAATTGTTGTCAGTTTGGCTTCTGCAGATGATGTATCATTGTCCCGAAGTGCAATGGTATGTCACATTCAACCAATGTCATTGCCCCTGATGACTCCAATCCATGCCACTCTCATAAATATGAGAAGTATATAAGCATAGAGGGAGGCAGTATTACAGTGCCTTTTGAACATTTTTCAAAATTGAACTAACTGGAACTAGCAAGGTTTCATTAATCTTTAAAATGTAGACTGGTATAAAACAAGAAACATTAACCATCATAGCTCAGTTACATGTATGGTGTTTGGTGGACAGATTTATCCAGAGCAGCTTACATTTTGTGATTACGCTGTGATTAACTTGATTAAGGATCATGCCCAGGAACTCTTTTTGGTATAAAGTTATATGAGTGTATAATATGATATGATTACCCAAGCAGGGAACTGAACCCTAGTCTTCTATGTAGAAGGCAGTTGGGTTACCCTTGGTGCTATGCCAACACTACACAACCAAACAAACTCCTCCATGCATCATGACCATTCACGCACACTTACAAAATGAAAGTGTAAGTAGCAAGTCCTGCACTACAGTGAGACTGAATGGGATTTTTGCATTCCACATTCAAAGTTGTATCATCCAAAGTTTGCTAGAAAAGTGTGCCCTTGTAGGCATGAAACTGTAATGAAGAGGTGAATGAGTGAATGGTGTAGTGTAGTGGGTTATATTGTCCAATACCATTATTGATTTTAATGTGATAGACCAGACCTGCCCACATTACATCACACCACATTACACCATTAGCGTCCTAGGGCAAGACTCCTAACACAAATGCCCACCTCTGAAACGTAATTAGAACTGTGCACTCTGGATAAAAACATCAACAAAATACTGTAAAATGAGTAATTTGCAGCTCCTCTTAAATTTCAAAATCTGTTAAGTTTCAAAATCTGTTTGAACACCTGCTCCTCAGGAGACTCTATTAAAGTGGTTTTACACAGATGTCAGATGTGTACTGAATCAATATGGCAGTATCATCTCAGCTCTGCAGCTGATAAAGGCTCTAAATACCTTTACTTTCACACATTCATGTATTGTATGTGTGAAAAAGGGAAAGAGACTCTGAGAGGGACAGAGATACAAGAAAATTTGAGTACACTGGCCCCTTTTGATCAATGCTGTTCTGAAATAAGTGCAAATGTGGCTGCTTTGTCTGATTTAGGAAACCAATCATCATCCGTGCTTAAAAACAAGCCTTTATACATTAGTTCCTTATATAAATAAAACACATACTAGTTTGTCCTCATATAATAATTGGTTACATGGACCTCATCCTAATTTATGCAGCTGTACTGAGATTGAGCCAAGGAGAGAGGATCTCTCAGCAGTTCATGAGTCAGTGGTTGTCCTCATTGCTGAGTCTTGGGTTCAAACAGTGAGTGCCTTTCTCCCTCAGCTGGTCAGAGTATAAACAACATTGTAGTGTTTAAATTATAAGAACTGAAAAAATAGTGACAGGGATTGATTGTATTCATGAAACACTTGCTGCATATTTTTTGAGTCAGTAAAAAGAAACTCGCAGCCTTTACCAGGGCTTTCTATGACCAGATTTGACCATACAAAGAATAAGAACTTTAATGAATACAGGCCATTGTGTTTTGTGCATATGCATGTTTAGTAAAGATTGTAGGTTTTTTTTCTTTTTGCAGACAGTTCCAGCTGTCGGATTTGTGTGTGCTTGTGTTTGTGTGTGTGTGTGTGTTCTATGGGGAGAGAAAGTGACTGTGTCATCCTCATTGTTTGGAGAAAGGCTGTGCTGAAAGGAGGGAAAGTGGAAGTGCTGCTCTCTGGAGCTCTTGTGGCCTGAGATGGGCTCGTTTAAAGACATCAATTTCTTTTGTCCCAGAACACAAAAGTGCAACATCTCCACAGTGCACCCCGCAAAATACTGCTGTAATGACAGAGAACTAGGCCACAGTGCTTCCCTCTGTCTATATCTCTTTCTCTGCCCTCCACCCCCTCTCTTGCTACTCTTTATGTACTGAATTTGCATAACAAATACTCCAATCCTCAAAAGGAGAAGCCCTCTTGAGGTAGTCAGTTCTCTTTATTTGAATCGATTGACAGGCTTTGAAGTCTGAACGTCACTAAATTGAATTGACCTATCTGTGCTCCGCCCCCCAAAAATGTGTTCTTTTGTAGACATTGTTGCTGTCGTCTGCTGCCGTGTGTATTGTAGCAATGACAAATTTTTCAAAACAGTGGTAAAAACCCAATGAGCAAATGTACTGCACAAATCAAAATAGGGATCTTTAGAGTACATGAATTTCAAATTAATGCTGGGATCAGGCTACACCAATTTAGCCGGATTTTGACATGATTTTTTCAGCATCTGTCGGCCCAGAATATCAGCATCAGGAACGAGGGATGGGCTGTGTAGTTTAACATAATCAAGAGTCAGCAACATCTGGGACACCCAATGACAATCACTCTTTAATGTACATATCATCACCTTCCAAAGAAAAACCTGGTATCTCCAAAATAGTAATTTTATAGAAGAATTAAAAAAATATTCTTAACTTTTAATGGAAGTCAGTTTTGGAGCATTTCTATTGGTCCATTCATCATGATATTTTCACACAATGTGAAGGACAACTTTGTCAAAATGATGCAGTAAATAAAACCTCCACAAAATTGGAGACACACATTTTTCATTGGACAGCCATGACTTGGAAACTAACGAACAGAAAGAGGGATGCTGCTGCTGCAGCTGTGAGGTCCTTGACGTTGGCACTTTTCACTGCAATGGTACCTACTTGGCTTGACTTGGCTTTCTTGCTTTTCCACTAGGCAAATCTGGTACCTGGTCCAGATGTTTTTAGTTCCTGCTCAAGCCTTGTTCTTAGCAAGCCGAGTAGGGACTAAACGTGACGTATAAACATCACAGAGCGCTGATTGGCCAGAGAGAATTTTTGAAAAGCTAGCCACTTGTTAAATCTCCAAAATCCAGAAGCAGTCACACTTTTCACAAAGGCAGCTCATAAAAGTGCAATGTGGTATTTTGAGGCAGACGGAGCAACAAGGAACTGAAATCTCCAATGATCTTCCAGAACTGGGGCGCGGAGCTGTATTCAGTCCCAAACAACATCCGCAACACACAAATACACAATGAGTAAAAAACACTTAACTTTACTACTGCCGCTGTTGTAGTTTCCAAAGCCCACAGTTCCCTTTAGAGACAATGTTTTGCAACATCACTGGTTATATTTCGGGGCTGGGGGTGCTTTATAGTAGAAAACCGACCAGGGTCCAGTGAGTACAGCAGTGGAAAAGTGCCATTTTTAATGCCCAGGAACATTTCCACCGTTTACAGTCCACAGTGTTTTTTTTTTCTTATTATTTTCTGAGAACAAAAATGCCATTTAATTGCCATTAAAAATGTTGCCAGTCCTGACCAAAATGGCACAAATTTATGACACTAATATTGCCTAATCTGACATATTGTGTGCATGGCTGGTTTAAGTTAGACAGACATATGTGAAATTAAGTGGGTCAACTCTGGAGCAGCTGCACATGAGCTTAGTCATGCCCAATTCAAGTGTCGGTTAGATGCATATAAATACATTTGTATTGGGCTGTGGAGTATATTTTATGGAGAAATATTTTATAAAAAAAACAGTTGCTATGAAAAGAGAACCACATTAGAGGGTGAAACATGGATAAATCAGTTGAATCGAGGTCTGTATTCTGTCTTTGGTAATGAGCCCGTGTAATGAGACAGGTTGAACTACTTTCCCAGACTCCTCACCTATCAGGCCAGTGTATGCGATGAGGCAGGCTCCGTAGTTTTCTTGCTGGCAGCCGCTGGCAGTGAACTGTGAGGGCTGGCAATCGTGCTGGAACTGGGCCCAGCGAGACCTGAGGGAAACACAACAACACATCTATCATCCAACAAGCTGCCACACACCTCCAACACACACCTGTACTTGCACACCCCCCATTGCCCCACTTTTGCAGTGCAGTTCAGCATAGTTAGGGTTACGTCGGGCTCAATTTCCCAGCAACAATATCGCCTGGAAAAAGCAGAGCTATGACAGGGTAAACAAATGTCCCAGATGTAGAAGGAGAATGTGTATCAAATTCCACACAGTCGTGCTGTTCTACAAAATTAATTAACCACACAGATGTGCTTGAGATAGGATTTGATGCCTTCATCCTTTGTATATATATGATGCACAAAACAAATGAGTGAAACTGTCCTTGAATCAAACATGTCTGCAGAACTAAAGGAGGCTGGGACAATCAGAGCCTGATCCACTCTGTTCTGTTTCATCCAGATATTTAAGCTCCTCTTACACATTCACTCACTCACTCTCTCGCAAATACACACATATGTTTTTATACCTTGTCAGGATGTGGATGCTTACATACCCCCTACTGGTCACATTGAGGTATAACCTAAACCTAAAGGTGCACTTTGTAGCTGTACAGTTACAGAATTTGATTTCATCAACAGCACACCAACTCATCAACATCTGCTGAGTGATGTCTCGATTCCCGACAATAATATGGACACATCATCTTTGAATGATAATAGAAAAAAAGGCAACACAGAGGCTTCTGCGTATCCTTCTACTAGGAGAAGACAACTCAACAATATGGATCTGAAAGAATGTGGAGCTGTAAAGAAGCCATCACTGAGAAAAGAAGAAAAAGTGCAAATCTATCACTGGTCCTTCTCATATTCATAGAAGAATGAACCGGCCACGTCAGAGTCCAGACGCCAACATCACTAAATGTGCTTGGGCTTTGGCTGAAAATGAAATACATGCGGGATGGTCTCTACATTTTACAGAACACAGTGTACAGTAAGTGGACTTGATCAAATCGACAGTGAGTGTAGATATAAGGTGGGAGTGCATAGTAATGTGACCAGAATGTATATGTTCTCTGTGCATACACACAAGTGTAATAATAATCATTCATTCATTATCTGTAATCGCTTATCCAAGTCAGGGTCGCGGTGGGTCCAGAGCCTACCTGGAATCACTGGGCACAAGGCGGGAATACACCCTGGAGGGGGCGCCAGTCCTTCACAGGGCAACACAGACTGACACACACACATTCACGGACACTTTGGAGTCGCCAATCCACCTACCAACGTGTGTTTTTGGACTGTGGGAGGAAACCGGAGCACCCGGAGGAAACCCACGCGGACACAGGGAGAACACACCAACTCCTCACAGTCACCCAGAGCGGGAATCAAACCCACAACCTCCAGGTTCCCGGAGCTGTGTGACTGCGACACTACCTGCTGCGCCACCGTGCCGCTGTAATAATAATAAAAAATAATAATAATAATAATAATAAAAAAATAAAAGACATTAGGTTAAGGCTAAGCCTTAGCTTAGCTTAACCCAGTGGTTCCCAACCTTTTCCTGCTGTGCCCCCCATGCACATGTACAAATCTTTTGCTTCCAGATGCCACTGGATTTTATTCTAAACATTGTAATTCACATAAAATTGCAACTTTTTCCTGGAACAAATTTAAATAAATTGACACAGCATTTTTACAATGGAAATATTACAAGTCACATGCATTATGTATCTCATTAATTTATCCCCCACCCCCACCCCTCTTGGTTCATAGTTCCATGCCTGAACCAGGTGAACCACATACATTATGTCAACAAAAATAATTGAGAATGAATTGAAGGGTGTGACAATTTAGATTATTTTTAATGTTTTTTTCTTGTTTTTCTAAAAGTTAGAAGATATTTGTCCTGCAAATATATGCACACACTTTGATTCAGTGGTATCTGGACTTGGTCGTATGCAGCACGGCCTACTTTAGAAACTGCTGGAGCAGCATTGTGTGGAGACACTCAGCAACTGGATGCAGCTGAGCAGCTGAGATCAGCCAGTGGATTTTCACATGGATAAGTGCATACACACACACACACACACACACACTGTACTGACAATCTCCTGAGTGTTGAGAGCAAATCAAGTATCCAATCAGATGCACCTCAGAGAAGTTGCCCACAGGCCCTGCAGATAGTGTATGCTAATGAGACTGCTGTAGAATTAAGTGAGCGCTACCTGTGCAAAGCCTGATTGGCCGCCAGCCTGAGTGTAAGGAATGTGATGGCAGATCAATGCAGGAGACAGATGAAAGCCTTTGTGTTTGTGACAGAGAGAGAGAGAGAGAGAGAGAGAGAGGGAGGGAACAGAACAGAACTCAAGTCATCCTTAGGCCCGTTGAGAGCCTTGGGGAGAGAATACAGGCTTCTCTTTCTTGAGGGCACAGAGGGGCCACTAAGCCTAAGCACCCCATATACTTCAACAGCCCTTACCATATGCAGCCATCAGCTGCCGGTTAAGTGATAAGTAGAAGGATGTGTACTGAGTTCACGTCCCCATTTCCCTCAGCAGAGCAACGTCGAATAAAGCAGCTCCTCACAGCATCATAACATTTAACAGGCCGTGTAAATCAGCCGTCACAGTTATGACAAATGAACACCTGCGTCATCCCAGAGGCCTTCTCTTGTTGAGCACTAGGTTTCCGTCACATTACAGGTGACAAATTACAAGTGGCAGCAATCCAATGTTCAAAATGGGACACTGAAATTTTTTTTTAGGGCTGCACTCACACACAAAAGATACTAATCTGTCATTTTTGTACCTTAAGTAAGACAATATAACTGTACTATATTTCCCCTGGAAGGTGTACGTCATGTTATTATTTAAGATGGAAAACTGAATGTTAAGGCCATTTGATATTTACTCTGTTTGTGACTTTGTTGTGTGTGAATACAAATATCTGATCTTGTCAACTCCATTTTGAGGTGGTTTATAGCTTGCATTTGAATGGCCTAGACTATGTTTTGCTAGATTTCTAAAACACATTTGTTTTCTGATTTACTCCTGGTAACCTACTGTTAGCATGGCTTCTTAGCATCTCAGCATCTACTACCAGTGCATGATACAGTGCCAAATGTCAGAAGAAACAAGTCTTGTACTGCAAGCTGCTGTGATTCCTGCAGCTGCCTGCGTCAGTACTGTCTTGAACTGAGGATCCCAAATACCGGACTGTGGAGTGTTTTAATAAATCTATATTTTCTCAGGTGCACTTAGCACCTTAATTACCTTATTTTATCTTTAACCTCATATTGGGATTTTGACATAACTCCTGCTTGTACGTCTATTGGGGGTATTTTGTGATATGCTACTTTTAGCCTATCAAAATATCCATACTGTTTTACTTATGCAGCTGTACTTATAATAAGTACAATGTTGTGGCACATTTCAACAAGGTACAACAACTCCACAGTGCACTGGTACCAAGCCGGGGTCAGCTAGGGCTTAGGGATGTAACCAGCAAAAATACACTTCGTCAAAAATGTTTTCATTAACATAATATTTTTTACCTAATTATATATTTTTCAAAGTTGAATCAGACTGGAGATGTGTGTATGTTCACTGGGCTCTTTTCACCCAATGAAAATGAAGAGAGACAGTAACAACTCTCATTGGTCAAAATCTATAACCGTTTCTGATTGGCAACGACAACCTCCACGCCTTAGAGTCCTAATTAGGGTTGGAAGCCCCTGGTCTACAGGACAGATGGGACACCAGAGAGAAGTCGTGTGTAATCACGTGACTGCATGCGGAAGTAGCATACAGTCCGCATTACGCTGTGTTGTATGTGGTCAGTGGCTGTACTCACTTGCACACGTAGTCGGCCTCGCACACGCGCAGCTGCGTCAGACAGTTGGGTTTCTCGCGCTCCTCGTAGGAGCAGGAAGGGACGATGGTCTGGCGGCGGCGCTCTGCGCACGCGGTGTCCGAGCAGGGGCAGAACAGCAGCTCGTGCGTGAAGTCCGGCGGCACGCGGTCGAAGAACTTACGCAGGGCCTTGCTGCAGCGCGCGCGGTTACAGGGTCCGGCGCGCGCGGACGGAGCGATGCACGCAGACACGTACTCGGTGCGTAGCTTCTGACACGTGTCGTCCACGTTACACGCCTTAGCCGCGTCCAGACAGCGGTTCACTGCAGACATCCCCGCCTCAGACTCTGGAGAGAGAGAGAGAGAGAAGGAAGAGAAATGCAGAGGAGAGTGGTGGGAAGTAAACGAGTTGAAAAGAATTGGAGAAGGGAAAAGGAGAGGAAGAGAGGAGTAGAGGAATGAAAACAACGGAGGATGTAAGAAAAGATTTGTGAGATGAAAGGAAATGGTAGAGGAACAGAGAGAAAGATAAAGGAGAGTTTAGAGTATTTAGTTTGTTGTTTTCTGTGTGTATCCTGCAGATTGTATATTTCCACAAATAAAAATTAGTTATAAAAACTCAAAGGGCTTTGATGGCACTCAAGTTCCTGATTAAACTTTAAAGGGAAGGTAGCAGTCAGTCATTTTCCAGCTCCGCAGGAGGACACTCCCAGGTGTTTTCTTGGTTTCTGTTAATTAGCTTTTATTTCCTCACCTTCTGTTCATTCCACATTAGTCTTTTTTTTTGTTTGATTATAACACATGATTCTCACCTGCACTTCTTAAGATCTGTGTTGTTAAATCAGCCTTAATGTTTTAGCAAACCATTATGTGTTGTAATACAGCAGGCATTTGTTTGCAGCCAACTCTGTGGTTTTAATACGAACGATATCTTATTAATGGCACACACACACGTTCATTCATGCACACACAATCACTCCTAACTTCCCTTACAACAATTTTTCATTTTAAAAAGGGAGTATGCATAACAGTATTAAAGAATGAAAACTGATGTAGTTAAAACAACATACAACATTTTCCCCCTGTGCAGCCCTAGCAGTTTCTACTCATCTGGAGCTTTCCACTAAGGGCTTTTCACTAAATCAAAATACATTGCTGTGAGGATTTGGTTGCAGTCAGTAATCGATGATAAGTAGTTCATTTCAGGGGACTGATGTTGGAGGGTGAGTTCTGGATTATAAAAAGCCACACACAGGGAACACATTTCTACTGCTCAAAACCTTTACACCACACTAGACTATACCAGGCATTGAGCATATTAACCTTAGGCTCATATGCATTATTAAAGCTGAGTGTGTGAAATGAATTCCACCAGGATTATTTCCCCCCGTGTCCTGCATAACCCAGTGTTCAAAATGTAAATAATTCCTTCAGAGTTTTCTTTTTATAAAGAGTGTATGTTACCAAATGATTCCGACGTCTTTACAGTGGTGTTGACAGTGTCTACAATGCAAATTTGGCCATTTTATTGGCACTTCAAACCCCACGTCTTAAATTATTATATGATGTTATTATATGATGTAGTAAACTAAATCTTGTAAATAAGCAGCAATTATTGATTATAATATTCATTGTAAACATTAAATAATTAGATTTCAGAGTAACACAATGTGTGTAGACCTCTTCCTTAAAATTTCATGCCAATTTCAAACATGTCTCTGGCACCTGGTGGTGTATTTCTGACCATTTCATGTGAGAACTTGAAGAGTCTTCAATGGCATTAAGAAGTCTGGCCCCTGTCACCCACCACTGTGATACTGACAGTTCTCCAGAATCAAGCTTTTCACATTAAAGCACTAGGTATGACTTCCTTTAGATTTACTTTTTAATAATTTGCTTTCACAGACATTTATAAAATATTTTTGGAATTCCTCTTTCACTAGTCCTGCAAATATTTGAGAGGTTTCTTTGTGTAATACACAGCAGCAGAGTGAAGGAAAACAGCAGTAGCCATGTAAAACTGTAACACTGTGATAATAAGATAATAGTGGTGATAATAAGAAAAGTAGCATTCTGGCCAAAGAAATAGCAAGGCACCTAATGCTGCTGGGCACAGACATTTAAAACAGTAACTATTTACACATCAACCAATTATTAAAGCACTGGCAGTTCTATAAGCTTTCTTTTACTCTTTGAAGAAAGGTGGTTTCTGGTGGTGACCGATGTAGTGGTATTCCATATTAATGCACTACATAAGAGCTACATCAGCCTTTCAGCCTCCAATGAAAATCTAAAGAAGCCAAATGTGGAAACCATATGCGCTGTGGCTGGCTGGTGTGTTTTTGATAAAGAAAAATGATGTGCCTTTGAATTTTTGTCTAATAGTCCATTTTAATAGCCTCCAATGGGCTGTGGGAGGTTTTCTGGTTGTGGATATGTGTCAACAATAAAGGACTGTTTAGTGGCCCAGGTTTGTATTGCAAGTTGCTGCTGTGTCTGCTCTTTTAGTTGCATGTTTACAGTTTGTGTTAGTGTTACGTGTGGACAGTGTACACAGCTGGCCATTTAAGACAGTCTCCATACAGCTTGCTGTCATTTTGTCACGATTATGTTTACACCTGGTTTTTAAACACATCATCAGGAAGATTTGTCCTGGTTCCCGCTGACCTCAGCCTGGGCAATAACAAGCTGCTGGAAAACTGCTGTGCTTGATTGTGACTGAATGTCAAGTGAGGAAAACCATGCTTGTCCTAATACATGTATCGTAGAAGAAGCATAAAAAATACATAATAAATATCACAGTATTACTGATGAGAAATTTTTGTGGTCATTTAAAGGCAGGGTTCTAATTAAAGTTCTTTTCTCTCACTGATTTACTATATTAATTTCTGTACTTTTATTGCATCCCACAACAACACTGTGGCAAATCTGGCAGGAAATTAAACATATTATGTTCATAGAACATAAAATTTTTATGATATTTGGACAATGCTTACAGCAGGTTTTCCGCAAGGGGCCACTTAATTTACAAATGGGGTCATGGGGGAAGCCCACAATATGTTCTGTTTGTTGTATTACTTTATTTTGCAGATATTACACTGCTAAATCACTGTAAAAGTCTCTCTTGTTAGATGGCTCTTAAACAGCCAACTAATAATAAATTAATCATATGTTAAAATAGTGTGCAATTGTGGTCACAAGCATAAAATGAACACATTTTTTTAAGTTTAATGCTTATGAGAGAAATTAAAAAAAAATAAATCTGTCAAAAAACTAATTTACAGTGGATGTGTTTCCAATTGGGACTCAAATATTTTCTTGAGGTGATTTTACAATTCAGAGTTAAGAATAAATGAAGAAAACTTTATACTGTCTCCTAGTGGCTTGAATGTATTAGAGATTTAATACTAAATCTGTATTAAGTAAGGATGCCCCCATGTTGGGCACCTGCTCCATGGATCATAAACTGGTATATTCATGGACAATAAAGCAGTTTGATATATGTAAGTTGTACTTCACATAAAAAATATAACAAAAAATCATAAATATTGCTTGCTACTACTTGGTGATCAAAATGACTGATTTGCTTTTCTGAAGCCAACGTTCACTTTAGATTTTTATGTATGTGGCCTCTGGAGTAGTGAAATATTTATAGGGTTAAAAAGCTTGGGGTTGCAGAATGTTTATCACATCCACTAGGAATCATTTGCCAAAAAACCTGTAGCCTTTGGCACAGACCCTTGTGTATTTATGGGCAGCTTCTGGGGAGCTGTCCAGTGCTGAATGCTCCCAGCCTCCAAGAGGAGTGTTTTAATACACTGAGTCAGTAATTCCTGTGCTCATCTCCTCTGTAGCTTCACAGCATGCTATTTGACCACTCTGAGGTCATTAAACTATACCCTAAAATGTTACAGCATTCAGGTTCCTGCATTTAAGAAAACTGCTATTTACAACCAAATTTAAAAAAAAATTGTAAAAAATGTAAAAAATGCAAAATGTAAATAAAAACAAATTGCAGTGATGTGCAAATCATTTGAACTGTAAATTTAGGAGGTTTATACAGAAATGTTTTTTGAAAAACTTTTACCCATTATTAATTTGATGCTAGAAACACATTCCAAATGTCAGGATCACGGGGCGGACTGACGGAGGCGGACGCACTTGCTAGAACACAGGTAGTTTAATATAACAAAACAAAGAAACAAAACAAACGGACTCGAGGGCAAACACGAAGTGAGGAAACAACAAGACTATGAATTTAAACAAAACGACATGATTGGGAATGGAAACGGCACGACTTGGAATAGGAAGGAAATAACACAACCTGACCAGGAAACAAACCATACAAAACAAAGAAACAACACGACATGACTTGGAAAGACAACGAAACGACTTGACTGGGTAACAAACAATACGAACGAACGACAACAGGAAGTGAGGGAAGGGGACTTAAATACACGAACAGACGAGACACACCTGAAACAGATAACGAGGGTGACAAACAAGGAGGCGGAACAAAGGCGGAGACAAAAAACAACAACAAACATAGACATGACGAGGGCGTGACACCAAATGTTTACCGCGTAAAGCCCCTCGTTTTAAGAACACTCTGAGTGTTTGGGAACTGAGGAGACCAGTTGCTGTAGTTTTGAAAGTGAACTGTTTTCTGATTGTTGATTATTATAAGATTCCATCTCCTCAAAAGCTTGTTGTAGTGTCATTACAGTGTTTTTGTTTCAGAATGCACCAATTGGTTTTAGTGAGTGACAAGTCTGAAATAGTTTAGCTCTCAGCCATGCTGTTGTAATCTACACAGTATGTGTATTGGCCTTGTTTTACAGAAATAAACAAATCCTTCCTTGAAAAAAACTTGTATATATTGTTCAACATTAATGTTGCAATAATGGCCCCCCACATCATCATGGATCCTGGCTTTTGAAATGTGTGCTTATAACATGTCGGATGGTCCCCATCCTCTTTAGCCGGAGGGTGCAGCATCCATTATTTCCAAAAAAGACTTGATTTGTCAGAGCACAGGGCACGTTTCCACTGTGTCTGATCTTTAATGAGCTCTAGCCCAGAGAAGGCAGCTGCGTTTCTGGACCATGTTTATATACGGATTCTTTTTTTGCATTTGTGAATTTAAACTTGTGTTTGTGGATGCAGTGATAAACCGTGCTTGCAGACCATGGTTTGGGGAAGTGTCTCTGAGCCCATGCAGTGATTATCACTTCAGAAACACACACAGAGATTTCTCTGTATTCTCTGAAAAGTTTAATGCTATGATAAACTCCCCGAGTACTTTACAATTTTAAGTTGAGAAACGTTATCCTTTATTGTTTCTGACCGAGCAGCGTTACAGGGCACTAAACCCCTCCCCACATTTACTTCTGAAAGCCTTTCTGAGGCACTTTTTAAATACAATCATGGCACTCACCTATTGCCAATTTACCACTTTCTTTTTCCGTAGCATTACACAATTTCACCAGTCTTTTGTTCCCAGTTTCAACTTTTCAACTTTTTTTAAGTTAAATATAGAGTTTAAATGATTTACACATCACTGCAATTTGTTTTATTCACATTTTGCACAATATCCCAACTTTTCTGAAAATGGTGTTGTATTTTATTACCCCTAGTGTCTTTGGAGAGTACAACAGAGTTTCATATGCATTTTATTTCTTGGGTCTAGACAGGAGAGATCCTGAGAGTTTAGCAGAGGTGCTTTGTATTCTGAATGCCCCTCACAAGCTCTGCTGTGGCAGGTCACAGCCTTTTTCAGACAGTCTTTTCTGTTCAATACATCCGGCTGTTTATGGATGCGCCCCATCGGAAGCTTCCTCACACTCAAGATATGGCCTAATGAGTGCATCGTAGTCATTGGATCCTGCAAGTAAAGCTCTAAGGTGAAGAACTATGCTTTTACAAGTAGTTCTACTCAACCTTTGTGTGCTGGTCGAAGAGGAAGCCAGAGTAGAGCAGCATGATCTCAAAGATTTCTTTTCACATTATGAAAACACTCATCATTCTGACACCTAGTGGCCAGTGATGTGGAACAGTTTCTGCATTAAACCTATTTTAACCATGACCACCCAATGTAGACCCACTCTATGGACCCATTTTATGAAGTGAAAAAGCAGTGTGATTGTTCATCTGTGCATCTCAGAAAAGTCTAATCTCATGGGGTGTTTCCAGTATGCAGTCGTTAGCACATATCAAGTGGTCCAAGGAAACAAATCCAGTGAATTGCCAACAGGACAAGAAGAAGAGGACAGCATTGGCACGAAGCCCCATGAACAGCAAACTGTGATGCACTGTGTGTTCTGAAAGTTTTCAGAGCCAGCATTAACTTTTTTAGTTTTAGGCGACACCGTGGTGCAGTAGGTAGGTGTCGCACTCACATAGCTCCAGGGACCAGGAGGCTGTGGGTTCAAGTCCCGCTCCGGGTGACTGTGAGGAGTTTAGTGTGTTCTCCCTGTGTCTGCGTGGGTTTCTTCCGGGTGACTGTCTTTGAGAAGTGTGGTGTGTTCTCCCTGTTTCTGCGTGGGTTTCCTCCAGGTGACTGTCTGTGAGGAGTGTGGTGTGTTCTCCCTGTTTCTGCGTGGGTTTCCTCCAGGTGACTGTCTGTGAGGAGTGTGGTGTGTTCTCCCTGTGTCTGTGTGGGTTTCCTCAGTGTGACTGTCTGTGAGGAGTGTGGTGTGTTCTCCCTGTGTCTGTGTGGGTTTCCTCCGGGTGACTGTCTGTGAGGAGTGTGGTGTGTTCTCCATGTGTCTGTGTGGGTTTCTTCCAGGTGACTGTCTGTGAGGAGTGTAGTGTGTTCTCCCTGTGTCTGTGTGGGTTTCCTCAGGGTGACTGTCTGTGAGGAGTGTGGTGTGTTCTCCCTGTGTCTTATTGGGTTTCCTCCGGGTGACTGTCTCTGAGGAGTGTGGTGTGTTCTCCCTGTGTCTGTGCAGGTTTCCTCTGGGTGACTGTCTGTGAGGAGTTTAGTGTGTTCTCTCAGTGTCTGCGTGGGTTTCCTCCTTGTGCTCCGGTTTCCTCCCATGGTCCAAAAACACACATTTGTAGGTGTACTGGACACCCAAAAGTGTCCATAGGTGTGAGTGAATTTGTCGCCCTGTGAAGGACTGGCATGCCCTCCAGCGTGTGTTCCTGCCTTGTGTCTAATGATTCCAGGTAGGCTCCGGACCCATTGTGACCCTGAACTGGATAAGCACTTACAGATAATGAATGAATCAATATTTTAGGGTTTTTTTTTTTTTGTGGTATTAAACCAGACAGGCTCAACTTAGCCCCCTGTGAATCTGTGAGACATGGACACTTGTTTACAGGCTTTCCTCTCATGAACCACATTTGGTAGGTACCACTGCATGCTGGGAAAACCCCACAGGACCAGGTGGTTTGGAAATGTTCCGACCAAAACATTATCATGAGTGCCATGTAGCCCTTGGCAAAGTGGCCCAGATGCTTACAGTCTCCCACCCTTTTACAGGTGCCACTGTAATGAAATGATGAAATAATGAAACAATGAATGTTATTCACTTTGCTTCTCAGTGTTTTATATATATATATACACATCTCACACCTCACTCTAATGAAGGTATGAGCTGGTTAGCTGTGAGGGGCTGGGAGTCCTCTATGGCCTGTGTGTGTGTGCTGCTAATGAATAGAACATGAGTGAGAATGAAAGTTGAATGAGTCTTGCTCTCTGTATCACGGAGAGAGTCCCAGCTGAGACCGCTGCTGCTGCTTCATTTTTCATATCAGCCTAATGTGCAGCTCTGAGACAGCTGCCAGCATTACACTGCAATAGAGCTCTGCTTATCACCTCTCTCTCTCTCTCTCTCTCTCTCTCTCTCTCTCTCTCTCTCTCTCTCTCTCTCACACACACACACACACACACACACACACACAAACACAGACATTGTCTTTCTCTATTCTATCCCCTCATTCTCCTTGTCTGTCCCACTCTCTTCTCTCTTGTTCTCATTCTTTCTCTCCTTTCTCTGTCTTTCACATTTTCTTTCTGTATTCCCTCCCTCTTCACACATTCACTCCTTCTCCCTCTCTGTTTTTATTAATATAAATGTGCTTTATTGGCATGATAACTCTGTAGTCAGACATCTTGGCACACTCTTTGTTCTTTCAGGTCCTAAGCCTGAGTCTTTTCTTCAAGCAAAGTTGCTGCATAAATCTCAATGTCGTGTTCAGTGCTGTTTTGTAAAATATAATTTCAGGACATGGATAAATAAAAAATTGTATACTTTTTACAAGCAACTTAAAACAAAATAATAAAAAAAAGTAAAAAAAAATGCACCAACAAAGATGGCACCAACCTTCTGGGTTTGATATTATCAGTAATAATATCCTATGTTTTTGACCACAGGACCACATCCAGCTAGACAGCTTTGTTTAACAGACTATTATTAATTAGTTATAATTAGCATATTCGGTATTAGTGTTTTCTGGATGTGTCCTTCTTCTTTTTATTTTACACTTTAAATGGGAGATATTGAGTAGCATTTTATAGAACCTAGGTCTGCTTGTGCTCTTTTGAAATAACCAGAAAAGTCTCAACAGCGTTCAAAGTCATTTTCCCTGTAGGAAATGAATGAACTAGAATTTAATTGAATGTTGAGAAATTTCAGATTTAATGACAGACGTCAAAATGGAAACATCTCACACAGACACCCATACAAACTACACACAGTCTGTAGAGACCCAACACACACACACACACACACACACACACACACACACTTACATCATGACAGTTAAAGTTATACAACAAATTTCTGACCTGTGTTCTCCCTGTGTGTGTAGGTTTCCTCCAACAGTCCAAAAACACATGTTGCTGTGTGTAATTATATTATATGTTACTGGGTGAGTGTATAATGCTTGTGATGGATTGGTGCCCCCTCCAGGGTGTGTCCCTGCCTTGTGCCTAATAATTTTGGGTATAGGCTCTGGACCACTGTGACCCTAATGAAGCAGTTATAGAAATGAATGAATGAATAGTGGGCTGCACGGTGGCGCAGCAGGTAGTGTCACAGTCACATAGCTCCAGGGACCTAGAGGTTGTGGGTTCTACTCCCACTCCAGGTGACTGTCTGTGTGGAGTTTGGACTGTTCTCCCCATGTCTGCGTGTGTTTCCTCCGGGTGCTCCAGTTTCCTCCCATGGTCCAAAAACACACGTGCCTTGTGCCCAGTGATTCTGGGTAGGTTCTGGACACACCGCGACCCTAAACTGGCTTTGATTGGACATTATATGTGTGCTGATGTGGAGTATAACTGCACAGAAACTTTTAACTCTATATCTATCACTCCGCTTTACAGATGTGTTCTTTCAGCCACTTAACACACTCAAAGTCATTCTCAACATCAAACCAGCTGGGATTTGATACAAATCACAGTCCTCCTGATATTATGCAGCCTTTCCTCTTTTCTGATACTGAATAATTATGTTCTGATTTTGTAGGCACCCAAAGCAATTCACATATTCTGGGACATTATACATCCATCTAAATCACCACCAGTTAACAGCATTTAACTGGCAACAGCAGTCCACCTGAGCCACTAAACTCTGCCCACAGGAGCCATTAGGCAGAGAGGAAACTAGAGGGAATGTTTTGAGACAGTATTTGGAGATGGGGATACAAGGCCAAATGTGGACACAGCAGCACATTTAGCAGGACATCTGGGTAAATCCAATGCCACATGATCTTCAATGATCTCAGAGTGAGGACCTGTTTTTATTTTTCATCCAAGGTACAGTGCAGTTTTTCAGTACAGTGTCCCTGTCGCTGAACACTGGGATCCACCAGCACCACTTCCAGCAGCCACACATGCTTTCCTAGGTCTCCCATTCAAGTAATGGACAGGTCCAAACTTGATTAGCTCCGTAGGATTTTGCATGTTCTGATGTTTGGTAGTTATGGCTTCTGGCGAAGAACTTGGCAGAGAAAAAAATTCTAAACAACATTTTCAGCATTGACAAACAGTTTATCTATGTTGTTACTTAATTTTTCCATCAATTCGTTGTCACCTTTTTTCCCCTTTTGACTAGAATATCCCCAGTCACACAGGACCACTAACTTGTGAAGGTGGGAGCACATGGTTCATCTGACAAACATGTGAAGCCAGCCAAAGCTTTGTTTAGGTGTTCAAATCTGAACCTGTGATCCAGACCTGGATTTTACAATGGCTAGACGGAATTACTATAACTAATCAAGTCAAGTGCATCAGAAATTGCAGTTATGGGGTCTGTCCCAAAACCTAGTGAGCTGACTAGGTAGGCACTAACTACGTAGACAGCTGTTTAAGCAGATAGCGTTCTAACGGTCGTCTGTCCTCATGAGGCAGATTACTGTGGCTCTAGTTAGAGAGCGATTGCGTCACGGCTTTTTCCCGCCCTCCGCACGCAACCGGTGTTTACTTACCTCGGCTCGCCTCGGCTTTTCAGCGCGGTGGATTCTTATCTTCCTGTTTTTACCTCGGTTTAAATTATTTTTGCTCGGGGAGAAGAGCGAAAAAGATGGGAGTTGTTCTGGTGTTGCATCCTGGGATTGCCTTCGGGGCTGAGGAAGGGTTTGATGCCAAGTTCGGCCAAATTAAGATATCTAAGAATTGGGACAGCCTATGTGTCGCACACTGTGATGTAAAATGCTCTCTAGTTAGACAGTTCATTAGGTTTTGGGATAGACCCAAAGTGTCAAACCTGCCAGCCATTTTAAAACCCTGGCCTGGAACCTAGACCGGATTTGAAGTCCTCCGGTTTAGGAGAAGACTGCTAATACTGTGCCAGGAACTGTGATCTCAACTGACAGATGGCCACACTGGCTAGCAATGAATTTTTGATAAAATAAGGGAGACGGCCATCCTACCCACCCACAGAGTGAGGCCAGTGTAGGACTTCTGTAGGACTCAGACGCAGGTATTGAACAGGGGATCTTGTAATGACAGGGCCAACGCTTTGCCCACTCCCCACCCAGGAGCCCTCCTTCCCCTTTATGGAATATGTGACATTATAGACGGATGGAGATTTTTCCCCCCTAATATAGATTATTTGTAATGTGTTTATAATAATCTCCCTCCTCCTTCTCACTGCTACTCTCAGATCTTTTCATTCTATTTGTCCATCTCTCATTCTCTTGCTTCACACTTTCTCTTTTTCTTTCTTTTATTATTCTCTCAAACAATCATTCTTTTGCTTTTCTCTCACACTTTTTCAGTCTCTTTTTTACTCTATTCTCTCATTCTCTCGGTCCTTTTCTCTTTCAATGTCTCACTCATTCTCTTTCAGCTTGTTCTAAAACCAGTTCTTCTAGGACTACATTCCTTCTTCTATTTTGTCTTCTTCTTTTTGTGTTTCTTCTTCTTTAGCCAGACGCTTCATTCTATCTATCATGTTCTGTTCCTCTGTGTGTGTGTGTGTGTGTGTGTGTGTGTGTGTGTTGTGTAGAGAGGGGAGTGTAATCAGAGAGCGCTTTGGCAGCATTTTCTTCTCATCCATCATTACTGCAGTGTTTCCCGCGTGGGCAACTGATCAATATACTGCTGATATTCCTCACACTGCTGCTCATTACTCTTTAAAGCCACACATTTTGTCTGTGGAGCTGACAAGCTGCATGACGGCAGCACACAAACTATTGTTTGGATACAGCTAACGGGCCCCATTATTGCAGCCTAAACTGACCACACACACATAGTCATAGACATACACACACACACACACACACACACACTAAATGTAATGTAACCATCCATTGTAGAATGTATTTTTTATGTATTTTTATTTTTTAATGAATAATTGGCCACAAATTCTATTCAAACCCAACAGAAAATGTCATTTTGCAAAAGACAAATAAGCCTGGCATTTGTGTAACGGTAAAACAGGCAAAACTTCCTGTTGACAGGTCAGTGTGACATAAATGTGAGAGGAAATTCAGCAAACTAGTCAAAGTTGTCAGTGCTGTAATATTTCATTCTTTCCATGCTCTTCTAAACCATACTCTTCCAGCCTCTGTGCTGTCCAGCGCCTTGGGCCCTGTCCACAATATCTGAACAAGTATCTCCATAAAAACATCTTTTACATGAATGCAAAATTTAATTTAAATCTGTGAGTTGCCAAAAGGATGTTACAGACCCATCTCCAAGTTTAAAAAACATCAACACATTCAAATATTGTTTTATATCAGAAACAATAAACGTGACAGGTTAAATATTTCTTCATATTTAAGGAGCATAATGTAAGTGAATACTGTAATTTGTGTTCTATAGTTATAGGACTTAGATCGATTAAATATAAAAAAAACTAATTAATTATGTTTTATTACGTTGACCCTTAAAGGTGATGTTCACGATTTTAGTAAAAAAACACTTTCACCATTTGAAAGTGTGTGTGTGTGTGTCTCCGATCTGTTGGTGTCCTCTAAACGGGTTTAGCTCTAATATGTTTATGAAGCTGAGGTGTCAGTAAATGAGTGTAAAAACACACTGTCTCAGTCTGGTATGCTCAGTCTCTGCTCATTGCAAATCAAAGGGATCTGCTCTTTCTAAGCAACAATGAGAAATCCAAACATTGAAAAGCATGAACCAAGATGAGGATATTGCTCTATTCCTGCTCCATAGGTGAGCGATATTAACTTATTTTTGCTGTTTCCAATTGCTTAAGGTGGAGTGTCTCAAACTTTAGAAGACGGCTAACTGCATTAGCAAAAGTGCTAAAAAAGACTACAGTTACAAATGAGTATCTGTGGCATTTCAAACAGTGAATAAAATGTTACAGACAAGTTAAAATTCAGCCATGGACGAACAGTTGTTTTTTTTCCTCAAACATACTGTTCCCCCTTAAATGACGAGGAGCTTCTGAACATAAACAAACCAGAGAGAGCATTTCCCACAATTGGTCCTCTTTAAGGCTGAAGGTTTTAATTAAGCAATAGAACACGAAAGAGCGTGTGTTATCATGAAATAACAGCATGGCTGTGATGCGGCGGAAGCATCAGCCGAAAGCGAGTGGTATAGTCCGTGCTGTTATTTCATGATAACACACTTCCTCTTGTGTTCTATTGCTTTTATACAACAGTTCGGGTAATACATCGTGAAATATATAAACGGAGCTGTGAAAGTGGTGTCAAAAAGGTTTACGAATACTAAATCCTTCCACCAAAATATAGTTCCTCAACAAGTAGTAGCTTGTTGTTACGTTACAGTAATGAACTCTACTGCACTGCACTCATTGCCCAGGCTGGATCAGCCTCATCTCACCACTACAGTATCACTAACCTGTCGAATAAACTACATGATTTTTATCGGTATTAGTATTCTTGAAGTAAAATTAAGACCGTTTTTATTGGTGTGAACTATGAACTGAAGCTAATTTAGCGATGAAAAATGTGATAACGACAGCTGAGCCTCAGTGTAAAGAGTTTTTAGCAACGGTGTTCAGCGGACTGATACAGTGGCTGTGAAAACCCGTGCTGTTATCGCGAAATAAAGCACGTTTTAGAATGCTTCTCAACCAATCAGAGTGTGCAGCTGGATCTAACTGTTGTATAATAATGGATATTTAAATGTAAAATTAAGTATCAATGTAAGATCAGCGCAAAGGAATTATAGTGTGTGTGAGAGAGAGACAAAGTGTGTGTGAGAAAGAGAGAAGAACAAAGCTAAGATAAAGTGTTATATCTAATATATATTTCAGATTTAATACGTATTGCCAAATTTGGTAAATTATTCATTAGCGTTACAAAAATATTAACACATTAAATTCTGAGTTAATGTGTTACTTTTGACAGCACTAATTAAACCTGCATTTGAAAATGTTATATCTCATTCTTATTGTTGAGGTTTTTATGACCACCACTGACTCCCTATGACAATGTGCTTCTCTTCAGTTTTTGGCCCGAGGACCACCCGAGGGAGCTTCGGAGGACCTGGTGGAGAAACCTTGGTTTGGAAAACAGTACTGACTTACTGTGAGCTATAAAATAAACAGTTCTTCACTCTGTTGGAGAATGTTGCATGGCAGCCATTTTAGAGAACAGGTGAATACAGAGTTCTTTTGTGTTCAGGCATAATCCAGGCTTAAGTGTGAAAAATCTAAACTTGAATTCACACTCTCTCACACCAACATTCAGCGGCATGGTAAAATTTTATTATTTTTAATTGTCATAGTTTGTTGTTCTAATCACATCAGCAAATCTATACCGCCTTAGACCCAAGCACTGCATGAATAAGTTCATATACGTTTTAGAACAGTTTTAAAAATATTTAAATTTAGGTGACGATTGTCTTCTAGTGTTTCTTAGTGATAACAGCCTTAAAGTTCTGGGCTACACTAAAGAAACAAATCTGGACACACCATGAAACAACACCACTATATGAGTACCATCAAATGTGACTTCAAACATACTTTGGTTGATCAGCTACAACTGGGATAAGCAGAGAAATTGTAGATTATTTGCTGAATCATTCTCTGCTGTTGTAAATAAGGATTACATTTTTTATTTATTTATTTTTTAATGAAAGAACATCCATCCAGCCTAAAAAACCATTTAGGAACATTTATTTTATGCAAGTGTGTGACTTTGTGTGTTCTGTTTGTGTGAGTGTCTGTGTTTGTGCCGTTTGTTGTTTAATTTGAGCAAATTGAGTCTGCTCGTTAAACGCTTACCGTGTTTGAAAATGGCCATCATTAAAACTCATGCCTGAGTAGCGCACAGTTAAATCAGCACCATTACAGAGAGAAAATGATTGTGTCCCCCAGTCCTATCCATTTTCTCAGCACGGTCACGCCCACTATGTTTTAATTGTGTTTGGCATGTGTTTATGCTTGTACACAAAGAACACATGTGTGTTTATATACCGTGGTCAGCCTTAACATTAAAGCCACTTATCCATTTTAGCATCTGAACTTTGTACCACCACAAAGCAGATATTTTTTGTGTAATATATTATTCTCAGTGCTGCAGTGACCCTGATGTGATGGTGGTGTGTCAGTATTTTTCACACTTGTATGAGTGGATCACCTCAGTGTCACTGCTTGACTGAGAATAGTCCACTAACCAAAAATATCCAGCCAAAAGCATCTTGTGACCATGGGAGTAGATGATGAATAACACAAATGGCAGCAACCGATGAGCTACTTTCTCTGACTTTACATTTAAGGTAGACCAACAAAGTATTGCTTAAAATTCCAGCAGCACTGCTGTGTCTGATTCACTTGCACAAAACAGACAGAGACCACTATCATGTGAGTGTAACAGCAGTGCTGAGAATGACCCAACCCCAAATAATACCTGCTTTGTTGGGGTCCAGATCATTGAAGAACAGAGTGGTAATCAGCTAACAAAGTATGCAGAGCTACTAATGGAATAAGGTCTGTCATTGCTGAACTACAATGTGCACACATATGGTAAGCAGATATAATAAAATGATTTAGTCATATGTGGAAACAATGTGGCCTTAATTTTATGGCTGATTGGTTTATGTGTTTGTTCACACTTCTTATGTGTGTGTGCCAGTGTGAGTGAATGAGAGAGAGTTGATATCTCATTATGTTCTGCCCTCCGGGTTCACATAATTCAGCTCCTGCCTCAAGCACCCCACAAACCTGAACTGACAATCTGACAGCTTTATTTGTGTTCCAGTGCCTTGCAATAACGTGTTTTCTATTTAAACTTTGTTTGGAGCCTCTGTCAGCACAATCAGCAGAGAGATGGAGCGATTAGGGAGAATGATAACTACAGCTCAACATGTCTCGCACAGCTCTCATCTTCGGCTCTTTCATCTCTGACCATAGCTGTGTCCAGAAACCTTTGCAACTGCTTATGTCCTCCCACTCCAAGCCCGGATGACTGGGAGGAATTGAGCAGAACAAATGAATAGGTGGAACAGATAGACCAAGCAGTAATGAGAATAACAGGACAGCTGATCTCAAATCAAATCAGTCAAGTTCTCAAAACAGAATCTCAGCATTTGTAGACCATGCCCAAAACACACTATATGGAAAAAAGTATTGGGACACATTTACATTGCATCTATAGGAGCTTTTACAGCTTTTTCCTCCCCAACAAACTCACCTAAATATGCTTTTATGGACCATGCTTTGCTTCTCCACTGGGGAACAGTGGTGGTGCTGCTCAGACATAGAAACACCAGCCACGAAACCCCCAGCACAATTTTGCGTTAATGTTAAAGCCAGTGGAAATTTGAAACTCATTGGCAACTTTTACACACTGCGCCTCTCTGTAGAATTACATGGTCTGCCACTTCATGCCTGAGCTGCTGTGGTTCCTAAACACTTACAATATATTCCAATAATATATTCCAATAATAACACTCATTATTGTGGAATATCTGGGGAGGAAGGAATTTCGCAAACTTATTTGTTATGGTGGCATCTTATTATAGTACCACAAATTTACTGAACTCTTTAGAATGTTCAGTATTTTTAGAAATTTTTGTAAAGGCTGAGTGCTTGGTTTTATACACCTGTGAAAATGGGACTGAATTAAACACCTGAATTCCATGATAATGTGGTCCCATACACAACCTATTTCCTACATCTTTGGAATAGGTTGGAGTGGTGTATGTGGTCCAAACCATGACATCACTTGTGCTCTTGTGAAATCCATAAAACATAGAAGGGAAAAAAAATCCTAATTTTAAAGTTAGGTGTCAAGGGGTTAATCATGTATGACTACAGTTTTTGCATTGCTTCTAATAAAGATTCTAACATCTACTGTGTTCTAAGCCATTTGTTTTGCAGATAATCTTTGCAGATTTGCGAACACTTTTATAGATGATAGCAAACTAATTGATCTTCACCCAGGAAGCTTAATGAAATCTGTGCTCAACAGCATATGGAAACATGCAGTGTATCAAGAAACTAATTAGAGAAACATGAATATGACTACAACACAATTAACCCCTAATCCACACAACATGCATATTAGATTGCAGCCTTTCATGTTCAAATGTTTTCGGAGTAGGTAGTTGTACACAGTATCATCTGTTGGGGATGTACAGTGATTAACTGGAGTATGTGGGTGAATATGTTTTTGTTTGTTTGTGTGTGTGAGAGAGAGAGCGAGAGAGAGAGAGAGAGAGAGAGAGAGAGAGAGAGAGAGAGAGAGAGAGAGAGATAATGAGAGAATATGCAGTAAATTACATACCTGCAGCAATAGAAGCCAGACGGACATAATCAGACCCACGTTCCACAGGCTCATATGGGTAACTCTCCACAAGGCTCAGTCCTAAACACACACACACACACACACACACAGACAGACAAATACTATTACTGAGAGAAATCACAGTTACACACATATGGATACAAGAACACATCCTGTTGAATTATTTAGTGAAGTGGCTCTGGGGACAACACAGTTTGCTTTATGTGTGTTTATAATTGCTTGACTTTGTCAGTGTCTGGTTGGAGAAGATGTTTGTGTGTGTGTGTGTTTACCCTGTAGATACTGAATCAAATTTGTGTGTGTGTGTTGTCTAAGATGTTTGAGGCTCTGTACAATGGTGATGTCATTGTGTGTTTGTCACCATAATATTAAATCATTATATTTTAAAGTTAAGACATTTTCTATGCTTAGTGTAAAGGTTAGGGTCAAGGTTATGGTGTTAACAAAAAGAATGTATGTCTATGCAATGCCCAGTGAAAACATTGACACAAGACTGTGTGTAAAATAGTACTGTGTAATGGTTCAGTAAATGCAGAGGCAGTTCATTGTGTGTATGTGGGTCTTTAGCATCTAGGACAGACTGTTTGAAGCTCCAGTATAAGTAAAGTCAGCTCTTTCTCTCTGTTTGTGTGTGTGTGTGTGTGTTTACCATGAAAGATGCAGAGATGCAGAGACAGCTTTGCGTGTTTCTCTGTGCCTGTGTGTGTATTTGTATGTGTGTGTGTCTGTGTGTTTGTGTGTCTGTGCTGCATGCCTGCGTGTGTATGTGTGTCATATGTTTACCATATAAGACAGACTGTTGGAGGCTCCATAGAACATAGACTGTTCAGTGTGTTTGCGCATGTGTTTAACAAAAGACATCGTTTGAGTTTCTAGTAAATGCTGAGAGAGTTCTCTGTGTGTGTTTGTGTGCATTTATATAAAACAGAATATTTAAGGCTTCGGTTGATGCTGAGACAGCTGCCTCTCTCTCTCTCTCTCTCTCTGTGTGTGTGTGTGTGTGCACCATATAAACAGACTGTGTGAGGATTCAGTAGATGCAGAGATAGCTGTGTGTGTGTGTGTGTGTGTGTGTGTGTGTGTGTGTGTGTGTTTACCATGTAAGACAGACTGTTTGAGGCTCCAGTAGATGCTGAGGCAGTTCTTCTCCTTCTTCATGCCTCGTTTACACTGGCAGCGGTGCAGGGGGCTTGAGAGCAGAGCGTTGACAGCATTCTCACAGTGGTTGCGGGCCCCAGGGCCCAGCTTCACACTGCCTCCACCTGCCACACACTGCCTCAAGGTCCGCAGCCTCGGACTGCATGCTTCATCACTGGAGCATGAGTCCCCTGCGGTCAGACAGTCCCACCGGCCCCCCAGCACCAGACGCGGGACCCCTGCACACACACACAGCAAAGAGATGGCTTTATCAGGTCCCCACTCTCCACTGTTACACGCGCTATTTCTACTTTAACACCATGAATGACATGCTAATTACCATGTTATTTATCTTAAAGCAGAGGTTCAGAATAAGCAAAAGCAAATTTATGAACAAAAGTTCAGGACATACAGTGTGGGATCCAGACTGTACAATCTCCACAGAAAAGCATGACAAGCAGAATTGAACACTCTGAAGCACATGAGCCTAAGATCATGCCCAATGCCAAGTGTCAGCCGGAGGGGTCTAAAGCCCCACAGCATTGCTCTGTGAGGCAGATAAACTTTGTTATCTAGAGATGGGGCACCATTCAATACCTCTGAGATGAGCTGGAGTGGTCATGAAGTGTTTTGAAAGATTTCTCCTACAGCACCTATAATCCATGACCAATGACCCACCGGACCCTCTGTAGTTTGCCGAATGAACCAACAGATCATCTGTAGATGATGCCATTGACTTGGCTCTGCACTACATCCTGCAACACATGGATGGCACCAGCACTTATACCTGTGTGTGGTTTGTAGGCTTTAGCTCTGCTATCTATACCACCATCAACAACACCAGCAACTCAGTGTCTACTACCTGATCCACAATGTCTTGTCTAACAGGAAATGGTACTTTTTCACCAAATGAGAAACCGGTACAGTTCCCATTTCAAACCTGATCTGGAACCATTTGGCATATTTCCTCTGACATAAATTGGTTTGTGAGCCAGAAAAGCTCAGGGTGAATCATATAAGACATCCAAAGGCAGCTGAAGAAACTCCAGAAAGAGTTCAGAGCCTTAAATAAAGCGTTATAGCACATTGGAGCTGGACATGGTAATTTACAGCATATTCATTCATTCATTCATTCATTCATTCATTCATTCATTCATTGTCTGTAACCGCTTATCAATTCCAGGGTTGGTGTGGATCCAGAGCCTACCAGGAACTGGGTGCAAGACAAGAACACACCCTCGAGGGTGTGTAGCATATCCCACTCTGATCGGAACCCGCTGTAAACAAACAAAATACTCTGTCACTCTGTCAGTTACTCTGGAGCTGGCGATGTATTCAGCCACAGTGATGCTGGAACCGAGTAAGATCAACCCCACAACACACCTCCGCTAATGACGTGTCCTTGGTTCCCACCTAAACTAGTGGAAACCTGGGCTGATTTGCTGGAGAGACCCAAGGTTCCAAGAATCAGAACCAATTAAAAAATGAGAGTTCTTCTGGTGGATGAGTGGGTGACTTGTAGTGGTGTGTGTGTGTTCTCCTCTGCTGTACTCACTGTACTCCAATGACTGCACTTCCCTCAGTCCCTTTGGCAGATGACACAACCGGGTTTGGCTCCACACACCAAGTCTAAGCTGTAGCAGTGCAGAAAAAAGTATCAGCTCTCCTTTCTCAAAGATCTTTACTCATTGAGGATGAGGAAGAGAATGGGGAAGACCAAAGCTGACCCCTCACACCCCTGGTAACTTTCTGTTCCTAATGTTCTTGCCTCAGCAGGGAACTCTGAAGTCTCAGACTGAACGTCATCTCCACAGCTTCTTGCCCCTGGCCATCAGCCTTTTAAACAAGGGCTCTTCTCACATCCAGCTGCTTTAAACTTGTTACCTGTACTCCTGTATATGCATTTTATACACACACACACACACACACACACACACGCACACACACACACACACACATACTTTTTAATTTTCTATGTTTATTTTGTACTTCTTTTTATATAATTATATGTAATTATATGTTCTGCACCAAGAAATTTCTTGTACATTGGTGAATAAAATATTTTGATTCTGATTGGTGATCCAGAACTAATCCTCCAACATCAGTACCTGACATTACAAAACCTCACTGCAATGTTCCGACATTGGAAATAAAGAGTAGATGCTAGCACTGCAGGAAAGTGGGACAAACCACCACATAGCCTTGATTTTAGAAGATAACAAGATTCAACTACACCGATTCACACTGGATTAAACTCATACTGAGAATCTCACTGGAATCTTACTGATAATATTACAAAACCTCTCCAAATAAAACTAATCCTGATTGAATTGGGCTTTGGTTTTGAAGATGGTACTAAATACATCATAATTCTGACTGAATAATGAGCTCAGGACTCATAAGATGAACTCCTAGGTTTATTCTTTTTATTACAATATATAAATTACTAACTACTATGAATTATCCAGTAACTTTAGAAATGAATATGTGAAGTCTGTAGTTATGGGAGTGACCCTGTGTAGTTTACGGGGTTAAAGACAAGGTGCTTTGTCCCAGTCCCAGTGTTTACTCTGCACTTACACGCATTTGATTCCATCTGAACTCCACAGACACTGAAAAATGCAGTTCTTTGTTTCTATCCTTGAGCGAGTGTTTTTGCTTTTGCCAAGTGCCTGTACCTGCCAGGTGTGACATATCCACACAGGGAATAAACATTGAGCACATTAAACAGGTACGACTACACATTTTAGTGAGCCTTAAAAATGCACCGCTGTAAAACAGCACAGATGTTTAGAGGCCCGTTGCTGTGAATGATGGTTCCTGCCCATGCTTGTGAAGAATCATAATTCTTTAAAACCGAAAACATCCCCCATCTTCCATGGAAGGAGTGTCAGATAAGTCAGCTATTTACCATGTTTGCCATGCTCTTGGTTTATGGGTGCGTGCTCAAGGACCAAAGCCACAAGGGGTCCCCTGTGAGCAATTATTACAAAACCCAAACAGCTGTCTTCAGTCATGGTGGGTAAGTTATTAAGGAGATGATCTAATTTAATATTGTCTTTGTTTAAGGCTCAGCTGGAATCTTGATGTTTTCCACATCAATTCTGAACAACATCTACATGGCAGTATCCATTCAGCTTAGGATTAGCTTCTCTTGTTAAGCTTTTATGTTTGCTGCTGGTGCTACTCATTATTGTTGTTACATCTCAATTTTTTTGGTGTTTATTAGGTATTAGCTTTAAAATGAAGTGTGCTCAAGCTGACAGCTCTCCATTAGCACACTTTGTATTGTGTTTACTGCAGGTATTACACTGGTTGAGTAAGTATTGTTTAAATCAGTTGTGAATGAGGCGGATGTAAATGCAGTAAAACCAAAATTTATTAAAGAGAACAAAAGTAAAATCAAAGCAAAAAAAAATAAAAAATAAAAAATAAAAACACAGAAAACAAATGACAAACCTAACAGACTTAGGATTCATTCCCTTAATACAGTTGTCCTGACAAGTTGAGATGCCTGTCCATGTGTGTTAGTGACTCCGTACATGCACACATCCATTTTGTATGTTTTCTTGTGTTTTTACGATAAATCTGTTTTCCTCTGATGTATTAACTTTCTGTTGCTTGAGCGTTCCACAATTTTCATTATATGTTTTTTTTATTTACATTTGCTTTATTTTATTAATTTTTATTATACTTTTTCTATGACAGTTCTTATCCCACTTGATTTAAGTCATCTGCTTTTGTTTCGTGGCCACATTGACATACTTAAAACTGAATTAAAGCAAGTAAAAATGATGCATGTATGAATTTTATTTTGCAAACAAATACACTCATCAGGGTTGTTTTTTTTTGACCTGGAGGTAGATTTACCATCTGAAAAAGCAGAAAGACATGGTAAAATTGACAAGACGTCGAAAAAGCACCAGAAATTCCTCCACTGCACGAACCAAATAAGATACGCTACAGAGAGAAGACGTTAGGAGGGTTGTCCTGAGCTCATTGTTTGTTTATAACACACCACATGGCATGATTGTCATTACATCTTATGACTTCACGTCCTGTGTTTGGTTCGCTTAAATGACATTGGTTCGTATTGAATTCATACTTGAAACCGCACCAGAATTTGTTTAGAAATGTAATGAAACACACCTGCTCAGGTCATCTGTGTCTGATTGTTTAGTTCACACTTACTTACCGAGCCATCGCATCCGGGTTTGTTTAATCAAAATAAAACTAGCATGTCTGAACACACCCTAAAAGGAAACAGCAGAACTAAGCTACGATCTAAACAGAACCGAGACAAACAAATAAGAACAAACCAAAGAAGAAACAAATTTTACAGATTACATGAGTGGGATAACTTAGCTAGAAGATCACCAAAATAATTTAAAGTCCATATATATTGGAGAGAAATAATGAAACTTTTTCTTTTCACTTGCCGTCTTGAATATACAGTTTGGTTAGAAATTTTAAAAATAAATAAATTTAACGTAAAGCTCTGCCCATCACCGCATGTTCTGTGTCGTACTGCACAGGGCTCTTCAAGTGTGATCCTATAAAAAAAATTCCCCTAACCACATAAAAGGTTGCAGGTAGTGGTCCAACAATCCTTCAAGCCTCTATTGAAAGGAATGTGTAGTTGCTACCTGGAAGGAAAATGCTGCAGGCAGGAGCAGTTTGGCCTTCTAGCTGTTTATTCACATGCATAAGCATTAAAGTCAAACCCAATATGGACAGCCTTTCAGTCATTCTCTTCCCCCACTTTCCTCAACCCTCTCTGGCATTATACCTGCCAGCGCATCCCCGCCAGGTGTTTATCTTCGTGAGAGCAGAGGTAATGTGAGCCGAATTGAGTGAGGAGAGTCTTGTGACTGCAGTTTGGCCTTAGTGTATGTGGCTTAAGGCTTTGCTTTAGAGAGAAGCATGTCCAGTCTGCGGGGGCCACAGTTGTCCAGGACTTGGCTTAATAGAATAGTTAAAAGTTTGGTATCCTGTCACTTTTATGGATTTGTTCAGTTCCATTTGCAGCATGTGTTTGACACATTTTTAATGACACATTGCTCTGAGGAGTGAAGAATTGGGTGAGAACAGCAATTTCTGGGTTCAAACATGACATTGAAATTTTGATAAAAAAAAATTAGGATTATTCTTTACCATTTGCTGCTCTTCGGTCGGTTTGCATTCTCAAAACCTGTGTAGTGTGTTTATGAAAACAGAGTGTCTGTAAATTTATTTAAAAAATCAAAACAAGTGTCTCTGTCTGGTAATTTTGGATATCACTCTGGGCTCATGGCAGAGAAATTGTATCTGGAGGTTTTAGGTCAACAAAGAGATCTCCAAACATTGAAAAGTACAAACTGAGATAAGGATACTGCTCTATTCCTTCTACTCCTTAGTTAAGTAGTATTGATTATTTTTGCTGTAAATTGAACGGACCCTAAATTTGATATTAAATTGCATAAAAGTAAACACAGACCGGAAGTGCTACAAAACTAAACAACTTGAGTAAAAATGTAAGTAGTGAATATAAACTTACAGACAAGTCATACTTCAGACACTCCCCCAAATGTACCATTCCACTTCAAAAGATGCAGAGCTTCAGAACATAAACAAATTAGAGAAGAATGTTTCTGCACAAACAAAAGTAGACGTTACCTTTAAAGGACCGTGGGTTTTGTCCTAAACTTTATCTCAGGTAGTCACTGCAGGGTACTGTAAACTGTGAAGTGCATTATTCTATTTGCGATAATCCTGTCCCCTCACTGCCCAGTTCAGTAATTCCCAGTGTCATATCCAATTCCAGTTTGACATTGTTCATTATTCCAAGCAAGTGATGCACAGGAAAGAAAGAAATATAATCATCACTCAGATCACTCATGACTGATCTAAGTGGTGTTTAGTGATGATGAATAAAATGCATTTAGAGGTCACTGAACCCCTTTGTTTACTTCTTCACATTTTCCATTAATGTTAGATTCATATTGCCTGCTCATCTAACACACAATCAAGTAGGTCAAGTGCAAAAACACACAAAACACAATAAATTAAAAAAATTCAAATGTGCCAATAGAATAATGAATAACAAAATTGCAATACACTTTGCTTGTTTACTCATTATTATTTCTCAGACAAGTTAATGCAGTCAAGTATGGTGGCCCATAAATTCAAAACATAAACAGAATTTGGGAAGCAGACAAAAAATATGGGAGCACAATGTTACTATGCGTGGACACAAATTCAGGCAGAACATGACAATGCACTGCAATACAAGCATCACATTTAAAGCCTTCACAGAAGAACAAAAGCTGTTACTGCTGCAGCAAGCAAACTCCCTGTTAATACCACCACTTTCCAAAGTGATGATGGATGATCTAATTGTATTTTTGTTCTACTGCCCTAAATGTTTCTGTGATTTCTTGTTTGATATTGCCTTGCTGTGCATGATGTGTGTTATGTTTTGACTATCTGGGCCACCATAGAATCAGTACCACACCCCCTAACATCTAACATTTAACTGAATGCTCACATGAGACTGGTAATTGAAGAGTTTAGAATGCTAAATAATAAATACACCAGACTAAAGGTTGTGAAGGATCTGTTTGAAAACTCTTACTGTGGATGGGTTATGAATAAGAGATAAATAAACAGAAGAGGTGTCTGTGTGATGCTGATGGATATGAATTGCTGAGGTGTTTTTCTAGATCTCGTATCTAGTGTGAGGAAGTTCACAGAACAGGAAAAGGTCTGGCACTAGTAATTGACGCAGAGCGCTGTTTTTAAAGACAGTATGTAATGTATGCGTAAGTGAAAGAAAGTGAACCTTTTTGGAGAGCAAAACAAACGTAGAAATAAACCTTAAATTGCTGAAGAAAAATCCTTGCAAATTTTTGCCAGATGTGTGCTCTGGAATGGTTTAATTACTAACTGACAGATGTATATTAACTGTATGCAGTGTAAATACCACAGCTGGAGGACTGCAGATACACAGTGAGGGGCATGTGTTGTAAGTGAGCACAGCTTGACAAGTAGTGATTGACTGACTCCATTCAAGCTTCACTTGAATTAAGCAACGTTGCACCAAACAGTAAAGACTTCCTTCACAGTAAAGGGGTTGCGAGATCTTTTTGCTAACTTGGTTTAACTGAGGTAGTGGGGGATAGATGGATAAATGGAAGGAAGTATTCCTGGATAAATAGTTATTTGGGGGGGTTATAAAAAAATGAACATTATCCATACCCATGCTTTAACTTATACTCCTGATTGTCATCATTTAAGGCCAGTGATAAATTACCAGAACACAGAACAATGCACAACTAAATGTACTGAAAGAATTATATTCAAAATGGACCTTTACTGCTTCTGTGTCCTTGTCTTAAATGTAATAAAGGGAATGAAAGGCTGTGTCTTAGTCATAAATCCTGACATGACATTACTAACTAATGACCTAGACCTGGCATTGAAGGCTTAGGGCTGCAGAACAGCAGAGGCAACCTTTTTCCCTGGAGCTCACTCGGAGGAAATCACACACATGTCCTATTAATTATGACCCCAAAAAAATTAAATAAAAATATATGTGAATGAATGAATGATTCTGGAGGTAATTTTAATGTTAGATTGGTTGGGAAGCTTCCCCAGGCCTGAAGAGCACTGTTTCACACTGTGTAGAAACCTGTAACTATAATAAATGGCTCTGTATAGTCCGGGTCTCCAGACTACCCTCAGCTAACACCTGCTAAAGAGAGGATGATTTGAAGCAGACTACAAGGTAGAGTTAAATGTTACAGTATTAAATATGTGATTACCATTCCTGACCCGTGGGTGCATTCGAATAAGTCTCTGGGCGAGGATTTGAAAGAGTTTTAAAACACATTTCCCTCACTCTGTGAAATAAAAGAGTATGAAAACACTGAGTTTGAAAGCCTACTATCTCTGCAGAGTTAGAGGAACACAGGTTCGGTTACTGAATTGGGGGGCAGCCATGGCAGGCTTGAGCCCATTCCCTTTAAATTTCTTGAAAACTGGGTGCAGGGGGTGAAGAAACAGAGCTGTCAAAATCCTCACCTGATGTGGCTTTGATCACCACAAATTGCTCCCTGGGCGCTGGGATGGCAGCCTGCTGTTCCCTGTTCCCACTTGTGGTATATGTTTACTGCCATGAATGGGTTAAATTCATAGGCGGCAATAAAAACACATTAAATTTCTCACTGCACTCCAATCTTCAGCAGTGGATTTGGTTGAATTAAATGAAGCATTGATTAGACAAACTAGGAAATGGACAGTAAGAGTAAACACTGGACTTCTTTGAGGGGGGCTTTGGAAATGTTTGATTGTCATGTTTTTATTTATTTATTTGTTTATTTTTAAATCAATTACATTCACAGAAGAGCCAGAAAATTAATACCACAGACAAATGCAGTGAATAACATTGAATATTTTGTTACCGTGTCACCGTGAACAGTCATTTGTTGAAGTGGATGTGTTGCAAACATAAGGATCTGAGCAACTATGACAAGGGCCACATTGTGCAGGCCATTTTGTTTTTGTCTTGAGGGGTGATGCCGTAATATATTGGTTAGTACCTACCAAAAGCATTCTCAGGAAGGACACCCAAGCAACAGGGGTCAGGGGAGCCTAAGGCTTATTGGTTTACACAAACCAACTCAGTGTCAGGAACCACTGTAATGAGATAATATATTTTATTCACGTCTCCTGTCAGTGGTTTTAATCTTGTGGCTGATCATTGTGTACTTGCATATGCAGCCTAGAGCACTGCTCATTTGCATATAGCAGTTTTAAATACAGCAATATAAAGCTGTTAAATTCTAAAGGTTAAAGAGGTTGGGAAATCATCAGGTAAACACTACTGAGGATTGTTTTGTTACATAAAGCCACACAGATGTCATAAGTGGAGCGCAGCAGGAATAAATAAAAGACAGGGAAAGTGTAGGCTGAGGCCATTGTACAGAACAGGGAATCTTTGAAGACCTACATGAAACAGATATTACTCAAATATGGCCTCTTTTCTGCCTCCTGCTGCTGCTTCCATTATCCTGAACATGCCTTCCACCAGCATCAGGATCCTGAAAGAGCACAGATTCACCACTTGCCCATACACAGGGAAAAGATGAAAGCAAAACACATAGTGCAGCGAAAGACCCATAAAGACCTCCTAATGCTTACACAGTAAATTTATGATGAAGCTATACATTAAACATGTTCAAGGCCTTTTCAGTAACAGTACAATAACACTCCATTACACTCACATATTCATTTTGAAACATGCATTACACGCATTCACTAATGAGCACTGAAAAGAATAATGAACCGAGCTGGTCCAAACTGGCCTTTTTTTCCACTTCATTTCCACTGGCCAGGATTGGTCATGTCAAAGAGGTCGTTTAGATATTGGGCAGTGTTTGAACTCTTTGTGCTGAGATGTGTGGGTGTGATTTAATATAATCTTATTTTTATTGAGCACCCCATGATATTGTCATTAATATAATCAAAAACCACCATAAATCAGCCATGATTTCAACAATGCTCACTTGCCCAGTTCTGGCAGTAAACAGCTGAAACTGAAACAGTGTGTAAACTGTAAAACACAGTATAATATGCAGAGGAAATGCTTTAGTGACTATTTTAAAGAAAGGGCATCAACAAATTTTGTTACAATTAGTCATGTGTGAGTCATAGAAATTGTATAGTAATAAATTCTACATATTACATAAGAAATGTGTAATATTATAGAAATTAGATGCATAAGAAACATTTCTCTCCCAAAATAGCAACTTTACTGGAGAAGGGAAAACCTTTCATTGGAAGTGTCAGTGTAAAAGTAATTTTGTAGCATTTCTATTGGTTCATTCCTCATGACATGCTACTGCAACGTGAAGAACAGGCACTGTGTTTAAATAATGCATCTCCATTTTTAGATTTTTAGTTTACTACATATTTTTAGGGGCGGCACGTTGGTGCAGCATGTAGTTTCGCAGTCACACAGCTCCAGGGACTGGATTGGCAACTCCAAAAGTGTCCATAGGTGTGAGTGTGTGTTGCCCTGTGAAGGACTGACACCCCCTGCAGGGTGTATTCCCACCTTGCGCCCAATGATTCCAGGTAGGTATTGGATCCACCGTGACCCTGAACTGGATAAGTGCTTACAGATAATGATTGAATGAATACATATTTTTAATTTGACAGCGACAATATCATTAAGGTGTCCTCTCATAAAAATTACATTAGAGCTGGACAATATGGCCAAAATTTATATCACAATATATTTCTTAATTTCAGTCAATACAATATAATTCTGATATCGATATGAACAATGAAAAAGCTGCGGAAAAACTGGCAAGATCTGAAATCAGCATCAAACAAAAAACCTACTTGCTTTTGTCAATATTCATATTTTTAATAGTTTTTAACTTTAAAATTAAGTGCAATTAACTGACGCTAGTGCTTTGTATTGGCCTTCACTCAGTGACAGATGTTGTAAATAATGTATACTGAAATACCTAAAATATTTAATTTTTCTCCAGCCCTAGATTACCTGGATATTTTGTATAGATGTCTTACCAATGGGATATATCTTATAAATGTCATATCAGTGAGAATAACCCAGATATATTTCATACACAACTCATTTAAATAAACAGGGCCTGTCTGTGTATCTTTAGAAGGATTTAAATGATTGTTTAGTTCTTGATTATGGTAATGTGTTGAACAGCAGGCTTCAATTAACACACTTATGTCTCAGCCTTTCTTTATTGAGTATATCATTCTGTCGTCATGTTCATTACTGCTGCCTCTTATAGCACTCATTTGTATGCTAAATCTGGGGGTAAGTGTTTTCTCTGTGAAGTGATAGGCATTGTTTTCTTTTTATTTATAAAGGTGCTTTTCACACTTTCTGTGGATAGATGCCAAGTGGGCTGAGATCACACTATATGGAGGCATGGACTTTGGTGGTCAACAAGAAAGAAAGCTTTCTGTATTTAGTTGTAAATGAACCACGGGATAATATGCTGACAAGGCTGCAAGAGTATGATAAATCTGTCATTACACATTACACATTAACACTTAACTGCAGCGCACATATTTGTCCGTACTGAACTTCCTACTGAGGAGCAAGCTACCTCACATTGGTGTGCAGCATTGGTGTAGCCTCAGTACTGATATAAGAAACAAACAAGACATTTGTTTTCATTCAACCTGAAATCATAATGAGCCATTGTTTGTTATTATGGACAGTTGTTAAATAATGACTTTTTTTCCCATTTCATTTACTGTAATGATCTGTGTTCATATATAAGTGAGGTATTCAGACACTGGGCCATGTTTGCGCTGTTTTCTTCTATGATATGAAAATGTGACAAGGGTGAGCTGAAGATGGAACAACACTTGCACAAAAACACACTGGCCACAATTTTCACACACACACACACAGGTAGATTATTATTTGAATGATGAAATAACAGCGTGACTAACAGGCTAATCAGAGCTTCGCCTTGCCTCTATCATAACAAAGTAAAACCTTTGAACAGCCTCTTTTCACAATCCAATCAAACCATTATGGATAAAATCATGTGTCACCACAGTTACTTTTTGCATTCATGTTGACGTAAAAGGACATTTTATAAAAGAAAAAAACCCATGTGTTTTGTGCATGGGACTGAACAAGACATTCTGATTTTGCGTTTCAGTATTCGATTTAGGGACTTCAGAATTGTCTTGCTTCCTCCTTCAGCTTTCTCCTTCCCACTAACCTGCCCTGACCTCCACGTACATAAAACACAACCTAGCCATTACATATTAATAGGGCTTTTCTCCAATGAGTCTGAGCTCTCCTTATCCACAACCACGACTTCTGATAACGCCTGTATTTACACAGCACTCTAAAGTTCTCTCACTTGTGTTCAGCTTCTGATATCTGACATTATTTATTTATTTATGTTTTCACTTTATTGATAAGTATCATAGTAACAATAAAAAAGACTAAATTAATGACAAATCTTAAAATTACATTTAATAAAAAACAAACAAACAAACAAACAAACAAACAAAAAAACCATACACCATTACACTTCCACTTCAGCAGCACAGCACATCTTTAATAATAGGTTTAATATAATACAGAAACACACCCCATACTTGATAAAACTTCTTAATCTTTTTATCATCTAGATAAGCTAATCTTTCGAGGGGAAGCACATTGTATATTGTTTTGAAACATTGAGTTACACTAGGTTGTATTGAAGAAGTCCAGCTGATCATAATGCACTTTCTCACTACAGCGAGAAGGCCCATTACCAAAAAATCCTGATCAGAAGAGAGTCCCCCAACAGATGCTACCAAAAATAGAACTAAAGGGTCTAGTGATATTGATTTATGCAGTGAACACTTAATTTCCAATTAAATTCATTTCCAAAATGTTTTGATATATGAACAGGTCCATAGGTGATGTCTGACATTATTGATCCTAAGTTTAAATCACTCACCTAACAGGGGTTTAACATCTGAGTTACAGCTTTACTGCATCCTATGGTTCATTATTAGGTAACTAGGTGGAAAATTATGCAAACAGGCTGAGTTATAGAACTGCGGAATGGCAGCCTGAACCTGTCGGCAGATCTGAGACAGTTAAAGGATTAAATGAAGGTTTCAAATTTATTTTATTTAGTAGTTTGTTCCACCTTGATCATCAAAACGGTGTAAACTTCCCCCAGAGGAAAAAACCTGCAAACCCTGTTATACTGTGAACAGAAATAACTCCAGGCATTTAACTTAAAGAGTGGGGGTTATTTTGCAGAGAACTGTGCTGTTTGAAAGGTTTTATAACATGGACTGGGTGCTGATAGACACTAAGCTGAATTATAAACGTGCTGCTGGTGAGAACAGACTTGTCAATTGATTTTTATTTTGTCTGTTGCCAGATGTTCACTGAGGCTTTCATGGAATGATTTAATTGAACTGCTTAGCAGGGCTGAACAATTTGGGTAAGACATTTTTATTGCGATACAGATACTGCAGCTTTTTTCTAAATGTGGAATAATTTTTTAAATCTATCAGGGGCCGTGGGGCAGCAGGTAGTGTCACAGTCACACAGCTCCAGGGACCTGGACCGGGTGACTGTTCGTGAGGAGTGTGGTGTGTTCTCCCTGTGTCCGCATGGGTTTCCTCGAGGTGACTGTCTGTGAGGAGTGTGGTGTGTTCTCCCTGTGTCTGTGTGGGTTTCCTCCGTGTGACTGTCTGTGAGGAGTGTGGTGTGTTCTCCCTGTGTCTGTGTGGGTTTCCTCCGGGTGACTGTCTGTGAGGAGTGTGGTGTGTTCTCCCTGTGTCTGTGTGGGTTTCCTCCGGGTGACTGTCTGTGAGGAGTGTGGTGTGTTCTCCCTGTGTCTGCGTGGGTTTCCTCCGGGTGACTGTCTGTGAGGAGTGTGGTGTGTTCTCCCTGTGTCTACGTGGGTTTCCTCCGGGTGACTGTCTGTGAGGAGTGTGGTGTGTTCTCCTTGTGTCTGTGCAGGTTTCCTCCGGGTGCTCCGGTTTCCTCCCACAGTCCAAAAACACACGTTGGTAGATGGATTGGCGACTCAAAAGTGTCCGTAGGTGTGAGTGTGTGAGTGAATGTATGAGTGTGTGTGTTGCCCTGTGAAGGACTGACACCCCCTCCAGGGTGTATTCACGCCTTGTGCCCATGATTCCAGGTAAGCTCTGGACCCATGGCGACCCTGAACTGGATAAGGGTTACAGATAATGAATGAATTAATCTATCAGGCTTCTCTTAAACTCCTCATGTTAAAGCCTACCCAGTTGTAGGTTGTAATAAAAATGGCAGATTTTACTGTTTGAAAATTGCACTGGATACAATAACAATTCATCTTTAATTATTTTACTTGTGATATGGAAGTAATTTCAACCCAGCTATTTGTCTTTTTCAACTAGTTATAATACACAACTGTAGAGAAAAGGGATGAAATACAGCACAGTTTTCACAATCTCATTCACACACACACACACACAAACACACCACTGGAGCACTTGACAGACAGCAAGTGAGTCAGAGCAGTGGGAGTAGAGCAAGGGGGGCGGGGTGGGTTTAGAGGAGCAAGCTAACAAGTGAAGGAAAGAGGGAAGGGAACGATAACTGAGGAGGAAAAGATGAAGGAGGAGTGTTAAGAGCTCTGTAGGGATGTGTACTTTGTCTGAGATAAACAGAAAGCTGATCGGCAGTGTCTCTTCCTCATAGCCCCTTGTGACAAAGGGGGGCTTAATCCAGTGAGGAATATCACCCTGATCGATAGCTTATTCCATAATCAGATTATTTCTTTATGAAGTGATTTGTTGAAGTGGTTGGAGTCTGAAAGCCTCTGAGCTCCACTCCCACTGCTTCAAAGCAGTGCCGCCAAAAGCAATTATGGAAAATCATTTGGTTTGTCACCTAGATTGGTTCCAATACTTTTCACATCTCATCACTAAAAATAAATACCATCACACGCATACACACACACATGATCGCACCCTCTGAAATCAACATACTGATGGCTTGTAGGAAGGTGAGAGTTGAGGCCTTTGCTTGTGTCTCTTGGCTGAGATGATGATGAGCACTCAGATCATTCTCTAGCCCCAGGGAACATATCTAACAGCACTTGAGCTTTTACCCTCAATTAGACCTGAATATAAACTCCTATTCCACTCTGGGGTATGCTCACATTGTGTGCATGTGTGTGTGTTAGTAGGAGCAAATGCATGCATGTGTTCCATGCCGAGTTAAAACATTGTCTCCATCTCTTATCATGAAACAAATGCTTCCTGTAAGCATGCCCCCAAATTCCCAAATACCGAAACGCAGCACCACTTGTAATAAGCTTTTACAAAAAATAAATACATAAATAATGAACAACATATAACAACAGAAACACGGAGTACTTGGAAACAGCAACCGGGACAGGATTTTCATGCCAAACAGAAACACCTAACAAAATCTTTTCTCAGCAGAGAAACCAGCGACCAGACGTGTCTAGGGAACCCTAAATCCACTTTCAGTAATGGTCCTGTTTAAAAAAATTCCCAGGAGGAAAAAAAAATATACTGATGTATAATTAATTTAAGTACACGTATTATACTTCAATGCACCCATGACTAATGTACTAAATGTGTGCTATTTTCTGTGTACTAAGTATATATTTAAGCAATAGAACATAAGAGGGAGTGTGTTATCATGAAATAACAGCACGGCTGTGATGTGGCGCAAGCATGAGCCGAAGGCGAGTTCGGGTAATAAATCATGAAATATATAAACGGAGCTGTGAAAGTGGTGTCAAAAATGTTTATGAAATTAATAAATCCTTCCACCAAAATATAGTTCCTCAACTAGTAGCTTGTTGCTACGCCACAGTAACGAACTCTACTGCACCACATTCACCGCCCAGACAGGATCAACCTGAGCTCACTACTACAGTATCACTAACCTGCCGAGTAAACTACCCAGTGCTCGGTTCTAAACCAACAGTCATGACTTACATGTTAATGTTAGTGCACTATGTAGGTAATGATTTGAGACGCCCTGAATGTGCAGCTAAATAAAAGAATGCTAAAGATGGTAACAGCAACAGAATCTCCGATGGGTCTTCTCTTTTTCTTGTTATTTTGTATTCTTAACCTGGCTTTGTCTCAAGTCGAAGAAAATGTGATAACCTGTGAGGAGTTTGGTGTGTTCTCCCTGTGTCCGCGTGGGTTTCCTCCAGGTGACTAGATATAAAATTTAATTTTTTTGTGAAGAATCAACGACAAGCGGGACACAATCGTGAAGTAGAATTAAATTTATTGGATATGTCAAACTTTTTTAACAAATAAAAAACTGAAAAGTGGGGCGTGCAATATCATTCGGCCCCTTTACTTTCAGTGCAGCAAACTCACTCCAGAAGTTCAGTGAGGATCTCTGGATGATCCAATGTTGACCCAAATGACTGATGATGATAAATAAAATCCACCTGTGTGTAATCAAGTCTCCGTATAAATGCACCTGCTCTGTGATAGTCTCAGGGTTCTGTTCAAAGCGCAGAGAGCATCATGAAGACCAAGGAACATACCAGGCAGGTCCGAGATACTGTTTTGTAAAAGTTTAAAGCTGGATTTGAATAAAAAAAGATTTCCCAAGCTTTAAACATCCCAAGGAGTACTGTGCAAGCAATCATATTGAAATGGAAGGAGTATCAGACCACTGCAAATCTACCAAGACCCGGCTGTCCCTCTAAACTTTCATTTCGAACAAGAAGAAGACTGATCAGAGATGCAGCCCAGAGGCCCATGATCACTCTGGATGAACTGCAGAGATCTACAGCTGAGGTGGGAGAGTCTGTCCATAGGACAACAATCAGTTGTACACTGCACAAATCTGGCCTTTATGGAAGAGTGGAAAGAAGAAAGCCATTTCTCAAAGATATTCATAAAAAGTATTGTTTAAAGTTTGCCACAAGCCATCTGGGAGACACACCAAACATGTGGAAGAAGGTGCTCTGGTCAGATGAAACCAAAATCGAACTGTTTGGCCACAATGCAAAACGATATGTTTGGCATTTGACAACACAGCTCATCACCCTGAACACACCATCCCCACTGTCAAACAGGGTGGTGGCAGCATCATGGTTTGGGCCTGCTTTTTGTCAGCAGGGACAGGGAAGATGGTCAAAATTGATGGGAAGATGGATTGGGCCAAATACAGGACCATTCTGGAAGAAAACCTATTGGAGTCTGCAAGAGACCTGAGACTGTGACGGGGATTTATCTTCCAACAAGACAATGATCCAAAACATGAAGCCAAATCTACAATGGAAATAAACATATCCAGATGTTGGAACGGCCAAGTCAATGTCCAGACCTGAATCCAATCGAGAATCTGTGGAAAGAGCTGAAGACTGCTGTTCACAAACACTCTCCATCCAACCTCATTGAGCTCGAACTGTTTTGCAAGGAAGAATGGGCAAGAATTTCAGTCACTCGATGTGCAAAACTGATAGAAACATACCCCAAGCAACTTGCAGCTGTAATTGCAGCAAAAAGTGGCGCTACACAGTTTTTTTGTTTTTTAAAAAAGTTTGACACATCCAATAAATTTAATTCCACTTCACGATTGTGTCCCACTTGTTGATACTTCACAAAAATTTTAATTTTATATCTTTATGTTTGAAGCCTGAAATGTGGCAAAAGGTTGAAAAGTTCAAGGGGGCCGAATACTTTCGCAAGGCACTGTATATATTATTGTATGAAAATTTACTTAAGTGTATATTTCTATGAACTGTTTTTTTTTTTAATTTGTACACATGGAGTATATTTCAATCCACCTTTTAGATGTTAAACTGTTAATATATTTATAAATAATAGGAAAAATATATTTAGAGTTCAATCAAATGTCTAGATAATACATTGTAAATGTGCTCTAAATGTATTCATACATATAGAGTATATAAAAATATGCTTAAAGTCTACTTCTGTGTATTTTCAGACATCAAGTATACAATACATCTTATTTTTGTATACCTTTATCATAAAAAAATTATCAATAACAAACTTTTTTTTTTCAATAACAAACTGTTTTATTCATGGTCAATTTTTTTAAATTACCCTACAATTGAAAACTACACAGTTTTAAATAAAAAATAATTGAACACATAAAATCAAAGCACAATTTGCTTTTTTATTATGTAACCATTAAAAACTTGTGTCAAGCAAGCATTTACCTATACAAACACTGTCAAATGGAAAGGCAGTCTTAAAAAGAAAATAAAATAAAACTGTCACTTTGATAGGTGGAAAATATTGGTAAAATCCTCTGACATAGAATTCAAAACCTGATATGAAAATATAAAAATATACATATCATAAATGAGTTGTGCAATAAAAAGTTCACCACTGTGCACATAATAATCTAATAAATGAAGACAGATTAAGGCATCTACCTCATTGTGAAAAAAAATGTTTGTTGCCAAGCTCTAACTCCATACACTACACTTACAAGCTACACATCTAGCATTGGAAAGCATTGGTAGCATTGGAAATACAAACAACAGAATTTCACAAAGAGCAGAAGTGCCTATGAAGTCTCGTTATACAATAAAAGTATTTTTAAATACCAAAATTAATAAATAAATAATGTATGGATGAAATAACCAGAGGGGAATTCTTGATTGCTTAATACATTAAATAAAATACTTTACAAATAAAGGTATCATATTGATGTAAAAATATATATACAGCTGTTAACAGTTAAGATTTACTACGCTACATATAAAAACATCTTAAACATGTAAACAGTAAAGGTATAAGGGCTGGCCCCAAAAATTTGGCTGTTTATTCATTCATTCATTCATTATCTGTAACTGCTTATTCAATTCAGGGTCGCGGTGGGTCCAGAGCCTACCTGGATTCATTGGGCGCAAGGCGAGAATACACCCTGGAGAGGGCGCCAGTCCTTCACAGGGCAACACAGACACACACACACATTCACACCTACGGACTCTTTTGAGTCGGCAATCCACCTACCAACGTGTGTTTTTGGACTGTGGGAGGAAACCAGAGCACCCGGAGGAAACCTACGCAGACATGGGGAGAACACACCAACTCCTCACAGACAGTCACCTGGAGCAGGAATCGAACCCACAACCTCCAGGTCCCTGGAGCTGTGTGACTGCGACACTACCTGCTGGGTATTCGTTTTTTTTTTATAAATGTGGCTATCAATAAAGGCAATGATTCACTCAATGTGTATTTATGCTCTACAGCGCTAAAAACAAACAAACAATCAAACAAAACACTCATCCAGCACTCCACCCATATTCATATTGACATAAAATTCCCAAATCAGCTTCCAGGACAGTAACAATAAGAAGTGGAACAGAATACTTTCCAAAAACCCAAGTGAGACTCAACACTCTGGGCTTCAACTTCCAATCCTCCAGATCCATCAAGACTTTCTGTGTGAAGTCAAATGGGCTGACCAAATTTTTGGGTAAACATAGATTCAGGGTGTAAATTGATACAAAAAGCATGACAAATACATTAGCCAATAGTTCATAACTTTGTTACCCTCAAGAACAACCGCAATCCTCTCTGAGTACAAAAAATCTAGCATCTGTTGAACTGGCACTGATTGAGGAGCCCAAACCATATGTTACCGATGTCTGGTTTATCAGACTGCACCACCTGAAGACAAGAACAGAAAAGTGTTACATGTTACTCCAAATTTCCAAATGCTGATTACTAAAATAAAAGAATCATTGACATCTCAGAAAACAATAAATGAAAACCAACAAACAAAATCCATCAAAAAAATTTCTTTCAGTTACCAATTAACATGTAAAATAAATCATATACACAATGACCCTGAAATGGATTAGGCAGAAATGATGACAATGATGGTGGTGAAGATGATGATGATGATGATGATGAAATCAGATACACATCATAGGTTTACCTTGTGACACAACAATAGTGGTCTTACTATCAAACTGAAATTTGGTCATTTTACAACTGCATCTACTTATCAGCACAGAATTCAGTGTTCAGAATTCAGTGATCCCCATTGGTGTATGATGGTGTAGATCCCCATTATTGGAATTTAATCCTCTAATTCTGTGAACAATATATATATATATATATATATATATATATATATATATATATATATATATATATATATATATATTGTGTTAACAGCAAATGTCCATCAACAGTGAAACATACCAGACAGAAAACTCCATACACCAAAAAGCAGCATCAGTTTTAGCCTGAAGATTGACAAAAAAGTTAAGCTGAAAATAATTTATATTTGCTAGAACACCAGGACACATATATGTGAAGCATTTTATATAAAACTTTTACCTTAGCAGACACTAAGTGACATATATATTGTGTGCTCCGTGATCCCATGATACAAACACACACACAGTGTAGCTTACTTTTAGGAATGTTGAAACATAAATAACAAATTGTGCTGGTCTGACTTAGGTGAATTATTTTAAAACAGACTAATCATTTTAAAAGTCTATGCAGAATTTATGTAAAAGCATTAAATCACTTAAAAATACAGGAAACAAAATTGTTTCTATTCTTAAGTTTAGAATAATACCCAAAACCCCCAAAACACAACTGTTTAACACAACAGTGAAATGTGGTTCAAAATAAACTGATAACTCACCAAATTAGAGCGCCCAAAGAAAGTCTACAATGGCCGTTCTGCAGCATGGTGGGAGTTAGCAGGTTCGGAAAAATGGTTCCATGCCACAGTGAGTTTCACAGACTCAGTGAAGGAGGAGAACTAACAGACGCATGTGACCTCAGACTGCAGTATTGTTAAACTATTTCAGTTCAGTTACAATAGTAGTAAACAATGTAAATTTAAAGTGATAATAATAATAATAAAAACAATGACACTTAAAAAAACACAAATAATTTAATGTAGCAAATGTGTACGTTCTGGTTTTGCAGTGTATACAGTATACTTTAGAAAAAATAAATTATTAGTGCACTTGAGTAGGCTGAAATACTACTGACGTAAAAATGTACTTGCATTAATTACATTTTTATTATAAATTGTATTTGAACTTATATTTTGCACACAAAACAAGAATGTGTTTGAAATGTACTTACTAATATATCTATAGTGTGTTGAAAAATGCATATTTTTTTAACCTGGGATGCCATAAATTAAAAAATAAGCATCTAAAAATATATATCTTAAGTAGAGGTAGAACAGCAATAGTTCAAAGAATGAATGACACATAATGCGTAAGAAAAAAAAAAGACTTGGGTGGTTTAATATTCTCAGAGCTGCAAAGACACTGACATGGTGGTGTTTTAGCTTCTGTTGTGTTGGTATGAGGGAATCATGCACAGCAGACACATCTGGGTTGAATCATGTTGTCCTAAACACTAAAGCAAATTCCCAACATCTCTCTTTACTGATGTAGCTCTGATGTACTAAAATTGAGTAATGCCTAGAACCCGATCCTTTTATACTAAAATAAAATGCTAAAGCTCTACAGTCAGTGATCTAACCAGTTACATAGTATACCATTAAAACAAGGTGAAATAAGTGACTAAATCTGAACTGCTAAAATGTAGCTGAGTATAATGTTTATTCTTGTAAGTATTTAATATAATGTAGCTGCCCACCTCTGTTAGACATACCAAGAAAGCAACACAGGCTACAACTGACTAATAATCGCCGTCATCATCTCACTATCACCTCTCATTTCCTGTGAAAATTGACACCTGAACAGTGCAGAAACGACAGCTGACAACCATGTAATGTGTTTGTGCACAAGAGAAGAACTCTATACCTGGAACTGCAGAAGTTGAGACATAAAGAATGGCTTGTTTGAAGTGAATGTAAAAATAAAGCTGCCACCTTAGGGGACCATGGCCTCCTCTAGAGGCCGTGGCCTCAAGTGTGAGAACCACTGACCCACTGTGCGTTGCTGGTCTCAAATAAACAGAGAAGTGAACGTTTGTAAAATTTCATAGTGGATGTGGTGAAGTATATGAAAGCAACCAAATTTAGCAAATGAAAGCAACCAAATCCCAAAATGATAGAAAATGGTACAGTTATTTTTCCTAACTCATGGTACTGAAATGTACCATCACAGTGACAGCACCACTGTGAATTATTTCTGACATAGTTACAGTGAGAATTATCCTAGGTCTCTTAATATCTGTTAATATGTTTCTGATCATCCTATAAATTCTCAGTGAACAGAGCAGTGAATGGGGTCCATTAATGTCTTGGAGATGTATTTGAATCCAATCACATTGTTTTCATGTTATTAACAGTCCATACGGTTTAAACAGTCTGAACATGCACATGAATAAATGCATAAGAGGAAGGCAGGGGTGGCTTTTCAAAATTGCAGTTACCTCCAAGATGCATCAACAGACAGGGTTTTCTTAGTCTTCAATTTAGAAAAGCTCCCGTCTGAGATCTGTTGTGATATCTCTATGCTAAATGAGTAAGCATGTTTGCAACAGATGTAGCTGTCATCATATTTTTAATTTGGTCAAAATGTTGTTTTAATGTCAGTTTATTCAAATGCAATTAGGAACAATGCAAAAAAAAAAAAAAAAAATCTGATGGAAATGAAATCTAATTAAATCTCTAATATTTCTAATGATGAGATTTTTGTAAGGATAAAATATTATTATTCTACTCTTTCAAAACTATTAGCTTGCTTTCAGTCATGAAAAACTTTCCCTGGACAAAATAACTTTAAAACTTTTTAATAACTTTAAAAATTTAAAAGTCAAATGTTAAGAATATAAATAGTCTAGGCTTTTAAATCATATTATTTTGGCCAGATCTTAGGGGGTTTTTTTGCACTGAAAATGGCACACACTTTCCCAGATCTCCACATGTAACAAAATGTATTGCAATCTAGCTAGAACACAGACAGAGCATCTTTTAAATGGTAGCCACATTCTATTAACTGTTGCCATGATATGTTTTGCCAAGACCGTTTTATGTAATAGAATTATGTAACATGACGGTTAATTTCAGTTGATTCTCATAACTTGTTTCTGTGCGGCCCTTTAGTGTCCAGCACTTAGCATTGTGCTGAGAATGAAGCCCCAGTGGTGTATTCAGTGGATGCCTTAATAAAATACTCGTAGCGTTGGCTTATTTCATGCTGTAATGGTCACTCTGGGTTTAAAATACTTAAGTCTGGTGAAGAGCACATGAGGAATAGCAGCCCTGTTCTACAGCATCCAGCCTTAGAACCGTTTAGTTTAAAGTGGGTTTACGCTAATCCTGGTGGCTTTATTTTGGACCTCCTGCATTTACCTGCCTGTCAGACAGACAACACCAGTTTAACAAAAACACAGTAATATTACAGCTCCACACACACTATGCAGAATATAGGGGAGGTTTGTTTTTGGAATATCTGATTTTTGAAAGCGGTAAAAAGAAATGGGGTGTAACCTGGAGGAGCTCATTAGAGCAGTGAAAGTTGCAGAATGCTGATCTCTCTCTTTCTTTCAAACTTTTGGAAGGACCAAACAAAAGCCTACAAGAGGCCAACAGAGAAATCAATCACCATCCCAGCCTTCAGACCTGAGTTCTTGTCAGGAGCGCGGGGCGGATTGAGGGAGGCGGACGCATTCGCTAAAACACGGGATATATTTAATAACCAAAGATATAACAAAACACAGGCAAACTATAAAGGGAACTACAAGACGAGGACATAAAATACTGAGACAGAAAATACACTAAACGACAAAACTAGGAAACAAACATGACTTGACTAGAAACGAGAGATAAACGACGCGACATGACAAGACCGGAGAACAATACATAATGAAGTGAAATGAACGACCAACAGGACGTGAAACAAGAGGGCTTAAGTACTCACACAAACGAGAAACACCTGGACAGATAACGAGGACGGGTAACACATGACACGGACGAGGAGGCGGGACGAGGGCGGAGACAAGGACATAAACAAAACATAGCCATGTGCGAATAAGGCACATGGCGGGGACAACAGACTGACAGGACGAAGGCGTGACAGTTCTGCCTGTGTGAACAGGAGAAAATAGTTTCTCTGCAGTCCAATTTGATTTTTCTCAATTTATTTTACCATCAGAGGATCCATTTTAAAACAAGTAACACATTTTTGTTATGCGAAGGATAGATAAAATTATACAACACTTCATTTATTATTAAGTTAACACGTTTTAATACATTAAGACGATTAAATTATGTTTTACCTTGGTAGCACATTAAAATGCAGTTCATTAGTAACTTAGCAACTAGGCATATATATATTTTAAATATACATTTTAATAATCTGTAAAGAATGTTTTTTTTTTACTAATAAATGAACATGTGAAGGACTAACGTTTATTAAATGAAATTTTAACATATTAACATTTCTAAGACTATATATTGAAGTAAATTAATATAGAATCTATGTTTTCTGTGCCAGGTGCATTTACCTGCTCTATTCACTCAGGGGCTTGCACTAAGGTTTACTAAGGTTCACTAAGGTTGCATGGCTGCAAATCAACTTCAGCTGGTGTCAGTGAATGTAGTTTAAAAGGAGGCAGGGCTTTCTAACAATTCCAAATGATCCGTTGCTAATGGGGAATCACTCTCAACTTTAGAAATGTATTCCTTAAGAAAGTTACTTAAAGGGTTTGGCCTGATTTTAAGATGCTTCAGCACAAAGACATTAATTAAGTCTTTGAAGGACTCTAAGACAGAAGCAGTTGTGCAGTCCTCAACAGCTTGCTAGGACAGTGCTTCAGTATCACAGTTGGAAACTGTCATGGCTCTTTTCTGTCACTATTTCACAATATCTACAGAGAAAATTAGAGCACCCCTCTACAGCTTCACTGCCAGTATTTCTGTAGAAGGAAGTTTTTTAGCATTTCACAGAAAAAAGCATTTGCAGATGATTTCAATCTCTTGGGGGAAGAAACAATGAGCTCCAGGCTCTCACCAGCAGAGAAGCTGACAGAGCAGATGCTTACAACATGGAAATGAGCTGTGAAAGAGTCAAGTGTTCGCTAAAGTGAGAGTTTAGGCAGAAAATAAAAGAAAACCTAATGTATATGGTTTTCCACTTTTAGCCCAAATGTAGCTGATTAGCAAGGACATGCCTGGAGTGTGAGATTTTCTTTTATAATTTTGCACTAATACCAAGACTACATTGTAAAAAGAATTCTGTAAAATACAAGCAGTATACATGTACAATATTGTACCTTTAGAGTAATTCTACTGTAACCCTACATCATTAAAATCACAGTAAGTGCCACAAGTCCACTGATAACAGAGACTAAGACATGGTGCAATCTGACTACTCTCGTATCCCACAATTCAAAGCAAAATACTATAAAGTTGAACCAATTAAGAATACACTCTTATTGGGAAAAAATATGTGTGTTAACTTACTGTAAAATTGAAGAATTTGTTAACAGCATAATGTATTTACTTTGAGCTATAAATACTGACTCCTTGCCTAAATTATCACAAACATTCTAATGTGTTTCTTACAGTATGTATTGTATAATTAGATACATATACGTATAAAAATAGACATTAGTTTTGAGATGACAAAACAAAACAATACAATAATGAGATACTGTCTCAAAATAATGTGATAGTAGCTCAAAATATTGAGTTAGCAACTGAAGTAGCATATTAATGAAAAATAAAAATTGGTGACTTTTTAAAAATTATTTTATTTGGCGGAAGCCATAGTAGCTCTAGTCTGTAGTGCAAAATGAAACATCACCAAATATATATATATATATATATATATAAAACAACATGTGTTGTTTTACAATGGTGTATTAGCAACAGTGTAAAAACATGCTGTGGCTTTTTTCACATTTCAAAGAGAAAATGTGCCCTCATTCATTTTAAAGTTAAAAAAAAAAAAAAAAAGACTAATGTCCCATGGTGTGCAATGCATTGAATGTATGACCCAACCTTTTACACTATTGCTAAATGAATAAAATATATCAAAATATTTTTGTCTTTCACTTTCTTTATATTTGCCAATAAGTGTGTATGTACTATATTTTATTCATGTGGAATTGAAGTTCCCATTTGAATTTAGTAGGTTCAACATATTGGCTTTTTTCAAGTATTAAATATTCACTAAAGGGAACAACAGCAGCAAAACAACCCTTAATGTAGATGAAAAGCCTGTTGCATTCAGTATTGAGCATCATAATTTTCTTATGATACATCCCCATAGAGGCATCAGTATCTAGTATAAACATAATTGATAAAGTAATCAATCAGCTATCGACTGTGGTTGTAAACATGGTGGAAATGACTGAGATATTGAATGTGACTGAGCCAGTGCAGTTGATAATGCCTTGGGATTAAGCATGTTGAAGGAGTGAATACTTTTGAAAGCAGAGAAGATCTTGATTCTTGACATTTCAGCGATTTGGGAAGAGTGTGAGCTACTGCTTTTTTGATGAGGATTGACAGATGGATTGGCAGAGCTGTGGATAATGAGCCTGGGATGGAGGCACTAATGAGGAGTCTACAGACAGTTAGTTAAGTAGGTTTGGTCTCTTAAGTGCTCAGATCTTAGGAAGATACACCCTGCAGGGTACAGACAGCACTGGTTTGTGTGTGTGTGTGTGTGTGTGTGTGTGTCTCCGGTAACTGGGTAGGTCCTCATTAAGGTTGGAGTCCCATGGTCCTTGGTCACCCAGAGAATTTGTGGTAAAATGGGTCGACTATGTAGGTCACATTATCTTCCTGCAGGAGCAAAGAAAAATGTGTGTGTGTGTGTGTGTGTGTGTGTGTGTGAGTGAGAGTGTCTTTGAGAGAGTGCTTCAAAATTTCGGACACTGAATCTTGGATCCTGACCGCTTCTCTTTACAAGCAGTACATGTTGTTCAGTCTCATTATTTTTGTATCCTGTCATGCCGATGCTGTGTGTGTGTGTGTGTGTGTGTGTGTGTGTGTGTGTGCCCCCTTTTCCCTGGTGATGATGTTGGTTTTATGAGAGTAGCGGTACCTGTCAAAAAACCCAAACATGTTGGCTTGGAAGCTTAGGGAACATGCACGCACTCACACACACACACACACACACACCTGCAGACAACACTGTCCCAGAACTGTTTTACCCATCATGCCACTTCTCTGCCTGCTGCGCAGACAGGAGCTGCAGAGTATGAAATGCAATGAAAGCAGCAATTAGTTCTGTCTGAGGGTAACTACCAGGGATTTGTAGACAGTCCCCAAACATCACTGATAGATTTCTTCAAAATACTGCTGTTGTGTGAGAATAAATAGAGATATTCGTGTGTAGTGCTAGAAAGGGTTATCACTTTTAATATGTACAGTGACATTAAACACTAATACAGTTTTAACAATTCAAACTGTTCTAACTAACTGCTTACGGTTTTAAAAGAGTTACACTAGAATTAGCCTCAGCCCTCAAACCTCTCTGCTCATATGTACATAAATCTGCATTCTGATTGGCTAACGCATGCCAGTACACATACTCCAGTATATCAGGTTTAGTCCGTTCCGTAGGTAACAGAGAGTTCTGCCAAACAATCCTGTAACTCTGTGTTTGATGTAGGTTTAAACGGAGTGTGTGGACCAGTTTTAACAGTAGCTATGTGTGTGTGTGTGTGTGTGTGTGTGTATTTTTTTTTTTAAAGATTTGTAAGTACTAAGCAAAATGTCCTCATGACCTTTCCAACATATTATTTTGGCCTCATTTCCACGGCAGGGCCAAATGGATCTGAAGGCTGTTCCATACCATTCTGTACAGTTGTGGACCCATTAGCCTGGTTAGTTTCTTTTTCATTGATAAATTAGGTAGATGGAGGTAGATGGCATCTCCTAATATTTATGTGAGTTAACATGCTAAATATATTGTGAACTAGTTTTTGGATTGTTTTTCATATTCATATTTTTTTTGTGTGAATAGCAGCACAGACTGCACTACGCATATATGAACAAAGGGGGCAAAACGTTGACTTATCAAGTACAGTATGTAATAGCTACTAACACATCACATAGAACACATTTTTTAAAACATCAAGGGAGAGACTGTACTTTTTACTTAACAATAAAAGATTGTGTTGCACAATAACTTGATGTTTGAGCAGCAAAATGCTTCAGTGGACCCTTACGTCACTTAATACCTTCCAAAAAAATTGTTCTGTGTCTTGAGTACAGTTAGCTACCCATGCTGAGGAAACCGGTCCCAGTTTTGTAAGCATTCTGTGCCGAAACATGTCCGTGTGGAAAAACCAACGGAATGGTTTTCTTTCCTCTTATTATTAATTAATTAATTTATTTATTTATTTATTTTAAATAGTGTCATAACAGCCTGTTGAGGGTCATTTTTCATGAATAAAAGCTTTTCCTTTCAAAGTAGCAGTCATAAAATACTAACTATGAAAATTATGCATAATTCGTTGTTAAACAAAGTGTGGTTAATATAAAATAATAGTAGATCCTACTGTATGAATCAGAGCATAAAAGTTTAGAATGCTATTTGTTTATACTTTAAAAGCCCTCTAGCTTTAACAACAGAATAAAATACCTGTATGCACTTTCTCTGAAAATATCTCTGACTGTAACTTCAGTAATTCTACTCAGCAGCAAGGTGGAAAACAGGATACGTCTGATATTTTTTGACACGCAGAACAGGGAGATCTAAGACAAAGTAAACTGTGTGACAGGGTAGAAGCCTAAAGCATGTTAGTTATCTTCCTCCCAGCATCCCCAAGTTTGTCTGGTTCAAACAGCATAAAGCTGTACTGATTTAATAGTGTTTTCAACAATTTACCAGATTTACTAGCCCCTCCTTGTCTCTGGAAGCAGACTCTTTTGGCAGATTTTTTTTATAAAAGATAGGTGACAATGAGTTGGAGTGGCATTTGTGATCTAAAACTTATCTTCCAACACTCAGCAACAACAACTACATTATTGCTTGTTTGTTGAACATGTGTAATCATGTAGTACATAAGATTAGATAATCACACTTTCCAGTTCTAAAGAGTTTGTAAACACCTGCTTATCTAACATTTCTTCTGAAATGAAGGGTATTAACAGGTCAAGTTTCCTTCTGTACTGCAGTAATGGACTCTACTCTTCTGGGAGGGCTTTACACTATCTTGGTATTAACCATGGAGATCCATTTATTTAATGCAATTGTGTTGAGCTTTACAAACTGGACATGCAAAATAAATATCTAGACAAAAATCATTATGACCACGTGCTTGTTTATACACCCACTGTTTATTCTCCAAGCTGCACTGTCCAGAAAGGAGCACTTTGTATTTGTATTGTTACGGATTGTAGTCCATCGGTTGCTCTGCAAACATTACCCACTTTCATTCTGTTCTTCAATGGTCAGGACTTCTACAGAGTTGGTATGATTTGAGTGGTGGATCATTTTCAGCGCTGCAGTGACACTGACCGTTTGGTGTTATGTTAGGGTTGTGCTGGTGAAAGTGGATCAGACACAACTGTGCCTGCTGGAGTTTGTTGTCAGTGGGAGCTAGAGGTGGGCAGATCGATCAAAATATCAATAATATCCCAGTCCCCGGCCTTTTGCTTCTGCACATGGCGAAGACTAGTGTTATCGGTAACAATATTGGCGATACTGGCCCTGTGTTTACTTGGTATCGAATCAATACCAAAATTCCCGGTATCACCCACCTCTAGTGGGAGCACATTTTGTTGCTCAATTCATTTATTATAAAGGGACATCTAAAACTTTACTTAGTCTACTTAAAACAACCATATATGTTGTTGTCAGTCATCAATCTAATATTAAATGGACCGCAAAGTGATATTTTCGAAGTCCAAATATTACATTGGTTCACACTTTTGCACTCACTGAACTTTCAGAAAGCTTTTCATACATTCGGCCAACTGCTGTGCAACCGAAATGTCAACACAATCTGAGCATCTGCAACACATTCACAAAATGAGGTAGAGATGCTGTGGGTTATTATTGGAGGGGGTTGGAAAGAGATCAGCGAGTCAATTATTTCCCAGCAGGTTGTGAGAAAGTGGCAAAATATGAGCCTCCATCAGCTAGAACTGTCACGCACTCGTCTCGTCATGTCTGTTTTCTCTGCACATGGCTTTGTTTTGTTGTTGTTCCTGTCTCCGCCCTAGCCCCACCTTAGTCCTGCCTCTGTCTCATTATTGTCTTCAGGTGTTCCTCGTTTGTCTTGTTCCTATATAGTCCCTTCGTTTCAATGCTCCCTTGTCTGGTGTTGTGTGCGCAGATGTGTGTTACTCCCTTTTGTGTGTCTCACATGTCTACCCCAGTTCATGGCTGTCTACTTTCTGTCTCTGGATAATTCGTAGTTTAGTCTTCTCTAGTTTCTGTGTATCTACCCGTGTTTATTTGGAGTCTATCTATGTTTAATAAAACTTCCTTGCGTTTACGTCCGTCTCCTCGTCCTCCCTGCAGGGCCATGACAGAACACCAGACCCACACTATGGACGTAGCGAGGAATCCGTTTGCTCGGTGTGCAATTAGACGTACTCCTTTCAGTTCGGGTCCTGGCACTCCAGTGGGGTATGTAGCGGAGGCTAAGGTGTCCTCCACACCCTGCAAACGACGGAGTCGGCGGAAGCAGCATGCTGGAGTCCCCCCCTCGCCAGTGAACTACCCCCTCAAGTCCGGGGAAAATTTTGGGGGGGCGCTGAGGGTTGGTATTGTTAGCCTCAAGCCTCAGGGCAAAGGAGGTGACAGGGGCTAACAGGGGCGCATTTCGTGAGGATCCTTGTTCAGGGGTCATCTGGGATTTCCTCATGAATGCGCCCATTGGACCTCTCGAACCCTCAACAGCTCCAGCACGAGCCATGCGAGTAGCCCAAGCCCAGGTCTCCAAGGGCGATTCCGGAGGACTTCAGATCCAGTGAGGGCGTCAATCCAGGCCGCTACGGATCCAGAGAAGGCGACGCCTCCAGCCGCTCCTCTCCTCGTGAACGCGGCGCAGCCAGCCGCTTCGGTCTTCGTGAACGCAGCTCCCCCGGCCGCTCCAGCCCCAGAGAAGGCGGCCTCCCCGGCCGTTTCTGCCCCTGTGACTGTGGCCCCGGCCGTTTCTGCCCCCGTGACTGTGGCCCCGGCCGCTCAAGGTCGTGTCTATGGGGCGGCCCCAAGGACTTCAGGGCCGATCCCCAGAACTGTGCCCAGGCTGGTCCCTCAGACATTTCCACAGACATTTGCCAGCCCTGGGCACCCCCATGTTGTTTTAGTTCCTCTGTCTGTCCCTGTCCTGATTCCTGTCTCTGTCCTTGTCCCTGTACCCGTGTCTGCCTTTGTTTCTCCCTTGTGTGTTACTCCCTTTTGTGTGTCTCACATGTCTACCCCAGTTCATGGCTGTCTACTTTCTGTCTCTGGATAATTCGTAGTTTAGTCTTCTCTAGTTTCTGTGTATCTACCCGTGTTTATTTTTAGTCTATCTATGTTTAATAAAACTTCCTTGCGTTTACGCCCGTCTCCTCGTCCTCCCTGCACGGCCATGACAAGAACTTTCTAGCACAAGTTTTAAGAAAACTGAACTTATTGGATTATGTACTGACCACCAAATGTAGAGCATTTGGCAGACACTCCTATTCAGACAGATACAGTTTAAAGAGACAAATGCTGTAGCATTGTGTGCTTACCTAGAAGGAAAAATATTCAATTCAATTGTGGATGATGATGCAGCCAATGTAATGTTTAATGTAACATCACTTCTAAAGGTGCAAAATTCTGACCAAGGGAGATGTAAATGCAGCAGAGTGGACTGTAATTTTATTTACATTCATGATATTGGCGCCTACAATTTACAGTCACAAAAATATTTTTCCAAGACCGCTCTGCACTCAGTGGTATCTGTCAGGTAACAGGTATCGACTGATATGGAAAGTTTGTTTTTGTTTGGAACTGAAATATTCCTAGTTATGAGCTACACTTGATAGATACAGGATGAGCCTCTGTTTTATGTTGGATATAGGATGAGCATCTGATGAGCGTGGATGGTGTTTAATGAAAGACAAAGTTTACAACACATCACAAGTTATATGGATGTGCTGAAGAAGATTAGAAAGAATGGAGATGACCATAGCTCACACCATCCAGTGCTGTTATTTTAAGATCATGAAAAATATTTATCAGTCAGTAGCTCTTGATCCTTTAAAACAGGCTTTGTGAATAAATTAGACTCCACCACTCTGTAATTATTCTGATTTTTATTCAGTGGTGGGTATAGTCTTGTGTATTACACCACTTCCTTTCACACAGCATTTGGGGGATTAATTCCCAGCTTGGGCAGGAACACCACACTATACCAGTAAGAGTCAAGACTCTTAGCTACAGTTTCCTAACACTTTAAAAATAATTCTGAGGCCCTATTTAGAATTGTATGATAAGAGCATATGGTAAAACCTTATTATATTTAATTTTATATTGGGCCATGGCCCATAAAAAGCATGCATAATGCCACGATAATGGCTGTGTAAAACTTATTGCTCATTAATTGATATGATTAGATGAAGAAGCCTTGCTCCACAGCTGGGTTTAGACAAGGCCAATTTGCTGGCTGAAACGTCCTTTGATATGTTTTATCTTTAAGTGTTCTCACTGTGTAGGGAGTGAGTTAATTGTACATGATAATATGAATTAAATTTTAGCGCCACGGCTCCAGCCCGTGGTTATGGATCCTCTGCTGCGAGGTAAAAGGACAAATTGCCTCGGACAGAATGAGCACAGGAAATAAATCCTTCACTGAACTGGACCTTTGAGGAGCAGCGGAGCAGTGTGGAGCTGGATTAAGCTGGAAATTTTCTCTGCTGCTCCTGAGAAATAAACATACACGGTCTCTGAGGAGATGTGCTACATTCCACAACACAGAGTGGCGTGTGTGTGTGTGTGTGATTTCTACATGAAGGAGGCTTACCACTAAGGCAAAGTAAAAGCCTTTCACACTGTGAATAAAGTGTCTCAGCCATGTCAGCTCTGACATTCAGGTATCACATATTAAAGCTCTAATATATTATATATGTTTAAGCCTCTCCCCCTCTCTGATTTCTTTCTCTCTCTCTCTCTCTCTCTCTCTCTCTCTCTCTCTCTCACACACACACACACACACACACACACACAGACACACACACAATTTGTGAAATTATTTTCTTTACTGTAAAAATTGATAAAAGACTCAGATAGCAACATAATAGCATGTTCAGTCGTTTATGGATTAAAAAAGATAAAAAGAAAACAGGCCCCATTCATCTTACCCTGCCTTTTACAACACAGAGCATTTCCTCACGAGTACACACACATACACACACACACACGCACAAAAAAAACAACTCAGAGAAGAATCTGATAACAGCTCAGTGATGAGATCATCAGTAACTCAGCAGCCAGAAGACCACCAGCATGTGCTTATGTGTTTGTGAGTTATCAGTGGTATTAAAAGTGTCTACCTCTGTTATCTGATCTACTATACAGTCCAATCAAAACTCCACACATGCAAAACCTCTTACAGATTGGCAGCGATAAGAGTGAGTGTGTTTGCTGATGAAAAGGGATTAAAGTTTGTATGTTTGTTCATGGTGTTATACTGTGCAAAAGTGAGAAGCCTGTTTGTTTAATTCTAAGTCACAATGACCATTGCATACAAACCAAACTTTTTTATGTCAGAAAAGAAAAAGGAAAAAACAAAAATAAAAAACCAAAAATAAATAAATAAATAAATAAAAAACCTGGAAATTACATAGAAGCCTCAACAACCAACTATTTGCTTTCAATGGAATATTTCTGACGTACTGCCCTGTGGCGCTGACATTTCAGAGTTTCAGTCCAAAAGAATAAAAAATAATAATAAAATAAAAACAAGGAAGAATTAAATCCAATAACCATTGTCTAATAAAAGTCTAATAATACTCTACTCTAGTAATAATACGTCTGCTGAAAGATATTGGGTGTATTAAGAAGGCTAAGATGTGTAATAACAGCTTTGACTCTTCTGAGAAAGCTTTGATTAAATTCAGCGAGAAAAATATTAGTGAGGTCAGGCACTGTGCTGATATTAGATGATTAGTTCAGGATCACAAACATCACTCCAGCTCATCTCAAAATTACTGGACAATGCTCCACTGGACAATTGCTCCAGAGAATGCAGCTCCACCAACCAGTACTTCTGGTCTTTATAGCCTTGTAGCTGATGCTTACGTTTGAGTATGTTGACTACTATTTTATACCTATGTGTGGCTACTTCAAAAGGTTCTACAACATGTAAAATTAAAAGGCATTCCATTTAGTGCATGATTCAGCGTGCACACACACACACACACACACACACACACACACACACACACACACACACACACTAGTGTGAATGTTCTCAAACATCGGAAGCTGGATGGAAGTAGTTGAGGGACAGAAAAAAAATAATAATTTGAGTTGTGACTTGGTACTGCATTACATTAGCTGTGCTGATCTCTGAGACCACACACCAGACCAGGCCTAGACTCGCCTGGCAGCAGCTGGCAGGCTGCTCTGGGCTGGACACTCGCTCAGCCAGTTGCTGCCCGTTTCGTCAGATGTCTGTCATTGTATAGAGGGAATCAGAACTCTGCTACTGTGTTTTTTCACCAATTTTACACCACAGTTTTCTGTCCAACACCCTGACCAACTCACTGTGGCGCAGGTTCCCATATGTAAACATACATTTAACTATACATTTAAAAAGATATATCAATGTATAATCTCCGAAGAAAAGCATGAAACAAAATGAGACACTGAGAGCAGCTGCACATGAGCTTAAGCTCACGATGTAATATCAGTTAGAAGGGTGTAAAGCCCTCCAGCAGTAGGCTGTGTGGAAATGTATGTGATGGATTTCTATAAAATAGCATTAGGATAAATGGGAGTGGTGGATGTGATGAACTAATCATCCAACATTAGTACCTGCCATCACTAATGTTGTCATGGACAAACGCAATCACCTTCATCTTGTATAAAATCTTTACAGCAAAGTTAAAGCTGTCACTGCTGCAGAGAGGGACAGCCTACCAATCAATAGCTTTAATTTCAGAAGAAATGTTAGAAAATGTTAGATGAGCAGGTGGCTGCTAACTTTTCACCTTATGTGAAGTTTGGCAGCACCAATATGTTTAAAACTTTAAAACATTGTGTCACATGGTCTGTGTTGTTTATCTCAGTGGTTCTTATGCTTTTCCAGGAGTTCTCAAGCTTTTGAACTAACTCCCTCTCAACTTATTCATGGTTACTGCTTGGCTAAGTGCCATGTACATTCTCCCTTTTGCTGTTTTTAGCTTAAATGCAAAAGTCAGTATCATAGTGGGGATAAATGAGGGAGAAAAGGTGCAGAGAACCATTTGGGTTAAAAAGAAAATAAATTATAAACTAAAAGATAATAAACTAAACACCCTGGGGAAGGTGTGGGGGGTGGGGACAAGACATTTAATGTTAAAATGTATAAACTTTATTGTTTTGTTTTTTTTGCTTTTTGCAAATATTCACTCAATTTGTACTTGAGGCCTGAAACATGTTCCAAAAGAGTTTGGACAGGGGCACCAAAGACTGGGAAAGTGGAGGAATGTCCAACAGTTTAAGTCCAGAAAGTCCAACAGTTTAAGAACAACGTTTCTCAACATACAATTGCAAGGAATTTAGGGATTTTGTCATCTACAGTCCATAGCATCACCAAAAGATTCAGAGAATATGGTAAAATCTCTGCAAGTAAGAAGCAAGGCCGAAAATCAACATTGAATGCCCGTGCCCTTCAATCCCTCAGACGGCACTGCATTAAAAACCAACATTGTTCTGTGACCAATATTACCACATGGGCTCAGGAACACTTAAGAAAACTGTTGTCAGTGAACAGAGTTTGTCGCTCCATCTACAAGTGTAAGTTCAAACTCTACCATGTAAAGCGTAAGTTGTACATCAAGCAAGAATGGAAAAGAAATACACCTACTAGTGATGGGAATTTCGGCTCTTTTTGGGGAGCCGGCTCTTTTGGCTCGGCTCTTCATAAAGAGCCGACTCTTTCGGTTCCTAAATGGCTCTTTGTTTTACCACTAATTTCTACTGGTACAGAACAATATTACCTACATTTTACATGACTATATGGACAAAATATTATTGTTCAATATTAAAAATAATAAATAGTGTTGCAATGGCCAATTGTTTTTATGGCTGTCTTGTAATAACTCACTGATTGCACTCACACATTCAATTGTATAAATAACTGGATTTTTATTTAAACACCATAATAAAAAATCACTAGCCAATGGAACCCAAAAGTACAAAATAGCTTATTAAATTAAATAATCATCCATTTCTGGATAATAAAATAAACAAATACTCTGCAAAGTGCAAAACAGCAGCATTCAATGGTAGTGATTAAAACAACCACAACTGTCAACAAACATTTAACTGATTTAACATTTTCTTCAACTATTTTTTGGAAGGCAGAAAACCAAGTGTCTCAGCTTGGAGGGTTAGAGGGTTGGAGCTTGCTTGTTGTTCTCTGATTGGTTGAATGACAAGCCTTAAAAAAAAATGTCTCGGTCTTAGACGGGAACCGGCTCTCATCGTTCACTTACAAGAGCCGGCTCTTTGAACCAGTTCGTTCGCGACCAACACATCACTAACACCTACAAATCTTCAACCATTAGTGTCTTCAGTTCCCAAAGGAAAGATGATGTATCACAGTGGTGAACATGCCCCTGTCCCAAATTTTTTTGGAATGTGCTGCAAGCCTCAAATTCAAAATTAGTGAATATTTGCAAAAAAAACTATAAAGTTTATTCGTTTGAACATTAAATATCTTGTCTTCAATTGAACATAGGTTGAAAAGGTTTGCAAATCATTGTTTTTATTTATGTTTTACACAACGTCCCACCTTCATTGGAATTGGGGTTGTTGAGCAATATTATTTCCCAAAAAATATTCTAGACTTAATATCATTTGAAATTTAGGAATCACCTGTGTTCTCTCAATAATTTCACTTCTAAATTGCTATGATAGAACAAGGCTGCCATACTCCTGAGCATCGTGTCTCACAAAATCAGAAAACTTTCACACAAACATTTCTCTTTAGTGCCAAAGTGACCATGCATACAGACAGGGAAGATGTCCCCACTAAAATCATCCAGCTGCTTTCAGAATGAAACATAAGCATTCAACTGTTAAACTAAATTGTCATAGGAACGTTCCACTTTGCTAGCTGCAATGTAAATGCTATCTTTCTAAGTAATGATTCAGCCTCTGTTCTCACTTGAACTCTGCTACTAATTTCTGAGGTTTTGTGTGGGTTTATATTGTGCTGGTCAAGCTGACTGGGAACCCTCTTACATCCAGTCTTATTTACCACTAAAGCCAAGGGTAAAAGGTGTATGTGTGACATTGGCTATTGTCTGAGCTTTGGAAAAGTCAGTCTAATTTAATCTGAATTCATTTTGAAATGTAAATCACAAAAGTGAAAAGGCACCAATTTCTGTAGGTACATAAAGGTTAAGACCATATATTGGTTAGACTTGGGACTGGAAAATTGCTGGTTCTAATTCTACAGCCGTCAGGAACATCCATGGCTAAAGTGCCCTTGAGCAAAGGCACCGAAACCCCAAAATGCTCAACGGGCACCAAGGGTGGCTGCCTAATGCTCTGGGTGTGTGTTCACTGGTGTTTGTGTTCAATGCCACAGATGGGTTACATGTAGAGGTTAAATTTTGTTGTATTGTTGTACAATCACTATAAAGTATGATTTCAATTTCAATTTAAATTAAAAACTAAACCCATAACCATGAAAACAAAATTTGTGCATTAGTGTACTGTGATTAAGTGGTTTCATAAACAGAATATTTATCTATTTAACCATAGTATTTTCATTAACAAAAAATTGAATATGCTTCCTTTGTTTCATATTCTTTCTTTGTTAGAGCACGGGATCTACTCAACAAACTAATACTGAACAAATGAAAAACACATAGAAGTAATAAGAATACTACTAAGAATCCACAGAATAATATCTACAAGCCTTGCTAGGCCGGAACTAGCAGGTTTTGCTTCTTCGAAACACAGGCCTGTCTACTCCTGTTTTTGAACTTAACTAATATTGACTGTTAAATATTTTAGTAATCCACTGTTTGTCACACAGCAATGTAAAATATTAAATAGAGTAAATGTATATTGTTAGCTGAAGAGAGGCAAAACGTATTGCTAGTGCTGATGTATCATGGAGTGCTTATTTTACTCTATGGGCTGGACTTATTATTATATAAGCTGTCGCTTATTTTAAAGCCAGTGATGTAATATATCCTGCCCTCACATCAAATGCCGTTTAGGTTTAGGGTTACAAAGTGACGAGTCCAAGAAAATGAAAACTTATTAGTTATTAATATAAAAATTAAAATAAAAATCAGATGCACATAAAACTGGAGTTGTGAAATGATGTTTTCTTGGTTCAGTGTTTTCAAGATGTTCAGCCTTATTACAGGATGATTTCTCTTTAGATTTGCCATGCTTTCTTTTTTTCTTATCTGTTACTTCTGTCTGTAATGTGATTATATTGATAGGTTTGGATGGTATAAAAGGGTCTACTAGCCCAGGGGTCCTTGACCAAGTTAATCTATCATGTTATTCTCTCATGTATCTAGCCTTCTATCTCTTATTGTTAAACATAAATATGCACGCACACACACACACACACGCACACACACACACACACACACACACACACACACACACACACACACACACACACACACTTCCATGGACTGTGATGACATTACATTGATTTACATTAATTTCCTAAAGACTTATCTTAACTATAGCTACTTGCCTAACCTTAGCTTTCACTCGACTTTTACATTTACCTTAACCCTAAAAATATATTTAATTTTAATGTGCAAACAGATTTTGTTCCCCATAACATGAGCAAAACCTGACACACACACACACACACACACACACACACACACACACACACACGCCCTGCAGATGGTTGCATCTTCTCTTCTCACACTGCTCTGTGGACACCCACAGAGAGAGAAACTGATTTTTTCCATCTTTGGCACTGGAGTGTAAAATGTGTAGAAGTGTAAACTGCTTTGTATTTGTGTGTGTGCTTGTGTGTGTTAGAGATAGAAACAGAGAGGAACAGAGAAAGAAAACAGTAACTTGCAATGCAGAGTTTCCTTCCTTATCTAAATGCAGTCTCTTGCTGAATGCAAAATATTTGTGTGTCTCAGTTTGGCCAAAAGGTCTCAAAAGTTTTCCAAATCTTAAGTTATGGCTGTATGAGTACTTTTCTAAATACTGTGAAAAAGTTCAATAAAAGAAAAAAGAATAGATAAAAATAAAGAAAAAGTTTAAAGATATTAAACTAGGGCAGGGGTGGCCGAAGTTTGGCCCCCGGGCCAAAAGTGGCCTGCTGTAATATTTGACTTGACCCGCAGCATCAAATTTAAGAATATGCCAACATAAAATAAAAAAATAAAAATGACATAATATCTCAAAATGATGAGATAATATCTCAGAAATTATGAGATAAGTATCTCATTTTTATGAGATATGTTTGTCTCCATTCTGTTTGTAATACCAATACTGTTCAAACACAAGAGCCACTGAGCCGTGGTTTTACTGGGTCACGCTGCACTGACCAGCGATGATTCGTTGGTCCAACTGTGTTTAGTTTGACATCCATGTAATATTTTGTGTTTGGGCTTATTTTCCTGTAAAGTGGCCTAATTGCTGCACTTCTTTCTCACACTGATAACTAAGCAGCGACTCATTTGAGCGCTGTGAGCACCAGCTCCATGTGCAGTGTTGGTTTTTGGCTAATTTTAAAAAGCCTAAATCATTTAGTGCTGTAGATGTTCTGAAAGTTTATTTCAGAGTTTGGGGCCTAGTAAGAAAATGCTGCCTCTTCACTTGTCAAAGATGATTCCATAAGTCGGCTGCTGAACACCAGGTGTGCTCATGGTCAAACTCATTTGCTTTGTGCAAGAAGAGCCTAAATGATGTGTCAGTAACAGGCTTCTACTGTAAAGATTCAGAGCTCTTTTGAGCGCTGAAGAGCGCTGTGAGTTGGTGAAATTAGTCGCTACTTAGTTATCAGTGTGTGAAAGAGGCGTGACAATTAGGCCACTTTACAGGAAAATAAGCCCATATAACAATGAACAAAACATTACATGGATGTCAAACTAGGCACAATTGGACAAACAGATCAACGCTGGTCACTGCGGTGTGACCCAGTCAAATCAGAGCTCAGTGGCTGCTGTCGGAACAATATTACAGACAGAATGGAGACATATCTCATAAAAACAAGATACGTATCTCATAATTATGAGATATTATGTTGTTTTTGTGACATAAGATCTCATAATAACGATATGTTTATCGCATAATAACGACATACTGAGGAATTGTTTTAATTGTGTGTGACAGCAATACGCTTCCATACTTTTGATATTCTGCAGCAGTTTAAGCTCTAAAATGAAATTCAGTAGTTAATGAATATAAACTGTTTTGTAAATTTGTGTTTTTCATGTTTTGAATACACTGTTCTAAATAATTTATGAGTAATATATTTGGAAAGAGAGAATTTTATAGGATCCAGTTCAACCCATTTGAAAAACGTTTGGACACCCCTGAACTAGGGCTACACAGTGCACTGCATAATTTCTAACTCATTACTGTTACATGGGCCTTTCACAACACTGACACTGCAGAAGTCTGCAGTATGCAAACGAGTCTTTAATCGAAGATGTTCTTTGGTGTGTTTGATGAATTGAGGCTACAAACAAATAATCTTGATTAACTATCCCAGATTTATCATTAACAATTGCAAAGCAAGTTTCACTAATGGTTTTCCTCATTAGTTATATGCAAATGTTATACATGGCAATAGAGTAACATTGTAGGTTGTCCATATCAGGCCATACCAGGTTGAGCTACTGTTTTAAATATCTATTCAAATGCACATATCCACTGCTAGATTAAGAATCTCCTAAAGAAAACAATGTATTCAGAGTAAATCTTAGAAACAAGGCCTCAAATGAAAACATTTAATGATAACATGGAAGGTTTGCCAAGCTCTTTTTGAATGGGAATGGAGTCAGGTGTGTTTTGGTGTGGTTAAGATTCTCCAAGGATGTTATCTATCAGTTTCACATTAGCATTGTAATGTTTTCCTCAGTCATGTGTACAGTGTGATTGTTGTTGGTAATATCTGATTTGTATCATGCTGCAACACATGGCAATTTTCATTTTATAAGAAGATGAAGAATTTATAGATCTGATCCCCTTTGGGAAATTACTTCAATGCATTTGACCACGCACCAGTGGGCAATTCTTCACAAACACTAAGGGCAGTGAACACACACACAACCAAAGCAAGGGGCTGCCAACCACCTCTGTGCCTGGGGAGCAGTTTGGGGGTTAGGATAGGGCACTTTAGCCGTGAATTAATTTTTCCTTGCTGGTCCTGGGAATTGAACCAGCAACCTTCCGTCCTCAAGGCCACGGCTGCCCCTAGCACATTTTGACACTATAAAATATAATCCTGAACTCTGAAACCTGAATTCTAAATGCTGTAGACTCAGAGTTGTGTGTCTAGCAAATAGTCACACATACACAACAATGACTAACATGAAAAACTGTAGAAGATCTGGGCATCCTATAATATGTGCCGAGGTAAAATAAACACATAATTCAACAGAGAACGCACCTGTGCCCATTTGCCGCTTTTTTATTATAAATTTGACATTGCCGATTTCTTATATTTCATATTTTTCCCCAATACATTTATTTTTTGACATATAGGACTGAATATAAGGGAAGTTTGAGTTAAAAATATATTTTTATTGTGATTATAAAAATTTTGCTTTAATGCTATGAAAGCAGATACACAATTTCATTGTAATGTTTTACATTTTACCGTTACAGAGTTAAAAATAAAACTAGTGTTTAATCGGTTTGATCCTGACCTGTGACAAAGTACAATGATGTATATGTGTATCTGTGTATCTGTGTGTGTGTGTGTGTGTGTGTGTGTGTGTGTGTGTGTGTGTGTGTGTTTCAGGGTAAGTATGAATTCACACAGACATGAGGCACAGAACTACTCACTCTGCCATTAGCGCTCTCGCTAGAAACTTGCAGGCTAGTCATGAGCGTATCAAACAAACAGCTTGATCATTAGCCATGCTCACTCTCACTGTTGTGCAGTTGGAGGTGGCCGTTTACACACCAGCTTGAATTAACGGCTTAAGAGAGTGTGAGCCTGTGTGTGTGTGTGTGTGTGTGCGTGCATGCTCTGTTTGCTCTTCGGAGGACTGCTTCAATTGAAGTTCACCAATACAGACAGGATTGAAAGCAGCAGTGGTGTTTGTGCCTTGCTGCAGTGTATGCTAGGAGCAGAGGTTGTGTCTCTGAGTGTATTTGTGTGTGTGAGGACCATGTGGAGATAATTAGCAGCAAAAACACTTGCTGATTGTAGAGCAGGGCAGACTGTGCTAATTCTATTAGAGAGTTGTACAGCTAATTACCCTGCATGGGAGACCTGTTCACACCCGCCCAGCCCTATTCTCTTTTTGCTACAGTGAAAAAGCACAGTTGTTAAGCTATGGATCTTGGTATTGAAACACTGGAACACTGTTTTCCTGGTGCTCAAGCCATATTCCTCACTGTGGCTTCCTTTGCCATGAACATTTGAAGTAGGTATGCCCTTCAGGGACTTTTAAGTGCTACAAGCATGAGGCACAGTAATAAATGAGCATTCACAATGGAGGACATGCTGCCTGCTTCAGGGTCATCATTAAAAATGCCACAAATCTCAAACAGTAGGCTAAAACAGCAGTCATAAAATTCAGTATGTATTCAGGTTTTTTGAATACATAGTTGTAATTTGTTTTTTACTACACACACAAGCACCAACATCTGTCATGGACACACCTTGGTGCTTATTGACTTATTCCCCACTCTACTGCAGCACAGCACTGAGCAATTTACTATTACCAACTCAAATGAAACACAAACCCAGGAAAAAAATGTGGATTCAAAGCAATCACCTGTGTCCAGTGTATGGTGGAGAAGGCCATCTATAATGGAGTGACTTTGATTTTAAAGAAATTGTGGGAAAAAAAACATTTTAAAGCTTTAACGAAGGTCAGTGAAAAAAAGAGGTGGACACTTGAAGGAGGGATTCAACCCCAGAATTTCAATTTCTTGCGTGTAGCCCATGTGTGGGCACTAAGAAAAAACTAGTGAGTTACACAGTAAGGTCCAGCGAGCAAGAGCCCGCCATTCTACATCAACAGACGTCACTTTACATGGACGTCTTAGTTAGTGGTGTGCAACATACACAGTACACATACACACACACAAACACACACGCACATTCATACCGAGAGGATTGTGGACACTTGACCTTGTCTCATTTAATTTGAGGTTGCTTGCTGAGATAGTGATGGTGTTTGCCCTGTGTCATCTCTCCAATGAAATTATCTTGGTTCTACCTCTTGATCTCTCTCTCTCTCTCTCTCTCCCTTATGCACACACCTTACTCTTCACGCTATAATATAAATACCTCTCCCAAATCCTGCTTCTGTGCTTTAGAAGACTAGTTCTCTTTTTTTTTTTGTGGCATACTATTTTTAAAAATGCCACCTTGAACGTCAACATGTTTGATATAGTCATCACTTAATCCAGCAAGCTTTCTGTCAGCTTTTTGAGTTCACTTGCTACTTTATGTTCACTTTGCTTCTTTTTCCACATGGATCAATCAGATGACAGAATAATAATCATTCAAAAATGCACCTAAAATATAGAGAGTGTAATTGATCTGAATCAATCATGTATCACAAATGAGTGAGTAAATATGTTTGTGAACAAGCTAGTGAAGGTTTTGTGCATAGTTTTGTGAGTGACTGACTGAATTAAAGCCAGGTTCATGAGGAGCTGTTCATCTAATGATTGCTATAGCATTGTGGGTAACACCACTACCGTCCGTAGAGCAGGCTGGGGTTCAATTCTGAACTTGAACAGGAATAACTTGCTATACCAGTATGAGTTATTGGGCAAAAATGGGACAAAAAAAAAACAAAAACAATAATGTTTATCAGTATAATAGAGCCTGCTAAATGTCATAAAATGTAAGATACACAGTGTCAATGATCTGAAGCTCTGTTAGCTGTTGATGTTGATGGTTTGGTTAAAAGTGTGTGAATATATGAATATGTGAGTAAGCTAAGTACAGAACAAATTGCACACTCCATAAAGGCACTTAGCATACAAAACAAACAGCAGAAACCCAGTTACTGGTGCATTTGATAAAATCAATCTTCCTAAGATATGTTCACAAATCCCAGTATATGGTGCCATTTTTAAATAGTAAGAGGTGTTTTTTTCTCTCAATCAAAGGAGGAACAACCTAAGCCACTGCAATGGTGGATTGGCGACTAATATGTTTCTGTAGGTGTGAATGTGTGAGTGAGTGTATATATGTGTCACTCTGTGGGTGTGTTCCTGCCTTGCGCCCAGTGATTTCGGGTAGGCTCTGGACCCACCAGGACCCTGAACTGCATAAGCGGTTGCAGACAATGAACAAACGAATGAATGCTTTTACACAGTACTGTGCTCTTTGAAAGAACATTCTACTCTAAAAGAATTTTGTGGGTTGATCGTTCTGAAATCATATGAAATAATTTTGATCATATGGTTAATATATTCTGACATCTGAAATGTTGGTCTACAAATTTCCAGAAAAGATGCTGAGCAAAATTTAAATAAAAACAGAATCATTTATGGGCAAAATAATTTAAACATAATACTTAATTCAAAATGGTACAATGACATGTAGCTCCCTTTTTAGCCAGCAATAAAGTTGAGATTGAGCAACAAAAGACTGGTACAGTTGTGTAATACTTAAAAAAAATGGTTAATTGGCAACAGGTGACAGGAAAGGATTTAAAAAAAAGCATCTCATAAAGGCTGAGCTTTTAGAAGTTAGGATGTGGAGGGGTTCACCACTCTATGAAAAACTGCTTGGGCAAATAGTGCAACATATCATGAATAATGTTCCCCAGCTTAAAATAAATCTTGGGGATTTCATCTTCTGGTCATAATGTGGTGCAATTAAAAACAGAACGAAATGGAAGTCACTGCGTGGGCTCAGAAACACTCCCCAGAATCAGCCTGTGAACAGTTTGTCGCTGCATCTACAGAGTCAAAGGAAAAAGCATTTTAAGAGTTATCCAATAACACTGCCACCTTCTCTGAGCCAGAGCTCAAACAAGATGGACTGAAGCATAGTGGAAATGTATCCTGTGACACAAAGAATTTAAATGTGAATGTTGTTTTTGGAAAAAACCAATGCCATTTCCTCCAAGCTAAAGAGCAAAGAGACCAAACAGCATGTCATCAGTGTCCAGTACAAAAGCCAGTATCCATAATGGTTTGGGGTGCATTAATGAACATGGCATAAGTGACTTGCACAGCTGCGAAGGCACAGTTAATGCTGAACAATATAGGTTTTGGAGAAACATGCTGCCATATAGGCTGTGTCTTTTTCTGGGAATGCCTTGCTTATCCCAGTAAGACAAGGCCAATCCACATTCTGCGTAGATTGAAACAGCATGGCTCCTTAGTAAAAAAATCTGGTGCTAATCTAGCCCAGACCCATCATACGTTGACAAACAATTAGTGCAATATGAAATAAAAAGCACTATAATGGAGACCACAAGCTGTTGAATAGCTGAAATTCTATAACAAGTAAAAATGGGAAAATGGCAAACTACAACAACTGGTCTCCTCAGTTCCTCAGTATTGTTAAAAGCTTTTTTCCACAGCTTCATTTTTTTGGAAATGGGGTTAGTAGATTATTGATCTGATATCAGTGCTCTTGTGTTTCAATGTAGCAGTAAAAAAAAAGTTAATGAAACTTCTATAAATATATTGATGAAACTTCTATAAACATATTCCTGTTCATCAGTATTAAATAATTAGGAGCTATTTGGGAAAAAAAAATAATGAATTAAACATGTTCACCGTATGAATATACAATTTCACTGGAAGGGTCCTTGAAAAAAGGCTGAAATATATTGTCCCAAAACAATTGGCCATTGGTCGATTTTAAGTTAAACTCGTGATTGGTTTATCTGTAGTCATAATATGGTGCTACATTTCACACCTTGTCCAAAACAATCCAATACTGAGATCTCTGTTAGACCACTCATTTTTGTCTGTTGAAAACATTTCACAGTCTGACACCTACCTTTCTCGCTTCTTATGAGTCCTCCTGGTCTTAAGCCTGTCCCAGTAGTGTACGTGTTAATTACAGATACTTCACAATTCTGTCTAATTAAAACACTAGACTCCTATGCACTGTGGTGTCAAATCTAGGCCGCATTGACTGTTCTAGTCTGGCCATAAAAATTCATGATTGGCGCCTCCCTAGATTCCACTGCTCTATTTGAAAAAAAAAAAAAATCCTACTCCATGATATTCCTGAAAAGCTCCTACTGTGCCAAAAACATTTAGTCTTTTTGTATACTTATATTTGTCTTTTGTGATAATTAGGTGTTGACCCAGTCACTGGATATTGCACATTCCCAAGTGATGCCACAGATTTCCAGCTGGGAACGATAGAGGAGATAGTTAAGGATAGCCCTCATTCTCCCCCATCACTCAGCCTCATGCTAGTTAACCAAATTAGGCGGCTGAATTCACAGGGCTCAGAGGGTGCATGCACTAACCTTCACCCTCACAGTTTGGTGGCATCATGTGATTGATTAGATCTAGCTAATGGCTAGAATTGGCAGTTATTGAAATCAGGAGAATAGCAGTCCCCTAAGAAAATTAGTTGTATTAGTTTTGTTAAAAGACTAGTGGTGGAAGAGAGAGAGAGAGAGAGGAGAAGAAGAGACGCTAAAAGTTGTTTTCGGTGGTCGGAACAACAGTTGTCTTGTCATCTCGATATAATGCTACACTGTAAATGTGCTGTTGTTAAATTAGTGGACTGACGGTAATATTCTGTTATTACTTTATTGCCTTGTGTGTATAAGTGACTCTCGTTTGTGAAATTCTGCCCGGACGTTTTTTGAGGCTTAAAAAGAAGACATGTCCGGGTAAAATAGGACGTCTGGTCACCCTAAGCACTAAGCCTCATGGAACTAGTGAATGTCAGACTCGTTTGGTCAGTAAAACCAAGTCTTATCCTGTCAGAATCTCAGCAACAACTAGGTAGATAGTGGTTTGCCCACAGAGCCCAACCAAACTACCACAGGCATCGGGGGAGACTGAACTGTTAGCCTAGCCACTCTAAGCCAACCCCCCACTATTCCAGGCTGGCTGCGCTGCTGAGTGAAGAGGCCAGTGTTTTATATTTTGTGAGCCACAATGCACACTAGCAACAATTCAGGCCTGCAATGAGAACTAGCTAATGCCAGCTTAGGGTGTGTGTTTGTGGGCCCATCACATAGTTAAAGGATACAGTGTTTGGATTTCTTGGATTTGAGTCTGTAGTAATTGGAGTATTGCATTTATTATAAAGATTGGGAAATGGTAGCTCAATTTATGTATTTTATTTTTTATTTTCCTAGAGCTAAAAGGTTATTTAAAATTCTTTTTTTGTAAAATATACACTTATTGTATGTTTATATATATACTTATTGTATATTTTTTAGTCTGGGGTGTATTAAATCAAATCCATTTGCATCCTATTGTTTTTATTGTATGTTGTTATGTTTTATTGTAGTAATTGGAGGCACCACTATTGTATCGTTAAAAGCTCTAAATTAGGCATATTTTCATAAATAAAGGGTAAAAGTATTAATAGCCATCTAACATAAACCTAGTTAACGCATGGAACTCTAACGGGTCATTTCACCAAGTGCGTAAATTCATTATAACCTGGTGTAGGAGCTTTACATTATGAAGTCTTTGCCTTGTTACACTGCTGCTCATTATCTGTGACTCTGATCACTCTCAGCAATGCAGCTGAATACAGTAGCCCTCTGTCAGCCAGCAGAGCAGGACAGAGTGAACACACAGGGCTTCTGTTCCTCTGACGTTGTGTTGGTTTGCTGTGAGCTGGACGCCAGCGGTTTGAGCGGCTCTGCTGTCACACTGCCAGCCTGTGGACGAGATGAGCTATAATGAGGTGGACGAGGCTTTCTCCCAGGACCGGAGCCAGCCTGGCATGAGCCACTTTAACCCACCACATCATGTCTGAGGATCTGACGACAGAAATGGCCTCAGAGCTCCTGTCAATGAGAAACTTTACCTTCTCAAACGCACACACACGGGCCATGAGTGATGAAATGGCGTTGTTTACAGTGGGAGTCTGCTGGGGTTCGGCTGCCTGCTGATTCCTGTGTGAGCACTAGTAAAAATGTTTGGCAGCAAGAACACTTCAGAGGGCTGGATACGATTATAGACTCATGCCTGCTTGAGACTAAGCCATAATAAGCTCATGCTTGCAATTAAAAGAATTGGGGGATGGTTTGGGGTGCAATCTAAATGTTGCTGTCAGCTCACTAAACATGACGCAGGACGGAGCGACGGTGAGGAGGCTGAAAAGGAGGAGCAGTGGCAAACAGAGTGAATTTCAAACTCCAGGACATCATTTTTGCCCAGCTGGTGATGGAAACAAAGAGACTGCCAGAGAACCTTCATCACTGCAGTCCAACCTCTCTCTCTCTCTCTCTCTCTCTCTCTCTCTCTCTCTCTCTCTCTCTCAAACATACCCAAAGTCACTTTGATGCGAAGCAATTGCATGCATACACATTCAGTCTGTCTCTCCCTCTGACGCATGTGTGCACGCACACACACACACACCTATGAGTTCCAGGTAGCTGGAGTTAATAACTCCCAGACCACGTAATGGCCAATAAAATGCAGTCTCTTTGTTCAGTTCATTCCAGGTGGGATATATGAAACATATATAAAAGGCAATGTCTGTATAATCACCCCACAAAGCTATTAAGAAGCAGCTATCCATGCAAGATACAACTGAGTATCTCCACGTTTAGCCTTTAGCTATTTAGGCATAGCCTTCAGCTATTTTTGACTGACGCCATGTTTCAATAACAGTGGGAAATCCATAGACATTATGTACACTCTTACGGGGTAAAACCCAGATGACCTTCAGCGCACTTTTATATAAGAATGTGTCATTAATTTCAATTCATGCAAAGAATTTCAGCATCTTAAAAATTTTAAAACTACGTTAACATACTAAACGCAAACCCAGTGAAAGGATGTACAGAATCATTGTGGATTTTACCAGATCCGGAGCAAGGCTATCAAGTGGATCTTGATAAAACTCAAAACACTGTTTGTCAAGTGATGACACTTTTCTGAACATTTCAAAACTCCCACATATACATATTTGTAGCAATTGCACATCTTTAAAAATACTGTGAACATAACCATTTTTAAAAAATTTTATCAGAATGAAGGTAGGATTTTAAAACAACTCGATTTATAACATGCTGGCTGGGCATGTTAGTACTTCATAGACTGCACATTGGAAAAACAAACATTTTATTTAATGATCTATTATTCCTGACAGGTTGCTGTTTTACTGCGGCCTGTAATAGATTATGCAGCCTAAGTGCTGGAGTAAGCTGATGGTTATGGAGTGTGCCTGGCTGTTGCAGCCATGCTAATGTGGATAGTTGTTCTTTTAATATTCGGAGTCCTAACAAATTATAGAGCGTGAAACAGCTGCTCACCTTTAAGTGATTTTAACTGCAGTTGTAGGAGCTGTACATAGATGTGTTCCTGCTTCATTACCCTGTCTCATTATAGAGCTTGTCCTCTGTCCATTAAAACTGTTGTTAGACATCTTTGGTAACCTACAGAGAAAGCTAAGGAGATGTCTGGTTTAACAGACTAGTTGTAAGTAGCCTAATTAAAGCTGACATTTTAAGTGACCTGTTTCCCATACCAAAAGCGAAGTCTGTATCTTTTTTCTTAGCCTACTTAAAAATAGATGTAGGGAATGAAATTTGTTTGTAGGGAATGAAAACTTCATTTTTTTTATCTTTCTTCATTTTTGACATAATGTGAAAACACCAGCTGCCCTTCACACAGTGTGAAGAATGAACATTAAGATGAATGAACCAACAGAAATAGTACAAAATGACCTGGAAAAAAAAATCTGTTCCATGAACAACCATTCAAAGTAAATAATGGTTTCCTTCTCATGAAGAGTTGCCATTCCGACAGGAACCATATGTGCACACTGTGTCAAAAATATTCTAACACTTCCTCTAATCAGCGAATATATTTACTTTAAGTTGCACCCACTGTGGACACAGACACTCATTTGTATGATCTCTGTTACAAAGTGTAAAATGGAATGAAGCATGTGTTGGAGCAGCTGCATATGAACATAAGATCATCAGTAATGGGAGTATAATTGACCCTGTATTGAGAAATGGAGCAGCAGACTTGTATTCTACATTGGGCATGATTTATGTTGCACAATTCTAAATCTGTGTGATGAGTTTGTGATCCAGAACTAAACATCACTGCCAGACTTCACTAATGTTCACCTGGCTGAAAATGTTCTTACATCTAGCTCAACGTGTTTTCAGTAGAAGCTGTTAGAAAAAATAGACCATATCAATTTATAGCACATTTTTTCCTCAGAGAGACACAACTGAGAAAAGATCTGTTTATCTCAGAGAAATATTAGAACATTTTCCTTGACTTGAATCAATGTGCCACAAGTGTTTCCCTCAGGCTTGATTCTGAACTATGACCTGAATATTTTTGACCTCTGTTCAACCAACAAAAATGCTCAAGAAAAGAGCAGTTTTGACACAGTACCTGCCACTGCTAAAACGGGATATAGGAAAAGCATCACTGGAAATGAAAGTGATTTTAAACTACCAGTGTAGATAGTATATTTTCAGACAAACATCCACTAAATGGGTAAAAGTATGTTGAGACCCCTCTCAGTTATTTAGTTCAGGTGTATTAGCTTCACCTGTGGCTCACGTATAAAATTAAGCACAGAGACAAAAACTTGCCATAGAACAATATGTACAAGTACTTCTGTGACTGTCACATTTCAGTCTTAAATTTGTGCTGCTAGATCAGCCATGGTCAATATTAAGATGTACTACATTGGATGCTAGATGAACAGAACTTTCTGGAATGCATGATATGGTTTGCGCTAGAGGTACCTTAAATCAGGTGAAATGTTAATTCTACAGCATACCCTTTTCAGACCCTTTCATATTAAATTCCATGGTTTTAGAATGGGATATCTAACAAGCTTACATAGTTGTGATGGTCAATTGTCCATTATTTTTCTCAGCAGCAAAAGTCTGCAAAAATGTTTAATCATTACCCACTTGCCCTTCTCCTTCACCTCAGCAAATTGTATTAAAATTGGGTCCAATTAGTGATAAAGGCAGCTTTGGTGATGCTTTTAACTGTGATTTTATCTCAGCCAGTTGCCACTTTAATCATAGCAATGCTGTGATTCCCAACAAGCAAAAGAGACATCTTGCTGTGCTCTTTTTGAATGGTCTGCTATAAAGTGGACGTTTGATGTTTTAATTTTTGGTATAAAACATTTTCTGTAAGTTGGCAACATGGTGGACCCTCACCTCAAAAAAGGCTGATTCATTTCTGTGTGAACTGAACTTTGGAAAAGCATGAACGTGAGCAATTCTCAAGATACCTCCCGCGCCGACTGATTGCACCAGCATGAACCCGAGCCGAACGTGTTATCACATACATCTGAAGCCATTTAGACTGATGAAAGAGATCTGTTAAAACACTCTTGGAAAAGCATGTGTAATTAGAAACAGTGAAAGAAATATTATGGGACCTCTAGGAATACACTGTTTTTTCTTGTGGTGGCAGGAAGTTTATGCGCTCAGTTATAGCAAGAAAGCTTTTATAGCTGCTGTCAGAGCAAGACCTAAAATCTCTGTTCTGTCCTTTGTAGTTTTCTGACATTATTTGGAAACAGTAGTTGCCCTTTACAGTTTGTGATTATTTTAAAATGAAACGATCAACAGAAAGTGTACAAAACTGTTTGAAATAAAATATCTTGACATGAGCTTACACTGAAAAATCTGAATGTTTTCCCTCTCTCTTGTAAAATTACCATTTTGTTCCAACAGCGATGATGTGTTTCTGCCTTTATGGACACAGTACAATAAACACAGCCAATAAGCTTTTGCAGAAATCTATGGAAGCTATGAATAACTCCAATTTATCTTCATGTGAGTGGATTATTGCAGTGCCAGTCTGAGACAAACCTGCTGAGTGGATGAGCATTCCAGTGATAAAAAAAGATTCATTGTGTTGTTTATAGGAGATCAGGACAGGGTCCTATGAGCTGTACCATATAAAGCTGGCTAGAGGCTCTTTTTCCTATTGTGTTCAAATGGCTTGATGGGCAGAATAACTGAACGTGAACCCATGATCATTACTGATGTTGCATCTGGGGGTGTCTTTTTAAAAGAAAATATCAGCCCCCTCTTTGTCCTCCACCTCCTCCTCGCCACCACTGCGCTATTCTCATACGGTCCCTCTGCCTGTGCACAATACAACACATAGGTTTTGTGTTGGATTAATCTCTCTCTCTCTCTATCTCTCTCTCTCTCTCTCACACACACACACACACACACATATATATATCCTCCCTTCACCGAAGAGTCAGGCACACTTTTCAATTAGCCTACCCAGCAAAGAGTGGGAATTACAGCCTAATCCCCTAATCCCAAAACAAACAGATCTATCGCTCTCCCACCCCCCAGGACCCCCTTTCCCTCATCTCTCGCTCGTCTTCACCTCAGATTGCTTATTTAAGAACATTCCCAACGGCATTTAACAATTTTTAGAGCCCTTTGAAATCCTACCTTGATTCTCCGGAGCGTTTATTTCATCCATCTTTAATCTATTGCTACATGTTTTACCTAAATATTGAAATGAGGTTAGACGGAAATTATGACTTGCCATATCTCTCCCCCTTAACCTTAATTTCAGGCCATAAATATCAAAAGTGTCAAAAACTGAGAAGAAAACTCATCTCTATGACACTCATTTCTGCTAGGTTCCCTTATCTGGATGGTATGTTATTTTTAAGCTAAGGGCAATACACATGAACATTTCTATGCTCATTCTAGATGCACCACGGACATTTGAAGCCTCCATATTCTGTTTTATTTAAAGCTTGTAATGGATATTAACATTTTACTTTGTACATTACAGTGACTCCTTTGATAAAGGGTTGAAGCCTATAGGTTTAATTGGTCAAGTAATGGCTCATATTTTAAAAGACATGTCTATCACTTTTAGAACATTTCCTACCTACAAGAAATGATTAGCTGCTTCCATTGTCAGTTTCTAAGTATGTTCAGGGTCTATTCAATTAACCAGGTCTTGCTATTTGATAGTGGAAAAGTTTAAATGAATAAAAAAAAAAATGACAGGCTCCATAGAAATGTACTTGGAAAGCCTAGAAGGCCTTGAGGGTTCTCCACTGGTCTCCAGAATGGTGCTGGAGTACTTCCTAGCTTCCTTATGACAAAGGACATATCTCCTTTTTGCCTGTCTCTTCACACCAGCAGCGGTGTTGGTCTGAGACGATTATGTCTGTGTATAGCTTTGGGGGGCAGTTCAGAAGAATTCAGTTGGGATTAAACTTGACGTTTATGTGCCACTGTGTCTCAGGTGTCAGAAAATGCTCTAGATTGTGCTGAATGTGCAGCCTGTCCCTGTTTGTTGTAGTGTGTATACGTACTCATGTGTCTGCGTGAGATGGAGATAGAGAGAGTGAAGTGTGAGTTGAAGGACAGTGAAGAACATCTCTCTTTCTCTTGGCTGGATCATGCATCATCAGTGGTGTGAGAGAGAGTCGGACTAAAGCTCTATGACAGCTCTGTCTCCTAATACATGTTCTGAAGGCTCCTGTGTTGCAACATGTCATTGACAGCTCTGATATCTCCGCAACTCTTGCTCTCCCCCTCCCAGAACACACTCACCCACCAATGTGCTCTGACTGCTGTATGACTCTACATATTTATACCACTGTTCTGCAGGATGCATTTCATTACAGCACAGAAGAAACACCACAAACACTATGTCAAGGTCTCTTAGGATAAGAATGGCATTACCATATTCATTAGCACGAGTGGGTAGAGTAACCTAACTCCATACTCGTGCAAAAATTATTTTACTTGAATACAAATTACAGCACATCCCCCACCACCCCCCAAAAAAATACTTGTGTAAAATTACAAATATAGCAGCTCAAAGACATTATTCACACACTGAATTGCATGGGTGAATTTAATGCTCACAGAAGGTGAGTTTTTCATAATTTGTTCATTCATTCATTCATTATCTGTAACCGCTTATCCAGTTCAGGGTCGCGGTGGGTCCAGAGCCTACCTGGAATCATTGGGCGCAAGGCGGGAATACACTCTGGAGGGGGCGCCAGTCCTTCACAGGGCAACACAGACACACGCACACACACACACACACACACACACACACTTTTGAGTTGCCAATCCACCTACCAACGTGTGTTTTCGGACTGTTTGAGGACATGGGGAGAACACACCAACTCCTCATAGACAGTCACCCGGAGCGGGAATCGAACCCACAACCTCCAGGAGCTGTGTGTCTGCGAAACTACCTGCTGCGCCACCGTGCCGCCCATATTTTGTTCATATTAAATAAATATAATGTTAACTTTATTTATATATTGAAGCCCCACAGTCTCAGTGGGCCAGCCACAGTGAAAGTGTGAGTATAGAACGTATGTTTATGATATGCATGTTACGTTCCCTATACACAAGAAACACTACACAAACACAGTCATATGCCCAACAGGTCAGGTCAGGAGGACAGAGACCAAGCAAGTCCTTACTAAGAAACAAACAGGTGAGAGGAAGAGAGAGATGTGTAGACAATGGTGAAGAGGTATGACGAGTATATGCTTGAGCACACTGCACTCTCTGGTGTCTTTATCTGCACTCCAAGCTCATTGGCTGCCTGACTTACTGCCTGCGGGACTGGCTGAGAGAGGGAGTAAGAGAGAGAGCACTGAACTGTAGTTAATCTCTAGAGAGTTAGAAACAGACTCTGATGAAAGCACAAATGCATGCCATCCTTGGCTATCACTGTACAATTACTCCTTTTTCCTCATCCTACCTCCCATTTTTATTTCTGTTTGTGTACTGTACATTTAAAGGAGCAATCTGTAATATTTACAGTAAGTGTTCAAAACAGGAAGCACAATACAGATTCAAAAACATTGAGAGGGCTGTTTGCCTCCCTCCACCTCCTCCGTATATGCAAATAAAACTGGACCTGCACGATGGCACAATGGCACGAGTTTCACAATCTTGGACATTCATAGTTAAAAAGAATGTGCAATATCAATGTGTTTACACAGAAGTGTGAATCATCTCACTGAAACTCCTACTGGCAAAATGCAAAAATGTGAATTAGCGGCCACTATTTGTCTTGTATATAAAAGCTTTTAATGTCCACTTTAAACATTCAGACCACGCAAGGCTGCTGTTACCTTCCCTATTTATTTTTCCCCACAAATATCATTTGAGGGCGGCACGGTGGTGCAGCAGGTAGGGTTGCAGTCACACAGCTCCAGGGACCTGGAGGTTGTGGGTTCAAGTCCTGCTCCAGATGACTGTCTTTTTAGCAGGGTGCCAAAATGTTTTAAGTTCTGTAAAATCTACTGTTATCTCTGTTCACTTGATCTCAGCGAGGTGCGAGGGGTGCTACAGTTTGTGCCATGACCAAGTTCTGAAGGCCATAGTGAACACCATCATCTGTGGAATTGACCACTGTCGCCAAGCGAAGAACACCATTGCTTTTGTCCAGGCTGGGTAGAAGCCACCATCAGTTGATAGGGCTAGCCCAGCTAGCCTGCTAACAACAGCACAAGACTGGGAGTTGAAAGTTGATCTGGGGAAGCAACTGATATTCCCAGAGACTGCCGGCACTACAACACTGAGGCCCAATATGCTACTTATCTCAGAGACCTCCAAGCAGATCGTTCTCCTGGAACTTACCGTACCTTGGGAGAACCATCACGAGGCGGCCAACGAGAGGAAGTGGGCTAAGTACACTGAGCTAGTAGAGGAGTGTTGGAACAATGGGTGGTGAGCACTGTGTGAGCCCATTGAGGTAGGATGCATAGGGTTCGCTGGCTGGTCTCTCTGCAGGGCCTATATTATCTTGGGCATCACTGGGGTACGTAAGTGAAGGGCCAATGAGGTGGTCACTGAGGCAGCAGAAGTTGCCTCAAGGTGGCTGCGGTTAAGGAGAGGAGAGCTGTGGGTGGGGTAGCGCTACCTGGACACAAGCTGGGGTCTGATCAACCCCAGCTGGATCCCCTGGGTGAGAGTGTATGATGCTTGAAAGACCTGAAACGCTCCATAACCCCAGGTAAAATCACTGATGTCCAGGTTGCATCTAGTTGATGTATGTTAAAAAACCTACAAGCTGTTCCAGCGCTGTTTGCATTTTATTTGGCAATCCAGGGTGTGTGTACTGCACTGTGATTGGACAAAAGTCAGGATCTCATGCTGAAACACCAATAGATCTCTGCTCTTGTAGAGCAAATCTCTGCAATCACAGATGCCAGTGACTTTCATTTAGTTTGTCCTTAATCTCTCTTTTATGATTTGTTACATCAAATATATTACAGATTGATCCTTTAAGACCAAGCCTTCCCAACATTTTAAGAAACCCAGAGGAAATCAGCTACCATTTTACAGTCTGGAACCAGCACTGTGTGTGACCCCAGGTCCTGATGTTGTATGTAAACACAGCAGTGTGTAAGAGTGAGTTATCCTGGTGAGAGGCTGATTGTGATGCTCTCTGTGAGAGAGTGCCGTGTTCCAAATGTGGAGGGTCAGATTTCATTTCCCTCTGTGTGTCCGGACCATCGATTCCTTTCAGAGAGGAGGAAGAGGCCAAGAATGAAAGATGGATGAGGGAGGAAGAGAACTGTGATGTTGCTTAATGAAGAAGGAGAAAAAAGTGAGAATAAAGATAATTAACCCCCATCGTTTTACAATACTTTGTGTTTGTTTATTCTTATGCTTTTGCAGAGTTGCATTTTCTGTTGCATTCCTGTATGGATGTTATGTGCTCACTGTCTTGTTCCAGGTGTCTAGATATTTTACGCTGCACAGTCCACAGCCATATTCTCCTGTACTGAAACTGAAGTTTATACACAGCTTTCCCTGAGGAATACAGAACAGACGCATGCATTTACCGACTGACTTCCTGTTGGTGACACATGAAAAATGACTGTATTTCCTGCAGCCACTGGGATTTAGAGCTACAGGACTGTAATGGTTTAGTGGCTCTCACGAGTAAGAGAGAGACTCTAGCCTGAATAAGGGAGTCAGGAAAACACACATACACACACTGATTGTCAACTCTTACAGCATATGTTGCTTTTGATTCTCAGGACCATAATAGAGTCATTATCTGACATTTCAGAGCAGGGTTTTGGAGATCAACCTGTGTCAAACAGTTACGTTTTTACTGCTCTAACACATGATTCAGTTCAATAAGAACTTGATCATTAGCTAATGATATGACTCAGTGTCAGGAAAACTGCGGTGCAGGCCTGGGGCTGAAAAGCTCAGATTTAGAGGAGTTGTACATACACGAACACAACTGTGAAACACATATAACACTCCTTAATTTGTTTCAATGGGAGCAGTAGATATAATCTTCTACATGCAGGCCACAGAAAATAAGGGTGATCTCTTTCACATTCTCTGCCTCTATTTCTCACACTTATAAGATGGCAAAAGCAGGCAAAAACACACGATTTCTCTATAGGACCACAGTAAGCACAGTACCTTGCAAGAGGCAGAAAACAAAATCACTCTCCATTTCTTTAATTTGCACTTTAAATGATCCGATCACATTTAAGGAAGGGGGAATGTCAAAAATTAATATGAAGTGATCATTTATCTGCAGTTTATGCATCGATGTATGTAAAACAGTTGTTATTTGTTGAACAATAGGTTTGTCAATTGTTCAAGCTATTGTGAAACATTTTTCAGTTTACAAACAAAAAACAAAAACCCATTACCATGGCGTCTTACAACTCCTTGTTGCCTTGACACAGATGTACTCTTTCTTCTCTCCATATCAACACGTACTGCTTTCACATCAGTCACTTTTCCCTTCACTTCAGCCACTCTTCACCAGTTCTCAATCCTTCATTGTCTCAGCCTTTTCCCCCCATTATTTTCCTCTCCTGTCTTAAAAAACAGACAAGACTGCTGCTCTCTCCTCAACTGATTGACTTTCAAGCTCCATACGACTTAGAAAGCTTAACTATATATAAAAACAAACAAAAAAAGTACTGCTCATCAAATAGTGTAGACAAAAAGTGTGTTTGTTTGCACACACACACACACACACACACGCACACACACACACACACACACACACACACACACACACACACACACAATGTGATCAATAATTTTTCTGTATCGATATAATCTAATGTAAAAAAATTCTAAGGGTACATAAAAATAACAGCAGCTCATTTTAATTGTTAGGTAAATTGCAATCACTATGAAAATTAACCCGTAATGAGTAACCCAAGTATGTTTATGATAAATGAGCATTGCAGTGTGACTGTGGATTCCAAAACATTAATCCTCCACCCTACAACATGGGCTTTATCCTGAGATATTTTTACCTGTTCCCAAATTTGAAGAAACATCTCTGTGGAAAACACTTTTCCTATGTTAAAGACATCAGCAATAAGTGCCGTATTTCAAAGTAAATATAAAATTAATTGTTTTCCCCGAATAGAGAAGATAATTGCTTGATGTATATGATATAATACATTTCATGTGTTTTACCTCCGACCTAGCCAAGTAGCCTACTCTGGAACCAGCCTATATTAAATTTGAACAACATTATACCACGCCTCTCTCCTCCGAAGTCCCGCCCCCCACGCGAGAAAACGGTCAGAATTCTGAAACTAAAAAACAAGGATCCGAAACTGAAAAAAAGCATCTGAAAATGAAAATAAGATCTGTGACAGATAAAAGATATGAAAGTAAAAAAAATTAAGATTTGAATCTGAAAACATAAAATCTGCAACTGAAAAATATAAGGCTTCATATATGAAAATATATAGGAACGCGAACATTGAAAATAAATTATTTATTCCAAAAACTAAAATAATTGAATCAAAATTCTATTTAAATTGAAAAAAAATCATCCTACACTTTTTATTATTTGAATGCACTATTGTATTTTTCAAGATTTGAACTTTCAGTTCCAGATTTGTTTCTCAAATGTACAAAACTTTTGACCCTAATATACTTCCATAGAAAGGAAAGTCTCAAAACCCAAAAACCCGTGAGTGACTTTACCCATAAATGCAGATTCAACAATTTACAAATACATTTTAAATCTGAGACTTCGACTTTACAAATATATGCAACGTAAATAAAAAATGTATATATTTTTGTGCAAAATTATGATATATCCATGAAAACCAAAAACATGTATTTATGAATGTAACTGTATTTGTACAAACTGCACACCGTGAGACACAAATTGGGATGTATTAATTTGTGAACAGTGAAACATATTTGTAACTTGTGTTTAATTTGTGGTTTAACATGTTTATCTTTGGACAGGGGCAGTATATAAAACCACTATCTTTACCTTTAAAATAAATAAATAAATAAATAAATAATTCTGCTTGTTGTGGTCAGTGGATTATATAGAAATTTTCTTGGAATAAACCAAGATTTTTTTCTTAAAATAATTATCTATTTAATACATGAGGGTGAGTTTGTGGAAAATTAGAATTTGTAGACATTTCTAATCCCTCACTTCATTTGTGGTACTGCAATCAACAACGCAGCAAGTAGACAAATTGCAACAAGGATTATACAGTGTGAGGTCAAAAGGAACAAAAAAGACAGATGGAAAAAGGACTATTTCAAGGGTATGCCACTCATTCTCTCTCTCTCTCTCTCTCTCTCTCTCTCTCTCTCTCTCTTTCTCTCTCTCTTTCACTCTCTCTCTCCTTCCCTCTTCCCCTCTCTCTTGTTGCCAGACATCGCTGTTAAAGTAGTATTCACATCATGGTTTTTGGGTAATTGCTGCAGGGCCAATTCTTTTGTGTTACAGTTAAATGATTTATTATATGTGGGGCTACATGTTCACAAATGTGGGTGCATGAGCTTGATAAATAGTTGTTAATTAGGGAGCCTTTTTAAGTGTCTGTGTTCCTCTCTTATGTAATTCGTGAGAAGAATAGTTAAACACTAAAACGATCAATTGTGACAAACTAATTAGCTGTGTGTGTGTGTTTGTGTGTGTGTGTGTGTTTAGACATGGCTTTGAATGATTTTGTTGTGAATGGATTTCCATTTAAACATTAATGATCCAGTTCTCTTGAGAGTTGATATCTCCATAAGGCAAATCAATACTTCCTGTACATATCAATTAGTGTTGGCTCTCACTTCTACCGGACTGGAAGAGAGGCCAAACACACACAAATACAGCCTCCATATGTATTCACCAGGCTATCCATCAGGATATATATTGTGTTGTCTTCCTCTGTCGCTTTCTAAATCTGGCTTTCACAGACGATCTCTTACCTAATCTTTTTTCCTCCTCTTTCTGATTTTAATCGTTTTTTAACACAGTCTCAGAAACACTTCAGTCTGTTTTTCTTACTCTAAAATAACATGTATCAGATCTTAACTTTGTTAAAACTGTAATGGTTTATAAGGCAAGTGTCCCTAGGTGTGTGCTGCACTATCTAAAATTGTTTGTGTGTCTACTGCTACATCAAATAAAAGTAAATGGTATGTGACTCAGTTCATGCTTAACAGATATGTTAGCCTCTGCATTTTTCATGTCTGTTTGTGCTTGTGTCTGTTTCCTATGTATGTAAGTATGTATGTATGTAATTTTCTAATGTCCTGTATGTTCTAGTAAAGTGAATGAATGACAGACTGCAAAAACAGATTTTTTTTATTGTCCTCAAAGAGCAAACTTATCTATTTAAAAATGTAAACACTGTGATGACTTTGGAGCACCATTTACTCCTCTATCCATTAACAACTGCTTAAAAACTGTGTGTGTGTGTTAATCTCTGTTCACTCCCACAGAGAGGTGAATAACTGCTGAGACGTCCTTCATGCGCACTGTGAGCAATATATCCACCCGCCTCACTCGGGCTGTGACAGCAGCATGGACCCCTCTGATGAAGGAGAGGGGGACAGTAGAGGTGACCGTTTCCTACTGATGATGTCACGTGATAATCTCGTAATGATGATGCAGTGTGGTGGCTTCAATTTTCTGACCCTGAGAAGAGGAATGCTGACCCAGAGGGTCCAAGACTGCATAGTTGTCTTCATGTACAGAGTGGGTACCATTTTCTATGTGTATTTGTTGCAAATAAAAAAAATGAATTTAACTCGATGGACCCTATATATATAGCTATTTTGCTATTCCGTTTTTTTGTCAGTGCCTTTTTCAGTTGCATTTAAACAGTAATTATGTGACATAGCCATATTCAATATGTTGTTTTATTTTCTAAAGAACCTTTGCTACTCAAATATGTAATCACTTGAGGTTTTCATGCTGACCAATAAATCAATTTTTCTATAAATTTGTCATGTTTTGACCAAAATTTTACCTAGCACCTGCTTTTTTTTTCATATTTCTCAATGTATAGCCTTGAAATCATATTCCCACATCAGATATCTTCACACAGATTGTTAGTGTGAGGTGTCTGTTAGTTGAAAACATAAGCATTTTTGATGCTAATTTATTACATGTCATATTACTGTGAAAAAATTAATTTGTAGCATCAGACGGACATATTTTTCTTGATATTCTAAGCTCTGGGATGTATGACTGATAAAGTTCTGACAGTCACAGCAGGCCCAGACTTTCAGGAATTTAGTTCAGGGCAAATATGGACAATATCCCAACAAATAAAAAACATTTTGGTACTTTGGCAGTTTTCTCAGATGCTGATAATATTTACAATTATTATTATTATTATTATTATTATTATTATTATTATTATTATTATTATTATCTTTTTAAAAAATGATGAAATAATACTTGTTTATTTAGAAAACACAAAATAAATAATTATTTAAGTTTTTAGTTTATATTTGTTGATCTAATGCAGTGTTATTTGATGTGAAACCTACAAAAACCTTGAAAAACTATAAATCAATAATAGGAATATGTTTTTGCTGATGACTTATATTTTTCTGCCCGGAGTCAGTGGGTTGACGTTATGTGAGTCAAAACGAAACTGAAAGTAAACAGCGTCTTTCTTGTCCCTTTGCAGCGTCTTTATTTCTGATAATAGCGAATATCGTTAGAATGTTTCATGACAAGAACATAAGACAAAAATTTTGAAGGAGCTCCTTGATTTTTAGGTGGTTTTTCACACTGGATTACTCCCAGAGGCTTCACAGCACCGCGATGAGAGCGCTATTTTTAGAAACGGTAGGATCTGCGCTTTCTAACGGTATACGGAGCTCAAAGACGCATTCAGACATTCAAGAATGCGGGATTCGGGTCCAAAGGGTGTGTTCCTGCCTTGCACCCAATGATTCTAGGTAGGATCTCGACCCACCGCGACCCTGAACTGGATAAGCGTTTACAGATTATGAATGAATGAATGAATAGTGTCAGTTTCACAGAGTTTGATACCAATATGTAACAATGTACAACTAAGTGCATAGCTTAACTTGCTCATGTCTCTTAACAATCCAGGCCTTTTTCATTGTCCACCTGAAAGTACGTACCCAAATCCTGAGGCTTCCTACTGAGGCACTGAATAAACTAGAGGCAGAATAATGATCTAATGCTACTGAAATCCATTCAAATTTCTAATTTTAAACAATTACTTTTACTGCAGAAATATAGTGTACATGTCTCATCAACACCTAATCTTACAATGTATTTCTTTACCTTCCGTGAGAAACTTGTCTCATGCACCCCTCCAAGTGTCCTTTTACCCTCACCAAAAAGGAAAAAAAATGTTGTATTTGCTGTATTTTATTCAGATTTACCAAGTTTAATTCTGATTTGTCTAACCCAGTACCATGCCACTTTAAATGCCAGACATATTGGAAGGTGGGCACTTACCCCTGATTGGCTGTAGAGTGAGGCAGATTCCCTCACACCCCCTCCTGATCTCTGTGTTATTTTTATTTTTTATTTTTTTATTTTATTCACATAACTCTTTAGACAAAAATGAGGATTAGTAAGAAACTATTTGACATAAAGACTTTTGTTTGGCTTTGTGTTGAGGAGGACAACCTAAGGCAGTGGTTCTTAAACATTTTCTATTATTCCCCACCTCAGACGAAGGGGAATCCACGCCTGTTATATTTGAATATTATTATTATTATTATTATTATTATTATTATTATTATTATTATTATTATTATTAATAAAGGCTGAAAGACCCACCTGAAAGGCTCGCTGCCAAAACACCTTAATGTTCGTTGCGTTTTTTTAAAAAAAAAAAACATTACGGAAAAAAGCATATTTTAGTTCCAGGCAAGCTATATTTTTCTGGTCTCCTATCTAATGTTCTTTTAGTATGTTTAAGGGCTATTAATGAATCCATTGTGAGTGGGTGCTTTTTATTGAGTAAGCTTTATTGGCAAAACAGAAATGCATTATGCAGATGCAGATGTGCTGGACACATCTGTGTGTGGTGGCTCTTGAAGCACTGACTCCAGCAGCAGTCCACTCCTTGTGAATCTCCCCCCAAATTTTTTAATTCCTTTTTCCTGACAATCCTTTCAATGCTGTGGTTCTCCCTGTTGCTTGTGGAAATCTGTCGAGTCAGCAGTCTTCCCCGTGATTGTGTAGCCTACTGAACCAGACTAAGGGACCATTTTAAAGGCTTAGGAATACTTTTCAAGTGTTTTGTGTTGGTTATTCTAATTGTCTGAGGACATGACTTTTGAGTTTTCATTGACTGTAAGCCTTAATAATCCACATTAAATAAATAAATGTTTGAAATAGTTTGTAATGAATCTATATAATATGAGTTTGCAATTTCTCCACTGCAAATTTCTTTTTGGTCTCTGCAGGTTTACTCTATTCATTTGCTAAACGCCACCACATGGAGTAATGAAGCAATGACTTTAGTAAGTCAAACTGCAGGGCAAGTCTTAGGAAGTTTAAGAGTGCCAACATTTAAATAAAAATCATTGACATTTGAGGCCACATATGGATAACGTACTGCAAAGAAACAATGCAATATATCACTGTATCAATATATTGTCCCACCCCTACTCATGACTCTGGTGTAGTAAATGTCCTCCAGTGATGGTAAGTCTAGCCCTCTGAAGATCTTTGTGGTCCTGTGCAGAGCAGATCCCAAACCCAAATTTCAGTCTCTCCACCCTCACCTCATCTATATGAAGTTGTACGCTGCTTCTTCTTCCTTCAGTCAGAAATTTTTCAGTAGTCACATGGGTTTTCAGAGAAAGATAATCCTTCTGGCACCATGCCAACAGTTCTGACACTTCCATTCTAAATCTGTCTCATGACCTCCAATAATCAGACTAATGGCTGTGACATCATTATCAAATTTGATGATCCTGGTGTTGGCCTGAGAGGCAACATCATCATTTGTGAAGAGTGCATAGCATTGGACCCTGCACACAACCCTGGCGAGTTCCAGGGCATGTTTATGGTTAGTGTGCTAGGGGTGCGGCTGCCAATTCTGACAGATGGAGGTGTTCTTCTTAGAAAGTTCAAGACCCAGCTGGATGTGGAAGCTGACAGTCCGTGTGAACATTAGGGATTAGTTTATATGAAAATATAATTGCACCCAAATTTGCATGCAGTCAGCCTAGTGAAAGTCGGGGGGGATGTGCACTTAGAAGCATATCCACTGACTGAAAGCATTATTTACTCACCTCTTTGGGAGTTTGTTAGACAGAGGTATCTTGCCACACAGTTGGAAATTGACAAATATTCTTCCTCTGCTGACCAAAGTTGGATCGCCAGGCTTTGAGTTTCCGTGAGTCGCCTTAACGTCTGTTCAGTGTTAAATCATGGAGAGGGTTGTAAAGAAGCACCTTATGTGCTGTATAGCAAGCCAGCTGAATCCACTTCTGTTTGCACATTAAAGTGACAGAGGAATTAAAGATGCTGTGCTTATGTTTTGGGATTGGTTAGCATGCCATCTTCAACAACTGAAAGCTTATGATAAAGTGCTTTTTATAGATTTTGTTTCTGAATTCAATACAACAAAGGTGCCTCTCTTCTGCAGTGTTTGGTTGATCTAGGGTTGAATGGTAGTTCATTGAATTAAAGATTTCCTCACAGATCACCCTTAAAGGGTAGGTTTTTGAGTGAGTAGCTGTTAATAGTAGCACACCTCAGGGTTGTGTTTTGTGTCCTCTTTGATTTTCCACCTCTGCTAATACTATTAGGACATGTTTTTATTTATTTATATATTCATATAAGTAGATGAAATGGCCTTACCTGGACTGCTAAGTGAGCAAGACACTGTTAAAACATGTCATAGCGTTCCAGAAGTGGAGTCAGTTAAGCACCTTAGATAAAAATACAGGGGAGTATATCATGCCATATATCATCATCCACAAGTAGTGATAAATAGAATTACCATCAAAACAGTGACTACTTTCGAAAATTTTGGTACAGTCACTAAGTGATTTTATCTCCTAAAGGAAATTTTTGTGTTAGCAAATAGGTTCCTTGAGTTTTTGTACTATAACATAATTGTCTGGTTTGGAAAATAAAGCACAGCTTAGGAGAAAAGTGAAAGTGGGTGGTAAGATAATAGGAAGAACTCAAACACAGAAAAAGGCATTGCACTCAGAAAAAGGCAGGAAAAATGTTAAGGATGTACATCACACTCTGTCTGTCTATCTTCAGACAAATTCATGTTCTGATTGTCAGGTTGAGATATGACTCTTGGAATGAAAAAAACCCACTGCATCACAAACTTCATTCATTCATTATCTGTAACCACTTTTCCAGTTCAGGGTCGCACCCAGAGAAAACCCACGCAGACACAGGGAGAACACACCAAACTTCTCACAGACAAGCACTTGCTGTTAAGATGTGATCAGACAGTGAAGTTATACCTTATAGGTCTGCAATAGCTTGATCTAATGGGATTTGCTGAAGGCCTAAATTTGCTCAGTAATGTGTAAGAAAATTCTGAACCTGCTCTCTTGGATCTTTAGGGAAGGTTGGGCATTGAGAACAAAACAGGTCAGAGCATTGTGTGGACCACTGAAGGAACTATTTTTGTTTGTGTGTTAGGGTTGTACATGCTGATATTTTGTTTTTTGTTTGTTTGTATCTGACCATTATCAATGTATATTTAAAAAAATAATAAAATAACTTTAAAGATGTCATTCTACAAAACAATGGCAGCATATGTATTATTGATTGGACATATGGATATACAGTTAAGACTTGTTGTTGATCCAAATGGCAGCAGGGTTTCGTTCTTGACATTAGTTCTGCTTTGTTTACAGTTTAGCTTAGTATTTTGGACCTGGGGCAGTCCGTGTTTTTACTGATGATTGCTTAGCCTTGTGTTGTACTGCTGCTGGATCAAGCCATTGTGCAGAATATTTCAGTCTTGAGTGATTCAGCATTGAGTTGGATGAACAGCTGGAGGCATGTTTTGTGTTATATAACATATACACCATAATAAACAAAGTATTGCTGCATATGATTATGATTTTCTGTTTTGATGGCATATTTTCTATGCTTTCTGCTGATATCACATAACAAATAAAAAGAAAAAATATTTATTTTCTCAACACAACCAAATAATCTTTTTTTTTTTTAACCTTGTTCACTTAAATTAAGCATGATTCACCGTATACAATCTGATTGGCCAAATTCCTTGTTTTGTGATCATTTTGTAATTTGTGATTAGTTGAAGTTCAGTGGGCGGCAGTGGGCGACACAGCTCCAGGGACCTGGAGGTTGTGGGTTCGATTCCCGCTCCGGGTGACTGTCTGTGAGGAGTTGGTGTGTTCTCCCCGTGTCTGCGTGGGTTTCCTCCAGGTGCTCTGGTTTCCTCCCACAGTCCAAAAACACACGTTGGTAGGTGGATTGGTGGCTCAAAAGTGTCCGTAGGTGTGTGGTTTCCTCCCACAGTCCAAAAACCCATGTTGTTAGGTGTCCGTATGTGTGAATGTGTGTGTCTGTGTTGCCCTGTGAAGGACTGTCGCCCCCTCCAGGGTGTATTCCCACCTTGCGCCCAGTGATTCCAGGTAGGCTCTGGACCCACAGCGACCCTGAATTGGATAAGCGGTTACAGATAATGAATGAATCAATGAATGAAGTTCAGATACTTATTCCTACCTCTAAAATGTCTTATTTTTATAATTACATCAGTGTGAACCAGGGGTAAGGGATACAATACACCTTCAGCAATATGACACACATGATATTTCACTCCTTGCTCTTTCTATATAACAGGACAAGCTTGGGTCTAGAGTTGTGCAGCGGTCTAAGTGTTAGCCCTGTCTTTAAGTTTGATCCTTGCTGATGATGCCCCCATTCAAGCCCGGAAGTCCATGAAAGCGTAGTGGGTTTCACTCTGTCTGGTTGGGTAGGACAGCCTGTCCTCTCGATTTTCACACAAGAACTCTGCTAGGCAGCTCAGGCATGTTTTGGCTTATGTGATTTTATGTCCAATCATTGCAATACAGTGATTTGTTTGTGTGTGAGAGTGAGAATAAAGTCAGAAAAAAAAGGAATCTTTAGTAATATTTTGACAACAGATATTATACTAAACGGCCATATTGTTCTTGTAGAATATTATACAATAAGGACAGTAATTAGGAGTATTTGGCTTGCACAGTTGGAGAGATTCACCGACCAAGATGTAATTTACTGATGGAGAAAAGGCAGGCAGAAAGGAATTCTGTCATCGCTATTGGTTTTCCTGTCATTGAGGAAGTGTTCATATCTGGAGTAATGCCCTGTAATCAACTCCAGCTCTAATGTTCATCTTCAGCTTTGAAGTGAAACAAATGGAGGAGAGCAGAGCAGCAGCCAGGACTCTAGATGCCTTTCAACAGCAGGTAGACGCATTGCACTTCATACATGCAGAAAGATCACAGTCTGTTTAAATCTCTTCTTTGGTTATTCGAGCAATGCATATATTTTAAATGATGAAGGAAATAGTGCTTATAGAAACAATACACTAAAATTAATCTGGTGGGTACACGGGCTCTCAACTAATTGTTTGGAATCTACACCTGTGTGTGTATTTTTATTTAAGTATATTTTTAGTTTACTACCAACAAATTTGATGATGAATGGGCCAATAGAAATGCTCCAAAATTACGTGTAATAAAATCTTTTTACATTGACCTCCATTGAAAATCGTCTGCTGCAAATGTATTATTTGGGACATTTTTAATTGGACTTAATAAATAAATAAAATAAATGAACACACACATTCTTATGTAGAATTACAGTTTTTTACTTAAGCACATGTCCAGGGTTTTCTTGTCAAATGCACTCATGACATCAAATTGTTGTACTACTAATATTCATCTCATCAAAACCTTTGTCCCTCAGTTGATTTCCTCAAATGTCATGGTGTACAGCTGACAACAAAGGACCATTATTCTGACATGCTTTTGTAAGAAAGACTGGGCCGGGTATTGCATCATAGGGAAAGACTCCAAATCAGTTTCATGGTGCAACAGCATGGCTAGAAGTCCTTTCACAAATGATGAAAAAGAGAGTCATTTCTGAGTCATGTTTACGCTGGTTCATTTTACACAGTCAGGTGGCTTGTCCCCAGGAGTACTGTTACAATGGTGTTCATGGGCTTCAGTAAAGCATTGTTAACTACTTTTAATGGAAATTAGCTAAAGCCTGATTAAGAAGAAGCTGCTTTGCCACTAGATGATGTCATACATTTATTAGCATATTTATGTCACCGTTATTTCATTTGTATTCTTCTGCTTAGTGTCATTTTTTAAGCCTTTAAAAAAACCTGATCTTTACAATCAGATGGCGAATTAAATGCATGAGCCTTTAGTATCAAACACCAGGGGCTTGTATACACTTTGCTCATTGCAGCAAGCAACTGGCAAAAGCCCAAGCGATTGTAGCGTTAATAGTGCGGTTTTGAATGAAGTGGCTGCTCTCTGTCAGTAGCCATCACAGACTTTTGAAAATGCACTTGGTGTTTTTGGCTAATGTCAAAGGATTAAAACCTTTTTTCTTCTGAACCCCACATGGACTATTTTCCAGCCCTGTGAAGAGTGTGCACTGAAAACCTTAATCTAGTGTAATTTTTGGGAGTATGTGTACATGTGTGCTTTCCTCCAAAATGAGATCTGTAGCCATGAATGAAGTGTGCATTGTTTTTGAGAAGTTCATTGTCCTGATATTTGTGAGTTACTATATTTGTAGAAACAATGGATTTGTCTGTGTCCAGTAATACACATGCACAGTGCTCCCCGGAGCCGCAGGCAATGTCTGAATAGCAGCACAGTAGGATATGTTCACGCTAGAGAGAGAGAGAGAGAGAGAGAGAGAGAGAGAGAGAGGTAGAGGGAGAGGGAGAGAGAGAGAGAGAGAGAAAGAGAGAGAGAGGGAGAGAGAGGGAGAGAGAGAGAGAGAGCGTGTAGTCAGTCTGGTGAAAAGCACAGTAGTGTGTGAGAGTTTGTGGTGTTATGTGTCCTGTGGTGCAGCAGGGTTTTGGCCGTGCTGAGGCCCCACAGCACATGCTGTAATTGGGCTGGAGCTACGAGCACAGCAGCCTAGAACTGGAGCACTTTAGAGAATTCCTCATTACAGTGAGGACATAACCCTCTCTCTCTCTGTGTGGCTCTCCCTTTCCTGTGTCTCACTCTTTCTCTTTGCCTGTTGTGTGTCCCCCCTTTCTGTCTCATTCTCTTTCTCTTTCGGTCTCTCCCTTTCACTTTCTCGCTCTTGCTCTCCTCTCTTTTTCCCTCTCATATTTTTATCACTTACTCTGTCTTTCTGTTCTTTCCCTCACTATCTCTCTCTAGTCTGTCTCTCTTGCACACTTTCAGTACCTCCCTTTTCACACATTTCCAGTGCGTGTTTCTTTGTCCTTTTTTTTCTCTTCCAGTGTCTCTCATCTCTCCTTGTTTTTTTCTGTTTTACTTGCTGCCCCTCTCTTTCATTTTCTTTCAGTTTCTCTCTCATGGCTACGTAGAACATGGGAGATGGGAAATTGCAACACTCTGCCAAGAGAGAAAAAAGAGTGGAAAGGGGAAAACAAAAGAGAAAGAAAAAAAAAGGGGGGGGGGGGTAATGACAGTTGTGGCGTGTTGTGATGAGCGTTGGCTGCAGTGATGCTGGTTTTGTTTTGAGATTTTGGAGGCGCTTGGAGAATGTTAATGTAATTGAGATAAAACAAAACAATGGGTAGATGGGATAATCATACTGAAGTACTGATACTGTTCATTGCCAGATCATTTTCATTTACACATCAGTGACTGAGGTAATTTAATCACATTTCAATCCGATTAATGCTGAGATCTCCAGGCAAACGTCTGTAACACTGAAGAACTCATTTCTGCTAACTATGTCAAATATTTCAGGCAAGATCTATTAAATACATTAATCTTAAAAGGTTGAGAGAAAGAATGAGTTGGAGGACAAGGCATAGACATAATATATCTTTTAATCTGTCTGTCATTTCAGCATTTTTTTTCAACATTCTTTTTTTTTCCAATGGTCCGTTATTCATTTAAATCCTAGTATTTAGACCAGATTCTGACATAATGTTGACTTGCACATATGAGCTCCACGGTCCAGTAAATGAGACTCTGGTGACTGCAGTGACTGCAGACACAGGGGAAGCTCCAGGTCTGGCCTCCCCAAAAATGGATTACTGGACTGAGACATGTGATGCGCCACAGACTTGTCCACCATTCCAGTGAGTGTCTCGCTAATCTCAAGATCTGGAACTTTGCAGCTTGCCTCTTGTTGAGTAGAGTTGGAACACATTCCGTCCTTGGTCACCACGGCTACATCAGCCACCAGCTGGTGGGAACTATGTGGTCACATGTTCAAGAGTGCTTGTCCAGTTGGTGTGGAAGATATTTGGGAAATTCGAGTGGGAATCTTTGAAAGACATGTCAATTGACCACTATGGTTTTCAGAGGGGTGAGGACTCTGGGACTGCACACTGGGCCAGGATGCTCTCGCCCAAGACTGATGAAGGACACTGCTTTAATCCCTTCCCTCATTGGGGCTTGTTCCAGCCCTCCTGGAGTGAGTACGCCTGGAGAGACATCAGGTTCTATTAGTGGCTCCACTGTGGCCATACAAACCATGGTTTCTACTTCTGATATTTCTGTTACGTGGATCCATGTGCGAGCTCCCTATTGGCTTTAACTGTCTTACACTGTCTTAAATTCAGGTTATTTGGTTGTTGAATAACTAAGTGTCACCTGTCACACAGACGAAGAGTAATTATTTATTTCTGTTGCGTGCGGCCTTGTTAAATTAAAAGCCGACACAAACACTGGACACTCTGTGGGGTGCAGTGTCACAGAGCATCAGTGAACATTCGATACGCGAGCTCCTGTTCAACTTCAAACAGACTTCAAGCGCGGTATAAGATGGGTGGTTTTTAACACCTTTAATTATTGTCGGATGCACATTGTCAGAGCCGCTGTATTCACCTCAGTTGTTGAGAGTTTTTGGATTGCTAAACAGCTTGTTATGTAGTTAGTTTATAAAAATGGGAAAATGTATGTTTAATGACAAATGTTTTGAGAATAATGATTACTCATGGTGTTTAAAGCCAGTTCTTGGAAATGCTAATGAAGTGCTGTGTGTCAGAGATGTTTTAAGCTTGGTACAGTGGGGATCAAGGAGGTGGAATCACTTTGTTTGTTTGCACACAACTCTCTGTTTTAATTTCTAGGTTGTTGTGTGTTTATATTAAATGTTCTGAGAATGTTACATATATAATTTAGGACAGTCAAATTTTTGAGGGCAGTGTGGTGTCTCTGCAGTGTCTGTCTAACAACATCTGGGTTCAACCCCCGCTTTGGATCACTGTGAGGAGCTTAGTGTGTTTTCCCTGTATCTGTTTGGGTTTCCTCCAGGTGCTTTGCTTTCCTCCCATAATCCAAAAACAAGTTTGTGTGTGTGATTTTTTGGTGATCTGGCAGCTCATTCATGGATTCTCCCCACCCTGTGTCCAATGATTCTAGGTAGACTCAATACTCACTATGACCCTGAACTGGATGACATGGTAACATTAATTAACTGATTTAATTAGTTACATTTTTACATTTCCTTTTGACATTACACATATTCGTGCACATTCTTAATCTTCATAAAGTGTTATTTTTGTCTTTACTGTTCATTCTGAGCTGTGGTTTATTGTTAAGAGTTTATTTTTTTGTGTGTACTTCCTTTATAAGCTTGGCCTTAAATTTAATTTAAAGTGGTAACTAAAAGGTCTTAAAAGATTTTAAATTGAACTTGTTTGTGTCTGTAGACACCCTGCCAGCCACAAGGGCAGGTGGATGAGAGGTGGTCTCTCTTGATACTTAAGGTGAATGTGGCAGCCTTGGCATGTTGCTTGGTGCCATCTCATGAAGTTGCACAAGGCTTTCGGTAACTGATTGGCCCCACACTGTTCACTTAGGTCTCCACCTTGGGAACTTCCTCTGGTGCTGGATGCTCTCTACAAGGCACCCTCTGAGCCTTTGCTGCAGGCGGACCAGAAGTGGGTCTCCCTGAAGACCTCCCTTTTATTCGCTGTTTGCTCGGAGGAGATGTGAACTGCATGCGCTGTTTGTCTGCCCCATGTCTGTCTGCAGTGTGGCTTAGATTAATCTAGTGATAAACCTAGGCCGAATGTGGCTTTTCTGTCAAACCCTGGGTTCTGCCTTTGTGAACCAGACCATTGACCTTCCTACATACGCTGACTGTTTTAATACCAGACACATTTGTTTCTCTGTTTTCCTCTTCCTGGGCTTTGCACTTTCAAAACAACAGCCGTCTCATTGATTTTTGGAAGTCATTCAGGGAGCTCATGGTGCTGCTGGTTGGCCCATACCCACCCAAACCATGGGGCTTTCTGTCCAGAGTGTTGCGGCATCTTGGGCCAAACTCCAAGGTCCCTGTCTGCAGGCGATAAGCTCAGTAGATACATGGTCGTTGAGGTGCACCTTCTCTCAGTTCTGCAGCATGAAGGTTGCAGCTGCTCGGTGACATCCTGTAGATGGTGTGATCCTGACCTTGCACCCACTGAGCCCACTGGATATGCTCTGGGCTCAGCGTGACCCTGAACTGGATGATTGAACTACATGCTACTGAGTCAGTCTAAATGTGCACACAGAATATAATAAGTAAAATTACACTTGTATTCACGAGTTTGTTACATCAAAACCACTGATATGTTTTTCGTGGTGTGCTCCATAAAGCAGCTAACGAACTCTGTGAATAGTTCTAAAAGAGTCAAAATTAGCATTTAACCGGAGCAATAATCAGTCCATTTATCTTTCATACCTTGTTGTAAACAGAAAAATAAAATTAAACCAAAGGAGTGAGATGGGATGCATACAAGTAGTTAATTAATTGAAAAAGTAAATTAGGTAATAGCATTATTATTACTATTATTTTGCAACTTGATGTTTAAAAATATCTTTTAATTTAATTTTGTAAACATGCTCATTTACATGTATACATTCTTTTTTTTTTTTACTTTTTTAAAGTGTTTTTGTTTTGTATTTTGGAGGAAATTGGTGGCAAACCACATTCTTGGCTTGCAATTTCCCTACAGCAAGAAAAATATCTATATTGTCATAGCCCGAATTTAGTCTCTCTCTCTCTCTCTCTCTCCCTCAGATTCTGTCCATGTCCCAATTTAAATATCAAAGAATCAGTCCAAACAAGGCGTGGCATTCTCTTGAATATTTTCTCTCTCTCGTCTCTTATTCCTTCTTTTCTCTTTCTCTCACTGTGTCCCTCCCTCTTTCTTCAATCCTGCCCTCCCTGTCTTCTCCCATGCATCAATCTCTTTCTGATTTATGGCCAAATCAGAAAGTCTGATGGAGTGTAGTGGACATGTTTTGTCAAGTGAATAATTCAGAATACTGTTAAACTAGATAGTTTCCTCTCTAAGCGAAGGAAGGTCATGGTTATCTGTGTACATGAATGTCCTAAATTGGTAAACGTTTACCTGTCCATATATTTGAACAAGACATAACTAGCTAAAATGATGACTTTACATATTGAGATGCCAGCAGCCAGGGGGCAAAGGTCTTGTGTCTAAGAAAAAAAATCTTCAATGGTTTCGCATGCTCAGGAGAGAAATATTATGGAAAGTAATTGTTTTGAGTTAGCGCACTGTAAACAGACAGAAACAGACAAATTACAAAATCAGCAATTCATGTTCATTTTATTTTCTTTTGTTAATTTAGTTTTCTCCCCACTGGGACATTTGAATACTGTTTGTGTGAAAACTGTTTTAAATCTAAATTTAGTAACACTTCAGAATTGTGGAGCATTTACAGTAGTTGGAAATTAAGTGGCTGATTTTTTGCTAGATTTTCTAATCAGTAACTAATATGAACCTCTCCTGGCCTTGTCTTGCCTTTGTCTCAGTGAGCCTTAAAGGGGATGTATTATATACTTTTTCCCAAAAGTCAACAGAGACTCCTGGGGTCTTAATGAAATGTCTGTGACATGCTTTTGTCCAAATTACACAAGGACCAAATACCACTTTTCCCTACCCTGTCTAAACAGCCCTGTTCAAAATGACTGGTTTCAGCACCTGTTGAGAATAAGTCTCTGTTTACTCCAAAAGTGAGATTCTCAGGAGTAGAAACTTTTTTCTCTGTTCTTGTTTTCTCCATATTGAATTATTACACTTTTTCTTCATGCTAATCTTGTTTTTTTGCCCAGTTTAACCTCGCATATCTGTTCTCACATAAACACTGGTCCAGTGCTGTGATTGGAGAGAACCAGACAAGGAGGTTGAGAAATTCTTCCTGAAGAGCCTGCTATCTACATGAGATGCAGGACAAAACAAGAAATGTTTTATGCCATGTTTTCAGACAGATGGTAAAAAAAAACTGACTGTGTTGTATTATTTCACAGTTTGTGGGTTGGTAGCTGCTCCAGATCCCCAGGTTAATGTACTAATGTATTCAAAAAGTGATTTTTGTTTCCATATGTCCCCTTCAGCAGGTACTCTGGGAAATGATTAATTCACTCAAAGTTCCCTTGTGTGAAAGGCAGTGGTGTAAGCCATTAGACTAAAGCTCTAGCCATTATGCAGAATATTGAAATGCACTTAAACTACTTGATGCCAGAGCATGTGTGTGATTTTATATTAAAATAATACAGAATAAATCTCTCTGCACAGAGTGATTCTAATGCTGACAGTGATCTCCAGCCCAGCAGTGATCTGATGTGGCTTAACCTGAGTGCAGCAATCCTGGCTGCAGGGAGTCTGATCGAAAGTGGGACAAAGGTGCCCCCCTGCTCACAAAAACATCCTGTTTCGTCAAATCCTCTGCTTTGGACTCCCACACTGGCTCTAGAAACTTCAGAAGGGCACTCTACTGACTCTGACTTACTTGGGTGCACACACACCCACAAGGAGCCCCATTCATCATCAGCTTTCCTGTGCCTATACAGTTTCTTAAGGCATCCAGGATCCTCCGCACTCATTTCCATTATGTTTCATTGCAAGCAGCAAAGCCCCTCCCCTTCTGGAACTGGCTCACATCACACTGCTGATGGCCCACGGCCGAAGTTCCACTTAAACTTTAATAGTTCTTTAATCTTTTAAACAGGCTCTGTGATTGACTGACCTGGGATGACAGAGGCTGTGCATGCCTGAAGATCACAGGGTCCACTGGCCTGTGTGTGTGTGTGCGTGTGTGTGTGTGTCAGTCTGAATGGGAATTGTGATGCCAAGCCAAGTGGGCTTTTGCCTGGCGCAGCAGAAATGAGCTGAAGCGACACCATCTTTATTTGAGATGTCAGACCAGAGGCCATGCCGACCATGGGACCAATACAGAGAAAATATTACAAACCGTTTCAACCGTACCACTGCCACCAAGAAAATATTACCCTTCCATAATACTCGCATCACACCACCGTTACGGAGCAAAATGAACTGTCCAGGGGCTACCAAGTTGCTTCTGCTATTGAGATTGTTCACCGCTTCCTATTGCCTGATGAAATCGGCTCTGAATGATCATTTGTCTGTAAATGCCCTCTGTGTGTGTTATGTGGCCTTGCTTCCAGCTGTCTTGAGATCAATATAATGATTCTACTTCAATTAAATTCTATGAGAATTACTGGTGCCCTGTTAAGGGTGTGCTCCTACCCTGTCAACCAATGATTCAGGATGAGATGGTCTCAGAGACGGAACGGATTAATAAATGATTGAATGAGAATTACTAGACTTGTGCTTGAAACACCATTTTCTCTGCTTTGTCCAGTCAAGTGTAAAAGAAAGCTGTTGAGTTTTTTTTTTTTGGTCCTCACAAGCATAGTCTAGGAAGTCTGGTCTGGCAAGTCTAATCTCTTAAGTTTGTCCTCAGGAACTCTGGTGGGTTTTTCTCTTTCAAAATGAACAAAAGCCAGAAAGGGTTTGTCCAATTGTTGAACAAAGACAAACCACGGTTCATCCACAATCATTTAAAATGAAAAATCATTCATGATGGGGTTGGGGTAAGCAAAATGTGTTTACAGAGCAATGTAACTGAGACCAAACAATTCACTTCAATGTTTTACCTCACATCACGTAAAAATAAAATCTTCGAACATCCAAGTCAAATCAAAAGCAATGATATTTGTTGACAAACAGCCTCAGACCAAGGCATGCAGCATGAATACAAAGCAATTAAAATCTGCAGCTTTCACTCACTCATAGGTTGATTATGACTGCTCTGTACTACTTTAAATTTTGCAGAAAATTTCCATTTTCCACTTATCCAAGGCCACTTATTTACAACAAAACAAAAATAAATTAATTTAAAGTATATTATGATAATTACACCTATTAGAAAGTAAGTATACAGTACCAGTCAAAAGTTTGGACACATCGTCTCATTAGTCATTGGTGAAATAGGGCTAGTCATGGTACAGAACTATCCCAGCCCTAACTCTGCACAACCCAAGTTATGGTCTCAGTCACATTAAGAAGGCAAGCAGTTCTACAAATTAACTCTTGATGGGGGCACAGTTGTCTTCCAATTACAAAAAAAAAAAAAAACGAAAATATTTTGAATAAATGTCCAAACCTTTGACTGGAACTCTACATACGCAATTTGTGGAAAATGGCCCAAAACAGAGGAAACCCTCCCTGAGTGGGTGTGTCCAAAAATTTGACTGTATACTGTATATATTTTTATGTGTTTATATTGAATAACATTTTAAAGTAAAAATAATTATTTTGTAACATTAGAAATCAGGTTGGTTGCTTCCCTGGGCATGCTTAAAAATGTAAATGTTGAACCCTGCAAACTGTAACCAGATCATTGGGAATCAAAACAATCAGTGACGGATATGCTAGTGTATCTTGTAAAGTTGGTAACTGCTGCTTGGGGAAAAAAAAGTTTAGGATTCTACGTATTCAATCCAGCAATTATATTTCATTTTGAAAAGCTAGTTATTTTTAGAGTGTGGAGATTCAGGCACCTGGTGACTAGATTTAGCTTTATATAATAGTTTCATCAGACTACTAAATAGTGCATTGAAATACTTAAATATAAAAATGCAGGTAGCCAATCTGACTGTAAATGACAAAACTTTTGTGGCCATCTTAGTGTAACACAGATAATGTGTGTCCTCAAACTACAGGTAAGAAGAAACAAGTACTGTGGTAATATCTCCATAACCATAATGTTCCTCAGAAACAGACATTCTTGCAAACAGAGGCTTCTGTCTTATGAGGAAAATAAACAGTTCTCAGCATTTCCTGGACACCCTAGAGCTAAGAGAGAGTGGAAAATATATTTTTGCTTAAACAGGCTAAAGAGATTCTGTTGCCTGTGGAGGCAGTTTTAGTAAACAGGGAGATGACTTTTCAAACAAGTGTGATTTAACAATATACATGGAGGCACTCCAGGATGTGAATATATCAAATATTTCTGGCAGTGAAATACAGATACTAATCTTACACAGAGGCACACAGACAGACACATATACTTTTTTTTTAGACTACAATCAGTGGTGCATATTTTTATTTTTTTTTCCAATTCCTTTTAAAGCCCAAGGTGTCTACTTCAAGTGTTGAAATTCTTTGTCAAAAAGAGAAAGGAACTTTCTTTGATAGTGAGGGTTTCTCTCTCTCTCTCTCTCTCTCTCTCTCTCTCGAAATGCTGGCTTAGAAAGTGTTTGTGCCTGTGTCCTAGCTTACCCTGACTGATTTCACTGCCATATCTGGCGCACAGATCTGTGGCCCAGGAGCAATGCTGAAGGGTGTGATGAGGATTGGCTTAGTGTGGTGTCCTGGGTCAGGCCACCGAGCAGGACCCCTGTCTGATTACTTGAGTAGCTCATCAGACATGGTGTGACGTGAACAGAGAAGGAAGGTTAGATTAGCGTGGGAGGAAGACAAACCTTCAAATGCAGCGTTGTGCAAAAGCTTGCTTGAGAGAAGCATTTTATTGTTGCTGTAAAAAGTGGGGATAAAAGTTTTGATATAAACTCTTACATCGGAACAGTGTATTGTACACCATTATGTTATGTAATATCAAAGTCCTTTCTGCACATCTCTTAGAAGCTGTTCATGTTCATAGTAGAGAACATCAAGCCTTAAAGGCTTTCTGAGAAGACCTAATTTCTGATGCATATACATAAACCTATCACATTGTAGTGATGCTGTATTGTAGTAATGTTGATTGGAAACAAAAAAGATAAAATCCTATTGGGAAAAGTATAAAATTAAGATAATTTTCCCATCTGGATTTTTTTTGTCTATTGTACCAAGGTAGAAAAAAGCCAAATGAATTTTCTTGTTGTTTAGGACTTCAGGAGCTGGAAGGAAGGACACAGGATTTGGATTAGGCCCCAAACATAAATAGGAACCAAAAGTGGAATCAAGCAGCCACAGTGGGTGAGATATTGACTTGTAATGTAGTATAAGCAATGCACAGTTCGTTTTTAGAAATGGAAAACAGAAATATGAAGGCTATATTATAAAAGTACAACACACTTTAATATATAATAGTATTATTACAATCTTCAGGGGTGGGGAGTTATGTTGGTTTACCAGGATTAACTTGCCACTAGCAAACTGTTAGACATCCAATAGACTACATGTAGAAATTAGTTGTATTTTTTATATATAATATATAATATATAATAAACAATTCCTTTAAGACTGAATGTACGTTGAATGTAGTGTAATTCTGGGCCAATTCTAATGGTAATTTCTCATAAATGCAAAGAGAACAATGTTGGTTAAATTGCACAATATAATAGGAGGGTAAACAAATGTAGATACTAATGAACACTCTTCTGAATATGCTCAAGCTATTCAATGAGCAAAAAAATAATTCTCACATTCTGCCAATTTAGCCAGCATGTGGTTTTAAGAAAGAAAGAAAGAAAAAAAGGGTGTTTCTGTGTGTTCCAGTTGGCCTCAGGACAAAGACTTGTATTTTTTTTTAAAACATTATTCTGAGAATTACTTTATGTTAGAATGATTACTCCAAAGACACAGACAATGCCACAAACTGGCACAGACATCCATATCTTTAGGATATATTTAAAGAAACTTATCATTGGGTGAAATGTACTGGCTGTACGTTCTAGCATGTTGCTTGTACTCCTTTGGAATGATGTACAAAGTAGCATTTATTAACAGGATACACTACATGTCCAAACATTTATAAACAGTCCTATGTGATATGTGTGATCAGTTATTTTGTGTGCCCATTCCATTCCCAACTCCTGTAAAATTATGTAAAATCAAGCCTTTCCTGAAAAATACTGTAGAATACTGAAGAATAAACCTTAGGTTTAAGAAGAAATACTAGAAGGCCTAGTGTGCACAAACATTTGGCCACATAGTGTATGTCAATGAAATAGTGCTGATAGGTACTGAGGGAGAATTTACTCACTACAAGGTCAAAGGAACATACTTTTAAGATTGGTAGCAGGGCTCATGGTTTGGGTGTGTGTTTGTTTCCACACACACACACACACACTCACACACACACACACACACACTGAAAAATAATGCAGCTCCATTAGAGGTCATGTTCGGACTCCCCAGAGTATTCCAGGGACAGCCCAGGCAGTAGTCTCTAACTCCAGAGTGAGGTTATCACAGGTGAATACAGCAGAGAGATGAAGGTTAAGTACAAAGTATTATATTAAACTGATAATGTCTAAAGCTGTAAACGTACCAGCATGTAACCCCCATGGTTCCTGACTGAGTTATTTGTATGTTAATATTAGTATTTGAAGAAAGCTATAACATGACATGCATGTGACTGCTTTCATATTAATCATAAAATTAACCAGACTCTGAGGTTAATAATTTAATGTTTTTCATCCATTTCCCCATTCTTGCGAATCATAATGTGTTTTCATCAAGGACAAGCACCTCCAGATGGAATACCCTATTACGTAGCCATTTCTGCCTCTCATTCACCATCTCTGCTTCTGTTAAACTTTGTGTGTGTGTGTGTGTGTACTTGTCTTAAGTGTTGTCCCCAAGGTGTATCTACCTGAATGAACACAGCTTGTTATAGAGGTGAAATTAAAAAGCACTTCTGTCACTGTGCCATAACTCAACCTGTGACCACTGAAGGTACTTATTTGTTCTGTGTTTAGTGTACATCTTTGCCCTTCTCTGCCTGGGTGCGTATGCATGTGAAATTCTTGAAGACTTTAGTGTATAATCCATTTAACAGCTGTTTAATGGTAGGTCATCTAATGTATCTCTCTCGCCTCACTCCAACCTTTCACTGCCACACTAAGTGCCATATATGGTTCTTCAATGCATTGCCGTAACCGAACTCTTATAGTCCCTAAAAATCTTTCAGTGCAGTGTCTGAATTAAACCTAGAGGAGGTGGGAGGCACCCTAACAAATATATATGTCTAGAAACAACAGGGTAAAATATGATATTTGTCCTGTCATACCTTTAAATGACCAATATGATCCATTGTTTCATGGAGTGCTGTGATGATAGATATTATTATTTTTTCCTGTTTTTTTTTTGTTTTGTTTTGTTTTGTTATTAAATTAATTTATTTATTTTGTGTGATTACATTTTTTACTCATTAATAAACAATTTTGCTACGGATGCATGATAATATTGGATTTATATCAGTATGTCATGCCCTTGTCCTGTTGTCTGTTTTCCCCACCATGGGGCTCTGTTTGTTATTGTTCGTGTCTCCACCCTTGTCCTCGTCAGTCTCATTTGTAATCCGTCCCCCTCGTTATCTGTTCCAGGTGTCCGTTGTCTGTGTTTGGTATTAAAGTCCTTTTGTGTCACTTCCTAGTTGTCGGTCATTTGTATTGTTTCGTTTCCATTGTTGCTGTGTCATGTTGCTCAGTCTGGTCTGTCTGTCTCCGTCGTTTCATTTTGTTGTTTTATTCTGTCGTACTCTGTCGTTGTTTCATTCCATAGTGTGGTTATCTCTCTAGGCTGTCTGACCCGTTTGCACTGTTTAGCTCCCCATGTCCAGTTAAGCCTGTTTAGTTCCCTGTTTGTTGTCTTTCTGTTAAAGTCTCTTTGTTTTGTTATATTTCATAAATAAAGTACTGTGTTTTAGCGAGTGCGTCTGCCTCCGTTAGTCCGCTCTGCGTTCCTCACATGGTATCTGCAGATAATTGCTTTGAGTTTTTTCCTGCTGAAATTTCAAACAGGTATTTCATGCTATTCATGATATTTTATGCTGGACGAATAATGAGCTCTTTTATTATTTATTATTCATTCATTGTCTGAAACCGCTTATCCAATTCAGGGTCGGGGTTGGTCTGGCGCGTACCCGGAATCATTGGGGGCAAAGCGGGAACACACCCTGGAGGGGGTGCCAGTCCTTCATAGGGTGACTCGCACACACACATTCACTCACACTTATGGACACTTTTGAGTGACTAATCCACCTACCAATGTGTGTTTTTGGACTGTGGGAGGAAACCGGAGCACCTGGAGGAAACCCACGCAGACACGGGGAGAACACACCAAACTCCTCCCAGACAGTCACCCAGAGCAGGACTTGAACCCACAACCTCCAGGTCCCTTGAGCTGTGTGACTGCGACACTACATGAAGCTCCATTATTTATTATCATTTTTATTTATTATATTTTTTTTAAAGAACAAAATACTTTCTTTGTGTGTAGTCATTTGCAGAAAAATAGAGTAGCAGAAGTGGTCCAAGCTGACGTTAAAAATAATCTGTTTACAATAATACATTAATGTTTCTCTCAATATAACTTGGTTAAAAACGTTGTTCTTTAAGCATGTATGATCATCACTGGGATGGATGGTACATTCACAAATTCAGTTAAAAGCAGTCTGTTGGAAGGGAAGCAAAATAGATTATGTATTTTATCGCTCCAAGAACTTTTTTGGACCGTTTATATGTAAGCTTGTACATTAACTCTAAATATATATCAGGCAGTGTCCTAACAGATTCACCTCAGATCAACTGCACATGATGTCAGTTCAACTACATCCCCAACCCACTTTCCCCTGCGGTCACAGAATCCAGCCCATCTCCCTTAAGAGGCAGCAGAGACAGTGCATGGTGTTAGTGAATGTAGTGCAAGACTGGGTTTGTTGTCAAAGGATCAAATTCTGAGACGTGTTTAAAGAGTCGACATGAGGAACAATAAAGGGGAGATAAAACGAACAAATGGTAAATAAGCGGAGGGGGGAGGAGGGAGCAGCCTGTGGCTCTATTGTGCTCTGCTTTGATGATGCTGACAGATGCAATAAAACACTCGTATGAAGGAGCAAGATCAAAGTGGGATGGCACAGGCTTTAGAGACGCAATAAAGTAATATCACACTCTTATTTCTGAGTGGAGGCTAGAATGAGTAATGTACTACACCTATGTTTACCTGCTGGGCTGGTGGAAAGATCCAGGTAAGGATAATCTGCATGAGGAGAAAAGACAGCAGAATGCTGGATTGACAAACAGTTATGTTGGGCTCAGATAAATCTGAAGCATGAAGATTTGCTCTCGTTTTAGCCATGCTCTTTCAGCAGTGTTCTTTCTAACTGCAGGCTAAAGTAGGCCAGGGTTCAGCCACCCACTCTGCCTTTGCATTCATCCTGCACTCACCCACTGAACCCTGCACAGTCCTGAGACATTCACACAGCACCCTGGAGCTAACACGAATGACAAGCAGATGGTGACCGTCCTGACCACTGAAATGACCGCCACAAACCTAAGGTGTATTGGATATTGACAAAGGGAGGTATGAAGGGGTATTTTTTTTCAGGATTTCAGCAGGTTGTTCTAAACACAAAATAACAAGTATTTTTTTTTATTCTCTGAACATCTTTAGCACAGCAGGTATGCAGTGGTTAGTTCCTATAGAAATAGTTCAAGGAAGGATATCCGGGACACGGTCTCCAAGGGTGCAAATGGTCAGCATGGGCATGCAACCACTATAAGTAGAATGATTCAATGCATTCATTAAATGGGAACACCCCACAAGTCCTGCTGAAAATTTTATGACCATCACACTTTGGCCCTTGTTAAATTTGCTTAGATGCTTGCATTTTCCTACTTTCCGGATTTTGTTTTAATGAATTGATTTTACACAGAATATGAAGCTAAAAAAATGCTATTCAAATTCATTAGAGCTTTACATAGGGCCCAGCCCATTCACTTCCTACTAGCAACCGCAATATCACTAGTTATTCTCAGGGGTCGTCAGGTACCTCCCCACTTTCCCTGAATTGAGCCCTATACTGCCGAAAGGATCAAAAGTGGGGTATGGTGTTCCAGGACTCCCAGGTGACTAAGGCTGTGACCAGCCCCACTGGCACCGTTAATGCATGCTCAATGCCACCAGTTATATATGGGCTTTATGCACATACCAGTATCACATACCTGCACTGCCCCCCATGCTACCTGACACTTTACAAGCCTTAAAATCTATGTAGGTCTCCCCAGTGACTAAGGATGTACCCAGCACTGCAGATCCATACTGTCCTCCCTGGTGACTAAGGCCACTGTCACAATTAATACATTCTCAGTGCAGAAAAAATAAAGGTACACAGTAAACAAATGTTTTTTTTTTTGTATGTCTCCCCGCCCAAAAAAAAAAAAAATAAATAAATAAAATAGCATTTCTAGTTGCTGTTTGAGATTTAAAGCAAAAAACATTATCGTCATGCTGAAGAGTAATGCGTCTGAAACCAATATATTAAGGTGGAGGACAGGACAACAACTTATTAAGATTAGCAAAAACACTCCTATGCAGGCAAAAAAAAATTAAAAATAAAAATAACCCTCAACATCAGTAGCAATCTGTCAAAGCAAATCCACAAGTAAACACATAAATAAATAACTCATACAGACAGTAGCCATCTGTTTACACTGGCAGCGCTTTAGTGGAGGCTTCTCACAGTTACCTTAATGAAGTTGTATAATGACAGTGTTTGCACTCATAAAAGTCTTTATTGAGGTCTTTCATTTCTTTTTTGTGATCAACTTTTTATTCTTTTCACACATTTAACAACTGGGATGGGGGAAGGGGAAGGCAAGGCAAAACAGATACATTGAAAAGACACACACTAACTGAGATACGATAAATAAAAAACATTGAACTGAAAACAATGTCTTGAATAGAATCATAAATTTTTCCAATTCCCAATTGTTGAGGATTGTGCTTAAAGTTTAGCTGTTACATTTCCATTTTGACTATATTTTGAAAACTAGAGATCCAAAAATTCTTAACTGAAAATTGAGGGGTAATCCAGAGTGGCATAATGGTTTTCTTAATAGCTGTAAAACCCTGCCGATAACATCCTTTGCTTAAACAAAGTAAATTAAAACTGAGCCACCTGCGGTCACGTCTGTCACACACACCTTACCCCTGTTAGGTGAGTGTACAGACGGAAGCTAATTTCGCTGCAAAGTTATACTTGTATAACTTTGTATGTGACAATAAAGTTCCTATCCATTTAGGAGACATAAGAGTGGCAAAAGACTGGACAATATGCCTACTGCAGAAGACCATATGTTTGCTAGTTTGGGGCATTCCCAAAACATATAATTAAAATCACCAGGTGCTGAATGATAAATGTTGCAGCCATAACTGGAAACATAAAGTTTTATTTGAAATCTCCTATATGGTGTTGTGTAAGTCCCGTGAATAGTTTTGTAATGTATAAGTAGATGAGCAAGGTTTTTATGGGTTAGACTTACTTAGATTGGACCATATAGTTTCCCCAATACAAAAAGGGGCCGGTAAAGGAAGCTCTATGTCCAAAGTTGTTCAACAATCAGTGGTTTAATATGATGCTCTACCAGAACCTTATATATAAATTAAACCCTTCCTCGAAGATTATTCCCTGGGTTTATCCAGTCCCTGTGACCTGGAGGTTCTCCAAAGGCTCGGAGTGCAGAATGAAGTTATAAGTAAACAAAATAAGATGAAGCTGGAAGATTAAACTGCACCTGAAGAGGCCTTTTATTTCTGATAGATTGAGAGGGTCTGTGTGTGCGTGTGTTATTTGTTTATTTGTTTGCTTGTTTGTCAAAGTCAGAAGAACTGTAATTCAAGGTTCCCATCCAGCTGGCTATAGGCTGATACCAGGCCTTGCATCATGCGATACTGGTTTTTGTTGTGGCATTTAAGAAATGGGTGAGATACAGGTTGCTGAAGTCCGCTTGATTATTGCTTTATTCGCACACCCTGTTTTTTTTTTAACTCAGTTTCAAGTCATCTCCAATCCCACCCATTTAGCTGTTAACAGAATTGATGCTTTAGCTGGTCAGCTATGTTTGCTAACAGATGCCTGCATTGAATGACATCATGCTAAGAGATGAGGGAGGGGGAGTGCCATCCTATCAACCCAGAGAGAGCATATTGTCACTGTCAGATGAACATGTATCTCCATTTTTAGTTTACTACAGCATTTGAATACAGAAAATGTCCTTCACATTGTGCAAAAACGTTGTGATGAATGAACCAATAGAAATGCTTCTAAATTACTTTAAATGACTAAAATCTTTTTTACCTTGACTTTTGACATTGAAAGTTTTGGAGATGTATGTTTTTCATTTGACAGCGACAATATCCATTTGTGCGCATTTAGAATCCTTGCCACTTGAAAGCACTGATTGTAGCAGTCGAACATTGGTTGAACATTGGTTGAACTGGAGATATACCAGTCGTTTGTAAAATATAAAAAATGAAAAATAAATATGCTTACATAGTGGGCTTGGGGAATGATGATTTGTTGTTAGACATTGTGGCATTACAATCTTATCTTTTTTACTAAGGCTGAAGGGTGTACAACACTAGGTATCTTACTGTTAGAAAGCTGTGTTGGTAGCAGTCCTGCTGTAAGGTCAGTACAGTAGTCAGGACAGCGTTAGATTCTCTGTGTTGTTGTGGTGTGTATAGGAGCATTGCAAACATCATCAACTTAAATTGAATTGAAAATTCAGATGAGGCAACGAACCCAGTGTCTGCATACAGTTCAAAAGGTGTTTGATATTGAAAATGCCACACATTTCAAGTCAAGCCACATCAAATACCTTCACAGATGTGGACAGACACATACACACACACACACACACACACACACACACGTACACACACACACAGGGATATATCCAGATTAATTACAGGGGAGGCTGTGATCAAATGTCTTTAGTTCTCATTGTGCATACTAAAGGTGTTTGTGTGTGGGAGGAGTTACTATGGGTGAGCAAACAGCTGCAAATACATCACTCCTAGCACCCAGTAATAACTACCAAAGACATAGATGGTTTATGTGTCTGATTAAATTATGTATACGCAATAAATCAGGCTTACAAAGCTTCCATGTTTGTTCTGAATAAACATTTAAGCGTCAGTAATGTGGAGAAGATAAGGATTTAGTGTCCTCAGGGGAGAGGAGCGTCTGAGCGCATTCCCTCAGGCACCACATTTCTCTGCATGGTGAAGGAATGTTATAAGAGTGGTGACAAATGAACCTTCAGCCGCTACCACAGAAACCCTGCTTAGCAATGTGATGCACATGGTTGCCTGGTTATTAGTTTCACACACACAAATGGAGCTTTCCAAACTGAAGTTAAGAATTGTGATAAAAGATGTACAGAAAAATGAGACCCCTAATAACCATGCAAAACAAGGCAGATATTTTTTGCACGTTATATCTCTCTATCTGAGGAATCAAAAGAAATGAGGCCTCAGATATATAAAAAAAATCAAATTTTTCACGTTTCTGTCGATTCTTCACTCTGAGAATCAAGCCATTGCAAGGAAATTTGCAAATCATATTAAGAAGCTGCAGGTTTTCTCACAACAATGGACTGACCACTCCAAATCTAAAAACCACTGGGGTCAGAAACTACCTTGCATTTATTTAATTATTTAAGTCATGTAATTTTCAGTGCCAGGAAAAATGGTAAGAAATACATTTAAGTGAAAATGACACAAAAACCTTGACAACTAAATATAATGTCACAATTTTCAGTATTTAATGTGTTCACGTGATCACCCTTTGTTGGAGCTTCCATTCTTTTCAGTAGACTTGCTTCCATTTTTGCAAAGAAATCCACAGGGATATTTTCTCACATCTCCAAAGTTCAGCCATAGTCGTTTTCACTCTCTGCTTCCCATGATCCAAGTAATCCCAAACACATTCAGTGATGTTGAAATCTGGACTCTGAGGTGGTTAGTCCATTGTTCTGAGAATTCCAGCAGCTTCTCAGTTTTCTTAGATGCTTTTTTTGTTGTCTGTTTTCTTTCCTTTTTCAGTAAGGGCTTCTGGATAGCAGCATATATACATAAAGTTGAGATGTCGTCTCATGTTGGAAGGATGGATGTGGCTTACAGTCCCATTATCTTACATTTGAACCCCCTTTTTATTCATTCATTCATTCATTCATTATCTGTAACACTTATCCAGTTCAGGGTCGCGGTGGGTCCAGAGCCTACCTGGAATTATTGGGCGGAAGGCGGGAATACAACCTGGAGGGGGCGCCAGTCCTTCACAGGGCAACACAGACACACACACATTCACTCACACACTCACACCTACGGACACTTTTAAGTCGCCAATCCACCTACCAACGTGTGTTTTTGGACTGTGGGAGGAAACCGGAGCACCTGGAGAAAACCCATGCAGACACAGGGAGAACACACCACAGTCCTCACAGACAGTCACTCGGAGGAAACCCACGCGGACACGGGGAGAACACACCACACTCCTCACAGACAGTCAACCCCCACCCTTTTTATGTGTGTGGATTTTTGTTTATCTGATGTCTTCAGAAATATCTCTTTATTTGTTTACCATATTTGTGAATATGTGAATGGTGAACTATGACTTTTGTACAGGAAACAGAAAGTGTACTTAAACTGGGAAATTAGTATGTTCCATAGCTTTGCTTTGTAGCTCCCGAGTATCAGTATAAAGTCCAAAATAAACGGACACTGCACAGATGTTTTTTTGTTTGCGATTTCAGAGCACTGAGGTTAACATGGACACACAGTGAGCAGGAGCACGGGGGGTCATGCAGCAGTAATCTCCAGCCGAGCTCAGTGATGAAGGGGTGTGTAGGGAGAAGCTACATTTTCATCAAACAGAGAGGGGTTAGAGGTTCTGGGCCGGGGCTGTATCCACTGAGCTGTTGGGTAAAAATTAACCTCTATTTCACAGAACAAGAAAGCACTGTGCTGGACTATATAAATATAAACCTAGAATCTTTAAAATACAGTGTTCTTTTTGAAATGGGAGGTTACTTTCAGCTCATCATGGCCACGTATTACCCTGCTGAAGGATTACATCGGTCAGTTAAAAGCGAGTTCCCAGCCTCTGTATTTTCTTTCCTAACAGGATCATAAGTGGTGGTGAAGCACCAGCAGTGACGCCTTCTCCGGCCCTGGGCAATCAGGGCGAACAGCATGACCTCTCTGCACCAATCAAAGATAATCGCTAGTTACAGAACCCCATTGCATTCCTCAACCACATACAATCCGAGCCTTACAGGCAGAGAGGGAGGCTAGTACAGTCCATCAGGAGGTAATGACCAGTTTATTGCATAAAGCAGGACTGGATTGGTCCGGTGTCTGTGCATCAACAGGCTCACATTAATGGGCTGGCTGTAAGCTGGGTTCGATGGACAGCAGACTGCTATGGAGGAGCATGTTAATAACTGTAGGTAAACTGGATAAAGCTCAGCTCTGCTGTGAGCAAATGATAGAGATTAATATTATTTTCAGGAAAGCACTACATATTTCTGTTCAGAATAACATCACAATCATTTTACCACAGGCTCGGCATGGTCAGTCACTGGGGTCCAATTGCCACCCACTGCTGCTTAAACCGTTTGGATGTGGGGGTGTTTGTAGTCTGTTGAGGAGCGGAATGTGAGCAGACTCTGTATGTGAGGATCTGGCAGTGGTAAAGTGCAACAGGGATCAGAGAGGTGAGACAAGAGGATAACACACAAAAAAATAAGCAGAACTTGACTTGCCACAGAACTTGCGGGCACTTTTGGGTGGCTGTAATAATCCTTTAAACATCGCATGCCTTGAGATGCAGTAAAATCAATATGTTTTCCTTCTCGACAAAGCACCACTTGGGGGGCCATAATGGTCCTTAGGCTATTAAGGTCAGTAATAAAGCATATAAACACTGCGATATTGCTAAATCAGTGTGATACAGTGGGGCGCTCTAAATATGCACGAGAACATAACCTCGGAGAGTTGGCTGTTAAGTAGATGTAATTCATAATGGCTGAGATATATTTCAAGGCTAAGGGCTGGAGGCAGTGGTTGGGTTTCTGAATGGGGCTGTCCCGCTTCTACTGATGGGGTGATATTTTATCTGCCTGTTGAGTGTTGCATATTCACGGGTCTTGTGCACTGGGTTGTGTGTGTGTGTGTGTGTGTGTGTGTCTCGGTAACCTGCATTATGGCTTGTGTGAATAAGTAATAATGACAGATGAGTTTAGTGCGGTGACAGATGGTAATAGAGAATCGTTTATTCATGGCGGTCGCGGCGAGCCTTCTCCTACAACCTCAATAAAGCCTCAATAAAACCCAAGTGTGCCGACATCATCCATCACCTCCCCACCGACCGCCTTTTCCTGGCACTGTCTCCAAGGCCGGCCCCTGTACGTTATTATGGGATTGCACCCACAGCATCTACTCTCTCTCGCTCAGGTGTTGTTCTAGCTCAGCAAGACGTCCATGATGCCTCTAACTGACCCTGATGGCATGCTCAGGTCCCAAGGCCGGGGTAATAGGGGCACTGACTGTTGAGTAGCCTGCTTGACTTTGTGATCTCTGGAGATGGGGCTACTAGTCTGGGACAAGCAGCAGAGAGAACAGAGGGATCTGCCCTTAAGGGGGCAGTCACTGATGTTTTTAAAATGTAAAGGGTTGTAAAGTATTAAACAGGCATCAGACACTCAAGGGAGATAGTGTTTGCATTCATTCATTTTCTGTAATGCGTGTCCATCACTGAGTACCTCACTCATATACTCAGTTTTGTGCAGACAACATCCCTACAAAAATAAATAAAATGTTTGTTTTTGGACTGTGGGTAGAACCTGGAGAACCAAGAGGGAATAGGGATAGTCATTGATGTCTATCTGTTCGTCCCTTCCAGAAAAAAGTACATAGTGCAGCTCAGCTCAGTGGAGCATTACAATGATTTTGAAGCTGTAATTTTAAGATAAAAATATTGTGTTTGTTTCCTTTAATGTAAATGCAAATATTAAATATATGTCAGTGATCCTATGATTTTTTTTTAAAGTATAACATCCATCCTTTCTGCTTGATCACACCTGTGTTGGATTGAGTAGGGTGTCACAGCTTTGTTGACAGCCCAAAAACAGCAGGCCCTCCTTTTCTTTCATTTTTTAAAATTAAATTTTTTAAATATTTGTGTCATCTGATTATACACGTGTGTTGTATTGGATTATAGAGACTAGGTTTTGTTCAGCCATGCTGGTAAATGTCTAACACAAGTAAGAATTAGCTAACACATAATGCAAATAACGTTAGCATCCACTTAAGTACACTAATGTGTCTAGGTGGCTATGAAAGATGAAATATCATTTAAATAATGTGAGCATTTGTTGGTAAAATTAGACTAGCCAGCAAATTATGCATCTAGAATGGAATTAATTTGCTTGCACCCTCTGCTCCACTCAGACATCCAGGCACAGTCGAGGGAGGAAAACAACAGCTCTTAACAAGCTGTTTTCCAAAGCCGATTTTCAGTTGTGTGGAATTGTGGGACTGATCTTTTGTAAAGTGGGCACAGCAGACTTCTTCTATTCCTCTTTCTCAAAAAGCCACAGTCATTTTATCTTTGCTCAGATGCACTATGCTCAGATGCACATTGGTAATCAGGTTGTCAGTGTGTCTCAGTTAAAGAGACTGTGGTCTGCTGTGTATGGGGTAGGGCTGTGTTAAGGAGCTAGTGTCTAAATATCTGCCTAAATTCTGCTTGTCCAAACACTCGTCATCTTCTCCCAATGTATTTGACACATTTTTTTTTAAGTCCAATATAATAGTTTTTGCTCTCAGTGAGTATTCTGTCCATACAGATACCTGCAGCTAAACAAGCTGACAGCCCCTATAAATGATGACATAAGAACATAATATGACAACAAAAGGTCACCGTACCCATGCCAATTGTGTGTTCCAGGAGTAAAAAGCCCCCTGGCATTGCACATGGTGGTAGTGGATTGATGGAGCACCATTTAAAATCTGATGTTTTCTTACCTAGCAGCTATAACACAAGAGTAGCCAGTTCACTGGAGAGTGTCCCTCAACTCTTTCTGCCTCTATATACATAATCCTTCAGTAAACAGCAGCAACTCCTCTTTCAACCCAACCCTTTGCTTCATGCATTTTTCTATAGCTACAGGAACTTCAAGCATATTCATTTGGAGAGAAGTGACACAATCTCATTTTGGCTTGTGTCACACAAACGGAGCTTAGCCTAGCTTAGACGTGTCCACAGGCACTTCTACAGTAAAGCCATGGATGAGTGGAGAGTAGAGTCTGCCAAAAGAATGCAGACGTTTCTCATTTGAAACATTAGACTTGCACTGACTGCAACACTGCATGCAACAGTCTGCCCTGCAGGCAGCAAATGAACACTGGAATTTAACTAATAGAATAACAACCTTGTATATCAGATATGCTTCAAAAACGCTGTCATCAGACTTACTGTGGTGTACTAATGAGGGTGTCAGATATTTTAGCGCTCTCTTCCTGTCAGCTGCCAAACACACACACACTCACACTCGCTCTTGCACAGGTCACCTGGTCTTATACAGAGAGAGCAATGATTAAGAAAGAAATCAAATCATGAGACAGCTGAAAGGTCATGTTCATAACAACCCACTGACCTCAGATCAATGACAGACTTCCAGTTTAGACATCAGAGAGAGTGAGAGAAAGAAAGAGAGACAGAGACTGAGAGAATCATTTAATCCTAATTCAAGATGGCATTGCCTATAATGACTTCTTTTTGGACCACCTTCTTTGTCTTTTTTCTTTCTACTTCTTTCCTCTGATTCATTGTGTTCTCGATTCCACTCTGTAATTCAGACCTAAAGCCAAACCTAATTCAGATTCTCATTAGTTTTCTCCAAATTAAAATGGTTTAGAAATACACTGTGATTGTAGATGCTGCCATCTATGAACATCCTTACCATTCTGCAATCAGATATTAATATAGGGTCAATGTACAAATTGTACATGTGTATATTGTACATAATAAAACCTATATATCAGTGAGCACATGATCTGTTATTCATTCATTTATTCATTGTCTGAAACTGCTTGTGGAGCAGCAGGTAGTGTCACAGTCACACAGCTCCAGGAACCTGGAGGTTGTGGGTTCGATTCCCGCTCCAGGTGACTGTCTGTGAGGAATTGGTGTGTTCTCCCCGTGTCCACGTGGGTTTCCTCCAGGTGCTCCGGTTTCCTCCCACAGTCCAAAAACACACGTTGGTAGGTGGATTGGCGACTCCAAAGTATCCATAGGTGTGAGTGTGTGAGTGAATGTGTGTGTGTCTGTGTTGCCCTTTGAAGGACTTGCGCCACCTCCAGGGTGTTTTCCCGCCTTGCGCCCAATAATTCCAGGTAGGCTCTGGACCCACCGCGACCCTGACTTGGATAAGCTGCTACAGATAATGAATGAATGAATGAAACTGCTTGTCCAGTTCAGGGTTGCGGCGGGTCCGGAGCCTACCTGGAGTCACTGGGTGCAAGGCGGGAACACACCATGGAAGGGGTACAGGTCCTTCACAGGGTGACATACGCTCACTCACACCTGTAGAATCTTTTGAGTCGCCAATCCACCTACCAACGTGTGTTTTTAAACCTTGAGAGGAAACTGGAGCACCCGGAGGAAACCTACATTCACAGAGAGAACACACCAAACTCCTCACAGACAGTCACCCGGAGGAAACCTACGCAGACACAGGGAGAACACACTACACTCCTCACAGACAGTCACCCCCGGAGGAAACCCACGCAGACACAGGGAGGACACACCAAACTCCTCACAGACAGTCACCCGATCTGATATTCATTCATCCATTATCTGTAACCGCTTATCCAGTTCAGGGTCGCAGTGGGTCCAGAGCCTAGCTGGACTCATTGGGCGCAAGGCGGGAATACACCCTGGAGGGGGCACAATCTGATATACTATATATAATTGCATTCATAAATAGTTTACATATTTGAAAACGGTGCAACAGGTAATGTTGCTGTCACCCAGCTCCAGGGTCCTGGGGTTGTGGGTTCAAGTCCCGCTCTGGGTGACAGTTTGTGAGGAGTTTGGTGTATACTCCCCATGTTCATGTGGGTTTTTTCCGGATGCTCCGGTTTCCTCCCACGGTCCAAAAGCACATGTTGGTAGGTGGATTGGTGACTCAAGTGTCCATAGGTGTGAGTGTGTGAATGAATGTGTGAGTATGTATGTCGCCCTGTAAAGTACTGATGCCCTGTGCAGGGTGTATTCCTATCTTGCACCCAGTGATTCTGGGTAGGCTCCGGACACACTGCAACCCTGAACTGGATAAGCGGTTTCAGACAATGAAAGGATGAATGAAAACCAATAAATAATTAGTATTTTGGAAAAATCTTGATGTGGTTGATGTGTCATGAGGTTGTGTCGTATTGCCAGAGTCTAGGTAGAGTCTGGTAACTTTCACAACTAAGAATTGCATACTACTGCATGTAAAGACATTTGACAGACACGCAAAAGGACAAGTCAAATATTGACATGATATGATTGGGATAAGGATTCATGTCAGACCAGTACCAAAGCCAGTACAAAACACAGAAGTATGTATATACAGATGTGCAGACAGCCAATCAGAATGCAACTTGCAGAGTCCTGATATTGAAGCTAGGTCAGTGCAATGAAGTAATTAGACTCTTTAGACTGTTTACTTGTGGACAGAGCATCTGTGGCTGAGATTAGTGATAAGTTGCTGTGGGTTGTGGTGTGGGCTTCCTAATTGTGAGTCTGAATGACGGGATTAAAACGAGTGAAAAGAGAATTAAGCTTTTTACACAAATAGGAGCGAATTCAAGTTAAACTAACTTTTAGGGATCATAAGTTATGAAAAAAAAAACAATTATTGGAATTCATGCAAAAAAAAGGTTCACTGCAGTCAAATGACTGGTGCTCTGTGCTTCTAGTGAAATATCACAGCCTCTTACTCCTTTTACTCCTATGACTTCCATTTCTGGAGTCATAGCCACTATGCCTGTAGATACAAACCTGAAACCGGTATCAGGTTTAGCAAACTTCAGGCTTGTGGTTTTACTGCCAAATAGCAAAAAGCTGAATAAAACAACAACAAAAACAGGTTTTGAGAGATTGTTTTCTTGTCTGGTTTTAAAATAAAAACATGCACTGAAATGTATTTACACAACTGATTAATTGTCAAGCCACTTTAATTTCATAGATTAAAAACTTATTTAAACAAAGTGTAGGTTAAAGCCTTTTTACAACTTGATGGCAGCTTCTAAGAACAGCAGAATTGGTTACGTGTGGCATGGTGTGGAAATATTAGTTTAACTTATGAGGGCTCACTGTGCGTACACACTGCCTCTGCATTGTCTGTTTACCTGAAAACCTACAGGAATATGTTTCTCACATATACAGAGTGAGTCAAATATAGCAAGACACAATTTTATCAGAAAATCCAAGCAAGTAGTGGGTGAGCGGGCCTGAATGTCCGGCAGGATTTATGTTATAAATGTATAATAGCATAGCACAGAATGTTTTTCTCAGAGCATTTTAACTGTTGCAGGTAGCTCAAGCAGGGTGGCACAGTGGCGCAGCAGGTAGTGTCGCAGTTACACAGCTCCAGTGACCTAGAGGTTGGGATTCAAGTCCCACTCCGGGTGACTGTCTGTGAGGAGTTTGGTGTGTTCCCCCTGTGTCCACGTGGGTTTCCTCCGGGTGCTCCGGTTTCCTCCCATGGTCCTAAAACACACTTTGATAGGTGGGTTGGCTACTCAAGTGTTCATAGGTGTGACTGAATAGGTTACTTCTGTAAAGGACTAGCGCCCAGGGATTCCGGGTAGGCCCCGGACCCACCACGACCCTGAGCTGGATAAGTGGTTACAGACAATGAATGAATGAAATCCTTATGTCATAAGACCTTAACATATATTACATTTCAAAACATTTTCTATTCACTAAAATTAGCATTTCAGAGATGTTTTTTATGACTGTAATGGTTCAGTATTATACAAACAAAAAACAACAGAGATTTCTGTGCAAACTGACTATTTCCCTAGAATTGGATCTGCAGCTAATAAATATCCAGTGTAGAACGGTGCAGGTTTTGAAGTCTTCAGAGAGACAGAGAAAAGCAATTACAGCTTTCTAGACATCAGCTCTGAAGTGTAGCTACTGATCTGCTTTCCTCTGTATCTGTTCCTGGCTTTTCAAAGTAGGCTCAGAATAATTCAGTGATCCTGTAGAAATAGAGCACTTCACAGAAAAGAAGAGATTTTGATGCTGTCATTGTTATGGAAGGTGTTGCTTTTCCTTCACGGTAAGATTCAGTGTTGATGAGGAGATATTTAATGACGTCGCTTAATATTTTACATCCACTTTTGTCAGATAAAGTGTTCAGAGAAGAGCACCAAGACTCAGCCATCCAGTATGAGCCAGTGGATGATTATGGAATTCATGAGCTCAAATGGCATTTTATTGTATTGTTAGAATGTGGATAACACATCATCAAGTTTCAATTTTCAGCAGTGGATGTATTTCTTGAAATAATTGCCCCTAAAAATTCTGCACTATGAAAGATTGTCAATTCCCCCTGGGAAATTATACCAAATCCAGACATCACTGCAGAGCTCACGATGGCTGAAATTGTTGAAACGGGCCTCTCTCCATCATACAAACTATATAGCCAATGCGCGAGGACGGATACCAGCAGACGCTCCCTTGAAAGCTTATGAAACTTGCCACTGCATGTTTTCAATCTACTGGAGGACTGAGGAGAATGCTAAGCACTCCACTCTGGCACACGACAATGCAGATGCCAGACTGGCTGCTACGTCGCATAGCGACAGCACAGAAAGAGGAGGGACCCTGGCGTCTTTCTTTTCCTTGAAGAGTAGTGTCAACTGCGTCTGTACAACCTCTTTGACCACAGCCGCCACATGGCACTGCTGAGATTCAACCCTCATAATCTTTAGACATCCTGACATCACTGTCTATTTCCATGTCTTGTGTCATTCACTAAATACCTGAGCCAGTTCTGAATAGTTGTCAGACTTAAGCTACATTTGGTTTCTGTGTAAGTCATGATATTTCCTCAGTAGAACAACATGCTTTAAAATGGGACACTGAAGCAGCTGTAAATGATGGATCTATCAAGACTACCATGTCCAGTGCCAGTTTCAGAAGATATTTTTGCCCATGAACTGTAGTTAAAGTTTTGTTCGTAGACATAAAAAAGCGTAATAGACATAAAAGCTGTTTTGATTCTCCTGCTCATTAAAATAGGAATATATTCGTGCAATGACAGCAAATGTGAAATAGCACCCCCTTACAATTTAACACTAAAAAAAGCTGATGATATCTAATGCAAAATTAGTACAATAAAACTTTAAACAGTTATACTTAAAATGAGGTGACACGTAGCATAAACATGTTTTTAAAAATCACAGTTTTTTTTTTGTTAATTTACAGGTTCTTCGCAGATGCTATACACGTGTATAGAGTGCATTGCCTGTCCTTTCGTTTGTGTTTTTGTTGTCCTATATTCTTTTTTACACTATATTATAATTATACACACTAAAACACACATTTCTGATCACATCCATAACACTAACTATATTTCACTGACTCTTTGTACCTCTCTGTTATCCTTGTTGCCTACAAGTTGCTGTTTGCCCCTGTCTATGTTTTCTAGATGTTGTCTTTGTAAAATGGCTTCTTTTATTAATTTATTTATTTTGTGTGTGTGTGTTTTTGTGCAAGCAAGTGAGCAAGGACATGAGCTGTGCAAAGTCAGGTACAGTAAAACGCCTGAATGCTTTCATGGCTGAGATTAGTCTGGGGTAAAGCTAGAAAACAGGTGCTCTGTCTGAGCTGAAGCCCGTTAAACGCCCAGTACAGCAGATTAGACCAGTAGCACTACCTACACACAGTGGAGCAGCTGAATGTTCCTGTACAGATATCTAACAGAAAGGAGTGGGAAAATAATGTTGATTTATGCATACTAGACAATATATAAATAAAAAAAAATTATATATAGTTGAACCTGAGTAAGTCTGTGGAATAAAAAAAATAAATAGCCATATGGCGGCACGGTGGCGCAGCAGGTGTCGCAGTCACACAGCTCCAGGGACCTGGAGGTTGTGGATTCAAGTCCCACTCCAGGTGACTGTCTGTGAGGAGTTTGGTGTGTTCTCCCCATGTCCATGTGGGTTTCCTCCAGGTAGGGATGCGCGGTATCCACATTTTTCATACCGTCTCAAAGTATTATCACGGTATACTCTGTTACCATTGGGAGGAGTTGGTCTGTTGGGCAGCGCTGAGCCTTATACCTGTGAGCACAAAGTCGAGTGAATTTTGCTAAACACAGCCTGACAGTGCACACTGACACACGTGTTGACAATAAAAACCCATTTCTGAGAGAATACATTTCAGCAACAGGTGCAGAAGGAACAGAAAAGTGAAATAAGATGCTGTACACTGTTTAAAAGCACAGCTGACAAAAGTCTCAAATATAAAGGAACAAACAGACTGTAAATATGTAATCAATTGAAAAAAAGCAGCAACACAAAATATGATACATATTTTTTATGAAACATTAGTGTTTCCAAAATAGCCACTGTACATCAATGCAACTTAAAGGCACGACACTCTCGATTTTAATGAAAAAACGCATTTTATAAGTCGTTATAAACGGTTCCTCAACATTTGCTGCTCTCCAGTCTGTCTGCTTGCTTTAATGTGTTTACCAAGTCCTGGTGTCTGTAAATGAATTAAAAATAAATAAATAAATAAAAAATTGCAGTGTCTTGGTCCAGTATGCTTAGCTTTCCCTCTCTCTCTGCACACAGCAGAGAAAAAGCATCTGGAGGCATCCAAATGTTTAAAAGAATGAACCGAGATGAGGCTGTTGCTCTAGTCATGCTCCATAATTGAGTAATATTGATAAATTTTCACTGTTGACAGAACTGACTCTAATTTTGGGAGAGCGCAAACTCCATAAAAGAAAACATGGAGCGAAAATGCAACAAAACAAAACAAATTGAGTTACAAATGAGTTTCTGTGGTAAATCAAACAGTGAATAAAAATGTACAGATAAGTTTAACCTCAGCCACGTACAAACAGCCTTTTTTCTCGCCTCAAACATACCGTTCCACCTTCAGATGCTGACGTTCTGAACATAAACAATGAGAAAACAGCTTTTCCCCACAGTCGTAGATGTTGACTTTAAGCATACTTTTTTTTCGCAAGAGGTTTATCAGACTTCAGAATAGTCAAGTATCACATCTGAAACAAAAACACAATTTCACCAGCACAGAATTCAAACACACTGTGACAGGAGTCATGTTCTTCTTGTTCTGGTGATATTTAAGGTGAATGGTGCCCTATATATGTGCATAAAATAGTCTGATTAGGTCTAATGGGTCTTATTCATTAAACCTTTGTTAAAAAAAAAAAAAAACAGCAGCTAACTGCACGTAATTTATGAGGAAATGAAAAAAACTTTCTGCCAGATTCATAAACACTGCATAAACACCAGATTTTTTTAGTAGAATGTGTGTATGTTTGTGAATACAAATGTTCTCAAATCGGAAGGACATGCATGTTTCTTTGCAATTAACATCCTATTACCATAATCTCCACCCATGAATTTCAAATGACCTTATAAGGAAGCCCTTAGACTGTGGAGTCGCAGCAAAAAGCCTTTAAAATCTCCACAGAAATGTTCTGAGCAGAAATATATTTAGTGAAGTGCATTCAAATCTGCACTTTTTAGTTTCATTCTATTTATATTTTTTACTCACTTATGGGAAATTACAGCATGGGAAAGGCGAGTTACACAGAACTGTGCAAAAGATTTTAGGCACCTGAGAAAATGAGATTTATGAAGCTATTATCTGAGCATAATGAGATTATATGCTCAAACAAAAATAGAAACAAATAACATTATTCAATATGTTCTGTGTGTTAATTGTTTAACCTCTAACATCTCTGCGTGTGGTAGTGCAGTTTTATTTGACATTATTAAACTTCATTATGCTAAATAAAGTGTGATTTCACAAATACATATAATCAAGGAGAACATCTGGAAAGAAAATTTTTTCATTTTTTCTTACAACACATACTTTTAGAAAATGATTTCTAAAATGATATATAATTATATATAATCATCACTCTTATTTAGAAGATACATTAGCTTAAATAGTGATTATTTTAGGGGCCTAAGACATTTGTACAGTAATGTACATTCACGAGATTCTGCTAAAGGCAGGGGGAAGCTACATGGAAGTTAAAGCCGTTTATTCTTGATATTAGCTTGTTCCTGATTTGCAAAAATTCCTTTAAATGTGTTTGTTTTGTATGAAACAAGTTATAAAACTTGCACGATTACACGCAGCATTAGAGTGCAAAGTAAACACACAAGACTTCACTACGATTGTATAATTTTTGTGAGCACATCCTTGCACCAGTGCATGAACAGAGCTTGAAATTCCTGGGATGATTAGATGATTTAGGGTTTAAATATTAATGTTTTAAATGATCCAGTGTCCAAGGAGCCAAGCACAGACAGCTACTGCACTGGTTCAGGAACAGTACGGGGTTCTAAAATGTTGCACAAATACAAAGAATGGCTCCCGATAGTGAACTGACCTATGAGACATCATTCAGCTAATAAACCATAAACCTGTATCATCTCCAAAGACGAAAAAGTTCTCTGTGCCAAGCTGTCTGTTAAATCCAGCAACGCAGCATCACAGCTATTTACACAGGTTACAGACTTTAAACTCTTTTATATTGCTATGATCCACATTGTCTGAATGAGTAAAGAAATTATATAGAAAACTTTTGATTTGTAGCTACTGGAATATGCTCTGAATAACAGGCTGTATTAGGAAGAGGACCATTTTGTGAAATTTTGTTTGATTATTTATTAATTTATAATGTATTTATTTAGCTTGTGCGTTTTAAATATTTTTAAGATACTTTCAGTGGCAATCAGACATTCCGCACACTACGTGTTTTCAGGAGCAGGTGTAAATTTCGTTACCTACGAACAATTTGAGAATATGAACATTTTGATGAATCCGGATATTTATTAAAAATACTTCACAAACAATTTACTCACAAAGTCATTCTGCTTGCATTTCAGGAATGAGGTCCAATGTGTGAAAATGTAAAACTTGTCACATCCTGGCCCAGTCCTGTCTGTTTTCCCCACCATGTGCTCTCTCAGTACATGGCTCTATCTGTTATTGTCCATGTCTCCGCCCTTGTCCCGCCTTTGTTCTGCCTCCTTGTCCATACTCTTCGTTATCTGTTTCAGGTGTGTCTCGTCGGAAAAATGTATTTAAATTCCCTTGTGTCATTTCCTTGTATCGGTCATTTGTTTCGTTCCTGTTACAACTCATTTTGTTTTGTTTCCTAGCTCTAGTCATGTTGTTTCATGTTCTCGTTCCTAGTCATGTTTCTCGTTCCAGTTCCTTGTATTGTTTCGTTTCTCAGCTGTCACGTTTCCTGTTCTAGTCTGCCTCATCTGTTCTTCGCTTCGTGTTTGCCCTCAAGTCTGTTTGTGTTTGTTTTGTTATTTTGGCTTAAATAAATGTCTGTGTTGTAGTGTGTGCGTCCACCTCCGTCAGTCCGCCCTTCGCGTTTCCTGACAAGTCTCTTGAAATTATATGCACTAGTGTGCATTTAAACATTTCAGCTGTAATATATTTTTATTCATCCATCCATCCATCCATCCATTATCTGTAACCGCTTATCCAATTTTAGGGTCACGGGGGGTCCAGAGCCTACCTGGAATCATTGGGCGCAAGGCGGGAATACACCCTGGAGGGCGCCAGTCCTTCACAGGGCAACACAGACACACACATTCACTCACACCTACGGACACTTTTGAGTCGCCAATCCACCTACCTACGTGTGTTTTTGGACTGTGGGAGGAAACCGGAGCACCCGGAGGAAACCCACGCGGACACGGGGAGAACACACCAACTCCTCACAGACAGTCACCTGGAGCGGGAATCGAACCCACAACCTCCAAGCCCCTGGAGCTGTGTGACTGCAACACTACCTGCTGCGCCAACGTGCCGCCCATCAAAAAAATAATTATAAAAATAATAAGATAGCAGCAGTAATAGCTGTAAAATCAATGGGTCTGGGCTTATTACCTTTGACTCTCTCTAATAATAAACAGCCCAATGTGATTTAGAGCAAATTATTTTTGTGACGAAGACTTGATCTGCTGTTTGTTTGTTGATGATACCCGTGCTTCAGTCACATTGCATTATTGAGCTGGATACACATCAAGTTACACTCACCCATTAAATATATGAGGCTCCTATAAACAAACTTGAAAACAAATGCGTCATGTTAGATAGCTTCTGAGCCAAAAAAACACAACTGATTAATGAGGCTTGTAATCTGAATATAAACTTGGTGTTTTGAGAAAGTCTTTCACTTATTTATATTTGATTCCACCCAATCCTTGGGGAAATGTAAGGACATTTCTGAAAATCATTATCATTGTTGATTATTCAATGCAGACTTCATCTTCATCACTATGCAGTGCTGTTCACCTTCTGAGGTTTAGATGAGGCCCTAAATCAAGTCCAGCTTCCCACACGCTATTCACTAAGGGTATCAATATCCTGGCCTCCTCCTTGTTCATCTATCTCTGCAGACCTCTCGGCCAGCAGGAACATCACTCTGTCATAGTGACTAATGAACATTGATAGCCTTCCAGGAGGACAGTGGGTAATCCCTGGAGCATGTTGGGGAGACAGAAATCGATAGACGCTGCTTAATAACTGTCCATCTCTCCAGCCACTAATGCTGATGACCATTTGGTCGATCCAGCAGCCCACACAGCACCTTTCTCTCCTTTCCCCCTTTTTCGTTGTGACCAAGCATACTCTATATTTAATGAATTGTTGAAGTAATTTAAAACAGTGTATTCGTGTGGGCTGTAGGCCTCTGACACACCAACTAGATTTAATTAAACCACTGTGTACACTTCACTAAAGGTAAAACTTGTACAAACTGCCTGGCCCTTCCCCACAAAAAAGGAATTCTTTCTAACTACTGATTGCCTCTGTGTTGACTCTATCTCAATATTGACTTCATTCACCTCTCTATAGAGCTTGAAACTGTTCCCAATAAGGGACCCTAACTCACTTTGCTGACAAAACGCCACTAAGTGTAACAATCCATAAAGTGGTCTATAAAGCAATAAAAGGCCCTCAGCACCAAAAGAAAGACAAAACAGTAGGCGCAGAATGGCAAGGGCAGACACCATAGCCCTGTGTCCTAGACATCAAGCCGAAATCCAAACTCCATGTATTTCGGAAAGGAAAATGTTTCTGGTACGAGGATGTCACATTCCGTTTGCAAATGTTTGTTCATATTTCTGCAGTGCTCAAGGTAGCAAGAGTTACAGCTGCTACGATTTCTAACAGTGAAGCATCGCTATTATGGGCCAATTAGAATTGTGCAAATAAACCCCTGTTTATATTGGATTAGTAAATGAGGGTAATGTCTGTAATATAATCTCCACAGTAATACAGTTCCTGCACTCGCGGCCTGTAATTATCTAATGGGATGATGGAGAAAAATATCAACAAGGCTCAACTAAAATCTAAGGGGGGGTTCCCCAAGGACCCCATGTAAATGTGGACCATTCAGAATGAAGCTTAAGTTGTGCCTTATTGTTGCTGAAAATCTTTCAGTGTTAATCAAAGTAACACTTGGGGGACAACAACCAATGATTCCTCCATTTTATTTCCAGTAGACAATTATAGAAAACACTAGGGCACAGAAAGCTCCAGTTAAACGTGCTTTATGTGCTTTAAAACGTGCTTTAAACGATTTATTTTACTGTGTCCAACACAGACATCTCAACTCCTCTGGCAGAAGATTTTAATGAGATGGGGGGACAAAGCCAAAGTTTCTCATCTCTGGGTGTAATGAGATGTTGGGTAAGACCGTGGTTCCAAACCTAGTCTCAAGATCTGCAGCGATTATATTACTTTTTCTGCATCCAGTTGAGAAAAGTGTTCCACAATGATGAAAAAAAAAAGATCTGAGATACTTTTGGCCCAGATCCAAATAAGAAGTGATTTACAGCATCAAAACAGAAAAGGTTCTTAGTCTTAGAGGAGATCTGGCTGAGCTCCTGTCTTTAGTTCAGCTGCAAATAAGCGAGTGCGATTACCTCAGCAAATCTCAGCCCGCTGTGAGATTTTACTGAGATCTCCACTAAAACTCAACAACTGTCATGTGAGATTCCCTGGCTCTTTTGATGTGGAGAAATATCTAAACAGAGAGATACTTGACCAAAAATCTCATTTGTTTTTACTTCTGATGTCGTTGTTGCTGTTGTAGTTGTTGTTGTCTTGGGGGCACTACAGCGATATTAAAGTGATTCCTCTCTTGTTTTTCCTTTTTGATTGTGCAGATTCGGTTGTCAGTATTGGGCTTGGAATGGCTTGAGGTAAGGAGTTCTCTCACAGGCGCTGTTATGCCAGCAGTTGTACGGCAATAGTGATCTGACATAATGACATTGATCACATCAGTGAACCCAGAACGTATGTCTAAAATCTGAGATTGGAGGCCTTGGGGGCCAGAGACTGGAGATTTAGCCTGGGCAACCCACTTCTGCTCAGGAAGGGCTTACTAATGAGCTGTTTATCTGGAGCAGGTGTACGAGAGCTGGTGCAGAGACTTGGAATCATGGCTGCAGGCTGATGTATGTCTAAGTAAGCAGATGTCAATAGCATTGTTTTTTTAACAGCCAATCACATGCTTGATGGCATTCCTAATTTCACGTCCAGTTCTTGTATATGAAGAATTTATCACTGTCTGTGTTTGTGTGGGAATGTTTTTATATGTTTGTGAGATCATATGTCCTCGCAAGAGGTCACATTTTGAATGACTAACCTTCAACTAAGGTTAATGCTAGGTGTAGGTGTAGTATTACTTGGCTACAGTAATCAATATTTCTATGGATGTCCTCACAAGTATAACAGAAAGTGTGTGTGTTTGTGTGCGTTTGTGTGTCAGGGCCTCAAGGCCAGTGTACACTATTCCCCACACCTAAAAGCGATTTTATTTGTATTATTTTTTTAAATTAATTATATATTAACATACACACACAATGGTGGAAAAACTCAGTTCTGACTCTATTCATTTTTGTAGCACAGCAAGTCTGGAATAGAGGCAGAAACTAAGGCTGTATTGAGGAAGGGCGTCTAACTCACTTTGCTGCCAAACCACCACTAATCGGCACAATCTATACAGTGGGTTCTTGGCCTCTACAAAGACGGCCTGGAAATGGGTTTTATTGAATAAAATGGAACAGGGCAAGGGGAGGAAGATAGAGAGATCTGGGGACTGAATTGCCTTGTAATTGCAAACTAACCAACAGTTGACTGCCCCTGTGTGTGTATGTGTCTGGGTGTGTGCGCAAGCACGTGTGTGTGTGTGTGTGTGTGCGCTATCACGGTGATCTGAGCTGTCTTGTAAACACGTTGTTTGCGGTGGTGAGGAGGTGCTGTGGAGCGTGGAGCTGATAAATGAAACAACTGCAGTGTTTATCCGGAACACACACACACACACACATACACGCACACAGGCACACACACAGTCTGGACAGAGCCAACACGCTGCCTCTGTCTGTTACCCCCTCTCAGCATGACAGGCTCTCTGTGTGTGTGGTGTGTGTATGTGTGATGGAGCTGTTTGATTCAGGCTAATTAGCAAAGGTTTCATCACAGACCCCAGTGGCCCACGTGCTCACTCTTGGCCGAAGCGGCATTCTCTCTCTCTCTCTCTCTCTCTCTCTCTCTCTCTCTCTCCTTGTCCCTCTCCCTTGTGGTAGTGAAATTGTTGTCAGAGACTGTCCACAGCTTGCCAGACAGAAGTTAAAAATCATATTAAAAGCAGCCTTTATTTATGAACCACAGCCTAACACAGGGAATTATTCCTTACATGGTTTCTAATGCCATTTTCACACATGCACAGTAATCCAGGAATGGTCCAGTGTTTACCTGGTGGAGCTATAAGTGTGAACGCGACCATCTGCAACATTCATCCCGGACCTTACCCAGACTTTACCCGGAACATTAACATACTCCAGAGTTTCTCTAGAAATGCTCCAGAGTTCATGTGTGTAAGGGGCATAAGTAACAGCTCTTAAAGAGAATTTTCAAGGATACACATTTCTGCATATGTTGCTTGGCACTTTCAGTCTTAAAGAAAAAAAAAAAATTGTTCTTTGCAACAGTGCAATAAAGTAACAACTTGTGGTTCCCAACAGAGCATAGTTTTTTAAAACATTCAGGTGAAACCATGTGGTTATTCACCGCCCATTTACTATTCATTTCATCATTACATCCATCAAAGGGCTCTTTAGGGATCTAAACTAATTGTTCTACGGCATTCAAAGAACCTTCTTTATTGTAGATTGTGGGCTATGCTATGGGAACATAGTGCTGGGACTGAAATGCACATGGAGTTAAAGCTGTCCTTGTCAGCTCAGCTGTTATAGATTTTTCACCACATTGCCTCTTTTATCATTATTATTATTCATATCCTACATAGCTAACCTTTATATGAACACTTTAAATTCAGAGAGTTCAGCTTCTGGTTAGGGTCACCCGTTGTTGTCACAGATGCTCAGTTATGCACAGACAGCTTGTATAATGTCTATAGAAAAGCATGAAATGAAATGGGATGCACTGGAGCAGTGCCACACAAGCTTAAAATCATCATGTTCATTGCCAAGTGGGGAGTAAAGGGCTATAAAGTCCCCAGCGTTGAGCTTTGGGCAGTGAAACTGTTTTCTGGAGTGATAGAGCACCATCCAGTACCTTTTAGAATGAATTAGAGTTGTCATCCAACATCAGTAGCTGACCTCACTGATATTCTAGTGGGAGGAAGATCATCAAATCCTCACTGAGAATTTCTGACATTTAGTATAAAATCTTCCCTGAAGAGTTACTGAAGCTCAGGGGGAGACACTCTCTGTTAATACCCTTTATTATAAAAGTTTACTTGGATGGGTAGGTGTTCACATACATGACATTATTGTTAACTGTTAAATGGCTGAGGTAAATAATATGTTAAAAATTGGTCCAATATATGTAACATAGAGGCTTTTATAAAGATTCTGACCATTTTGGTAGGAATTTTGAGTCATTTGAAATATTCACTCTGCAGAATCACTGGAAAGTCATCACTGCCGGAGTAACAGGTCTGACTCTCGCAAACATGCTTTTCTAGAACAGGGCTTTGTTAATCAAGGACACATTCAAATAATCACCATATCTAGGGAGAAAAAAGAGGAGGACCTTTTTAACCTGAAGGGCAAAATAGAAAACCTTTCAGAACCAAATAGAACTGGTTAAAATAAAATAAAATGCCAAATCAAACCAGCACATACCTGCTGTTTGACTCAAGGACTTTTTGCTTGTAAACTCTTAAAAAATGACAATTCCTCAGTGCTTGTAGGAAAAGTTTTAATTGGTAGAATCGTTGTATCATGTGGAGGTTCTTTGAACCTTAGAGGTTCCTCACTCAGTCATGTCCAGTTTGCAACGGAAAAAAATAAAAAGATTCTGTAATCTGCATAGTCATACATTTTTTTCATAACTTTATTTATAAAAATGGTAAAAGCATGTGTTGTAAATTTATAAACAAAATATTTACTCACTTGTTGCTTGAAATTTAGTAAAGCAGTCCTTTTGTATAAAATACTGTAGAACACAATGTCATACAACAGTTACAATGGAGTTTTTTTCCACACAAAGGCATTATATGTCTGTTCATTAACATAGTAATAGATATTTAACCTCTTAATATGCAACTCATGCACTTAATCTCTTAATTATGTACACGCCGAGAATAGACAATTATACTCTATTGTCTGAGAGGAAACACAGGCGATGTTTTAATATTAGAGTCAACTAGTGTTATAATGACATATGTCATAATAACAGCCTACGCTGCTCATGATGAGTTCACCCACTCCGCTATCTCGGTCATAACTTCACTGTGAACCAGTCAGCATTGCATGTATCTGACAGTGCTCCTGTGTATCTATTCAGAAGAATAGATTTTTTTTGTCATGTAGGGATCTAAGGGTTATCAGGACTCCATCTGATATAAAAGGTAATTGTATACTTCAAAATCTGCTGTAAATTGTGAGTATGGAATGTTTATGTAACGGTTTAATGTATTTTTGCTTCAGAAGAGTCGCTCTACCATAGAGCTGTGGAGCACACTTGTGCCATTTAAGATCCTCTGTTGATCTTCAATGGGCAGCATGGTGAGTAATTGGTAGTGTCTCTGTCACACAGCTCCAGGCTCCCCACCTCAGGTGACTGACTGTTTGACTGTGAATTTAGTGTGTCCTCCACATACTATGGTTTCCTCCCACAGTCCAAAACACACATTGGTAGGTGGATTGGATATTCAAAATTGTCCTGGGTGTGAGTGAAAGTGTTGATATGTGGTGCCTTGTTATGGATTTGTGTGCTCCTGCATCGAGCCCTTGGATTCTGGGTAGGTCCCTGACCCACTCTGACACTGAAATGGGTAAATGGCTACAGACAACGAATGAATGGTCTTCAGCCCAGCATTGAGAGGGACAGTCTAATCTTAGTCATTGCTTTTCCAAACTGCTACATTTAAAATCAGCTCCCGTCTTTTTTATCTGCTGCAAACTCATCGTTGGCTGAATACTAGGAGTGCAACGCTAACTATCTAATTCTGTGTCGTTGGTTAACAGATGCTTGCTGTGAGGAGAACAGCGAAAGGTTCATCCTACCCATTCAGAGAGAGCACAGCCAATTATGCTTTCTTGGACATCTGGTCACAAATGGTCATGGCATCAACAGGGATTCAACTTGTGATCTTAGACAGTTGTGCTAGTAGGGAAAGCTTTGAAATTAATATTTAAATCAAGAATAGGGGGAGGGTGTTTGAGACCCTTTGGCCTAGAACACATTTTAACTGAATGCAGGTTGTTCTCATATTTTTTTTTATGCTTTTTATTAACTTTGCGCATTTCATCCAACTGCTAATTACTGGCCAACCAGCATTGTATTTAGTAAAGGCTACTCATTAGGAGCCAATCAGCTCAGTGTATTTGCTGAGCTGCTCATTAAGAACCAATCAGCTCAGTGAGTTTAGCTGAACTGCTCATTAGGGGCCAATCAGCTTGATGTGTTTAGCTGAGCCGCCCACAGACTCCGCGGCATGTCACCCTGATTAGAGCTAGCTCTCTCTCTCTCTCTCTCTCTCTCTCTCTCGCTCTCTCTCTCTCTCCTGCAGCTCACACTCATTTACATAAGAAAGGCAAGGAGATGTTGTAGCTGGGTCTAATTATGAATGCTGACATACAAGACCTTGCTCATTCCAGTGCCTGACAGTAATCATAAACATGAGAAGCATTTACTGCTAGATATAAACCAATGATTCCGATGATGCTAGTAGGTAGCGGCTAAGTGATGACGTAACGGTACACATATGGACTGTGAATGCCTTTTCCGTTTGACGCGCGAGTGTTAGGCTCCACTTACTCATACTATTCATCACCCAGATCCAAATCAGAATTATTTTCCTTCCCCAGCATTTGTCATGTGCTATTCATAGAGTCTGTCTTGGCACATTTGGTGCCTCCTATCTTGGTGCACAATGGTAGACAAACAGGTATGGAGATGGATAACATGCATTAAGATGACAAATAACATACATTAGTTCAAATTGATCTGCAGTGTGCTGTGTATTTTCCCATTACTGTACAATTTAGGTAGTGTGATACACTGTGGAGTGTAATTTACAGCTCAGGGATGTAATTATGTGCAGTATATAATGTGATGTGTAATTGGGATATGAGGAGAAGTGGCTAAAAGACACAGTAGTAGGAGTTTATAGCTTGATACAGAGAAATGGAAAAAAAGAAAAGGAGAAGAAAAGGGAGCAGGAGGTGGTATGATTGCCATGCATTGTTGATTTACCTGAAGTGTGGCAGTGAGAAAGAAGCGCTTCAAGTAAAGGCTGGTTCTTTTTGATGGATGTTTTTGGAGCATTTTCCAGAGAGAGGATTTTAGAAGTCGTGACCTGGGTAGAAGGGATTAATGTGATCTTCTTGACACACTTCTTTTTTCCTTTTTTTTTTTTTTTAATGGAGCCCTTGCTTTTGCCTTCCCAGGTCGTTTCAGGCAGAACCAAAGTGAATGATAATGGCGCGAGTAACTTGATGCCTTCAAGCTGTCTTCTGATAGAGTAGTTGTAGATGAGTTCTTTAATTGGAGCAGAAAGTACTCACATTTTCTGTCCTTTCAGTGTCATGAAGACACTGTTTGCATCTCAATTCTGTGTTAGAGAAGCCGCTCCCCAGGAATTTGAAGGCTGTGACATTGATTTCTTGGCAGGTGGTGTAGAGGAAATCAATAATCATTTCCACTGTTTTAGTGGTGTTGAGTTCTACTTTGTTGTTAGTAGGCTAAAATGTGAGATATCCCTTTTGCCTTCTAGACTAAGGCTGTAGGCCTATGAGAATAGTATTCGCTACAGAACACTGGTACATTGACAGAGGGGTCAACCATGTGGTCGTACATTGACAGTTGGGTCAAGCACATGCTTGTACAATGACAGAGGGGTAATTTGGCATCCAGGGAGCAGATAGTGGAGTGATGTTTCAGGAAGTTGTCTGTTTACAGATAGAAATGGGGTTGCCAACCTTCCTGTAAAATACAGAATTACTCCGTAGTTGGACACTACAGGATATGCTCCATATTGAACCCATCGGGAGCGGACTTTGTTCTGTATGTTTCAGCTTGGACTGTTCAGACATTGGTGCTCTCAGGCGGAAAGAGACCCCACGACTCCAAAACAGAGAAGACACTACTCATTGGTCATGAGTCACTGTATCATGATCAATGAGAAGAACTGTCTGTGTTTTTATGTTACTCTTGACAGAGGTGCACATTTACTCCTATTCCTCAAAAACCCATAGTATTTTTCTTTGTGAACATGTATAGTATGACAGGGCTTCACACAGCCAAGTATGTGTTATTGTTTTTGTTATATATTTAGATGCAGTAAGGGAAATATTAAAGGATAATAAAGGTTTAATACTCGTCATACTCAGTGTTCTTTATTTCTGTTTCAGAAAGTTAACATGTCTAGAGAGGGAGGCCTGCCTTCATTTGTAATACTACTTGGCATACACTTACAAGTCTATATTAGCCCCCTACCTCTCTCTTGTCCAGAACCATTAAATCTACTGTAATTAACAATTTTCATGTCAAAAAACAATAACTTCTACTATATGTGGCATTGCTGTTGGAACAAAACTGTGTAACTCCAATACAGTAGTTTTAATTATTGAAATTAAGTAAAACAACAATTTCCAATGTACGTTATTGGAGCAGGATGTTATAAGTGGAATTTTGGAGCATTTCTATTGCTCAGTGTATCGTGAAATTTTAAGATGTTAAAGTTTGACTGTAAAATAGTACAATTAAACATACATACATAGATAAATGGTGGGGTGGCTTTTGTGTGGGTGGATGAAGGAGTTGAGAAGTTTCACCATATAAAGACCGCTCAGATGCATACATTCTTGGCTACATTCCAGTGCGGTTCAATTTAAAATGTTCACACACACACACACACACACAAATTTAAATCTCATAAAGAATACACCCATTCTTGAACTAGAGGACTATTACTGACTCTGTTTAACCAATGCTTCGCAGTCACAAAGCTCTCCTGATTTTACTGCAGATAAATCTGAGGCTGCAAACCCATAGATTTTCTCTCTAGCTCTCTCCTCTTAGACTGAATCTCCTGTCCCTTTTAAACCATTAATCCCACCACCAGTTAGTTCTGGACCAAACTAAAGCTGCACTGAGTGGGTTAACAGAGATTACAGTTAGTCTGGATTCTATTACAACAATTAACGTTACAATAAAACATAACATAGGTATGCAGTTATGCTCATTGTTTGACAGCTGTAAATATTCTCTGCTTGCTTTATTTAATGCTGTCCCCCCACACCCCACAGATACCGTTTTTCTAGCCCCCACTATTCTGTAAGCTACAAATGTGCCCATCTGGTTGCTACAAGACAGTATGTTGGGTTTTGATTCTATGCCTAATGGAACAAGGTAAGTGTAAACTCCTTGTGTCTCTTTTTAATAGTAATGGCAGAAACAGCATGTTTGAGAGATGAAATTGTCTGAAAAAAATTAAAAAGAGAAAATCTTTCAGAACATTTTAAACATCCCTCCACAGAGACACCTAGTGGTCAAATGCCCGTGTCATTGTCAAAGAAGTAATGCCATGAAAAAAACAAAGATAATATTATAATATAATTCTATATAAATCATTCTTTACTAACTTATCTTTATGTCAGCACATACTGCAGTATGTTTGAAATCTGAATATGTATCTTTAGTAGGAGTGCTTGTTTACAAGTCAGGAAATCATTTGTGTTAATTATTTTTGCTGAGAAAGACAATCTGTTTGAATGTGCTCAGGCTGAGACGCTTCATCGTTTTACTTCAAATTTGTCCTATTTTTCCTGTTTAGTAATCATTCCCACAAATGAATACTCAGAGGAAAACAGCAGTCAAATTATGGACGGCATCACACTCTCTTTCACACACACACACACACACACACAAAAACACACACACACGCACACACACACACACACACATATATACATATACATTCAACAAAAGACTCATGAACTAGTCTCTAAACAATCACAAACATCAGACAAAATAAACAAGCAGTGATTCGTAACACAAATACTCACAGAGCAGAATTCATAAATAACATACAAAATGCTTCATAACTCTAACACACATTATTCAGCATACATCAGATGAAAGAAACCTATAATAAACCTGTCCCCCTGCCATCCCCCACCCACAACTATTGTGTTGTGTCAGTATTGAACAGAATACCTGGGTTGTTTTTAAAGACTTGGTGAGGTACAGTGCTTTAAAATGGACACGATGAAAAGCTTTCAGCATATTTCGAATCATTATTTTGAGTTTGCCATCATTAGTTTTAACCAAGCATCATTAGAGTTTGTAGAGTCTTTCACAATGTAATGCCTTATAACTGTCGCGGTGATGGGGCAGACGTCATCACAACCAGCAAAACAGAACATACAACGTTTTTACATGACAGCAATGATACACACTCCAGAAATGTGGGCACCAAGATGATTTGGTGCAGGGATTCCAGTATATTTTATGGTTGCGAAATTCAGCTTCAATGCATTGATTTTGCCATGAGGGACTTTATGACTCTAATTAATAAGGGTGTCATGATAAAAATATCAATATTAATGCTTTCATAATGGGGTTGTGAGGAAATGTGAGCTATAAATTGTGTGCTATAAAAAATATTGGTGATATAACACATAGCGGCGTAAACAGTTTTCAAAATAAATGCCGTTAATTAAAAACTGCACAATGTTAAAGAAAGAGACGATAACAGACAAAAAGGGAAAAAAACTACCTTGCATTTTTCTGATATTATCTGACTTTTAAGAAAATATTTTTTGTTAATTATGCTTTCAAGAACTGAGGTCTTGTTTTGGCAATGGATCAAAAGCAAGAAAATCAAATAAAATACACTGGAAAGCATTTCTTTTTATATCTGTCAGAAAAAAAAGGTCAGATCTGCATTCACAACTTGCAGCACATATTGTATAGTTTCATCTTTTGGAAATTTAAATGCAGCAGTGTAGAATCCTGGGGGGCACCCTCCTGCTAGGGAGGGCTTACTTGGGTGGTCAGTCCCAGCTGTGACCCTGTGCTTTGCAGAAGTTCAGGTATGTATCTCTATTGACCTGGAGCTGAATTCCAGAAAGTAGCACATGCGCCAGTGGACTCCAGATGCTTCAGGAGTGGGAGCAGCAAGAGGCATTTTTCTGGTCGAGGCAGGGGTCAATCCAATACAAAGCACATTCAAACACAAGTTTAAAGAGCACATGTCAGCACCACAGGTGGTCAGCTGGGAAGCTGGTATTGGATAGTGGTCAGGAACCTTGAGAAGGCCACAGAGGGCTGGAGTTCCGCTGAGCACATGCAGGTCTATACAGTGCTGCACTTGACACGCATACTTACACGTCCATACACTCTCCCATACGTACCGCCGATCAGCCGTGAGACCTTGCATCTGTATTCCTGCGCAAATGCGCACGCGCACGGGGCCCAGCTGCGGGATCTCGCACTGTAAATTTGTATTCGTGTGACTGGTGGAGGCCTGCACAGCATGAGACTGCCCCCTTTCTTCCCCCCACTGCGCCAGCAGCCCTGTTCCTGCCTAACAAGAACACTCCCTGCGTGAGCAAGGTGGCAGGGCTCTTCTTTCCCTCTTTCTTTTCTTTCTTTATTTCTTTCTTTCTGTCCCAAAAAAAAGATGAAATGGCTTCAGATAATTTGCAAGCCCCTCATTTGCCCTGTCTGAGCGCTGGATATGGACAGCACAAACGGCTGCTCCTTTTCTCCCGTGCCTCTCTGGTAATCGGCCCAGCGGCGTAATCGTGCCTTTAACAAAAGACGGTGGAATGACGGGCTGTTAACATAATGAGCGTCTCTTTTGCCTCCTCCAGCTATCACATCCACTCGGCCTGGTCCACATGGGGTGCCGGTTGGGGGCGGGGAGGGGTGGGGGGTTTATGCAGGAGGTAAGGTTCTGCTTTATTTCCTAACTTCATGTGAATCGCAAGTCTTAATTTCTCCTATTTTCGTTATCGCTCCCAGTTGCCTTCCCTCTGCCCGTTAGCAGCAGAGCAGCGGTAATTGCACGAAGGCGTTGTGTGCGGAAATCACATGGATGACAGGGGCAGATTTGGATGTAATGACTCACTGAGCAGCACAATGAAACAACACATCTGAGCGAGCAGCCGTGAGCGCACAACTCAAGTAGTTCAGCCTCTGCCTTTTTTAAAAAAATATATAAATAAATTACAGGTGTGCTGGAGTGTGCCCATGATGTCTACACTGCATGCTCCTGCCACAGACACATTGTTGCGATCAGCGATAACCCCACACAAGCAAATAGTAGCTATTAGAACCCTAAAACACAAACAGAAATTCTGAAAGCGCTGCCTTATTGTGCTACAACATTTATGTTTTTATAGGTTTTACTGACAAACCTATTAGGTAATGAAAACAGCCCTTAGAAAATGAATGTTCACACTCTGTAAAGAAATGTTTCATTCAGGGTTTGGTGACAGGGTGAACATAAGATCACTGCTCTGCATATATCTAGACTTAAAGAAGTACTAATGAACTGGTAACCAAGCCCATTTTAGAACCAATAAACAGAGTATTTTGTTTTTCATTATCTGTATATTTTATTCATGTTTTTTCATAGTTTGTTTAAATTAGATTTGTCCTCTTGGAATGCACTGTTATAATTTTGCTGGTTTTATATCTTGTTTCAAGTTATATTAATTCATTTTTGGATATATAATTGGCAATGCTGTAAATGAGGGGGACCTTCAGTGTACTCGGTGTGAATACAACACAAATGAATAGTTTAATTTAAGGCAATCATGAATTCACAATAACAACAAAACACTTCATATTGGATTTAACACTGCGTCTTGCTGTTTGTGGACATAGAACATACTGCAAACAATCACAAAGCACTCTGCAAAGGATTTGGGTTCATAAATCTGTTTAACAAATGTCTTTAAAGCCGTTTCTTCAACATGACACACATATATCACATACCCTGCAAATGACTGATTATTAGTGGCTTTTATGAATACCCCAACCTAGTTTCTGAGTTAATGTTAGCTAATGCTAAGGGTTCTCTATGAAATTCACAAACTACTTGGGTGTTTAACTGAACATAGCTGGTGGTGGTATCCAGTGGTGGACAATGTACAAAAACCACGTACCTGAGTAAAGGACATATTATGGCTCTAATGTCCTATAATTATAATTTTTGTAACAAGACTCATGCTTAACACATTGTAGGTGAAAAGACTCACTCATGGTTCTTTTAACAGAATGTCATTAATTAGTCTGACACCGATGAACACAGCAGAAATGGCCAAAGATTAAATACAATGAATGATGTTATATCAACTACAGAGGTCACGTTCTCCTGAGTATTAAGTCCAATTTATGCTTCTGTGTTGAACCTGTGCTGTAGGCAGCGTGGGATGATGCACACCTCTCCAGAAATGTAACTAAGCAGCTAAGCAGATCATAATGACTGTGAATGGTCTGCAGTTGGACAAACATAGTTCAAGTAGCTCAAGTAAAGAGGTCCAGAAATATTGCACTCAATAAATAGTGCACTTTAAATATTTGTAAACGGATAACTACTACACCACTACATTGTGTACTACATACTGTTGAAGAAGATGTAGAAATTCAGCACTACTGGTTTGGTGGTGTAATGCAGAGTGACACAAATGCAACGCACAAGTATTCACAATGGCATAGGACATTAGTGCATAACACCGTATTTTACTCATTTAGGGACATATTAATAAAAATATTACATATTTTTCCTTTAAGCTTTCTGTTTTGTCTACATATTTGCAGAGTATATTTTGAGCGATTCCTGCAATACTGAGACACCTGTTTCTTAAACAGGCTATGGTTTTGTTTTCCTGACTTCTTGTCTGATGCTCGTTTTTGTCTTTTGGACTTGTTTATCTCTCTGTACTGATTTTTAGGTTTTGGATTATTTCTTCTGGTTTTGATATCGCTTCGTGTATTGTGTTTAATAAATCTCCAACTGACTCTCACCCTTGCGATTTGTGGCATCCACAGATCTGTAAATATGAATGAATAGTAGTTACTGATGTCTCAAATACAGCTAAATACTTACTTAACATCTCAAAATCGCACAACAGTTTATAAAAATCTGACTTTGGTATTATTGGCAAAGAAACATTTTCATGTGTTTTAGCGTGGCGACTGTATTCGTTCGTCTCCAAGCAACGGTGCCACTGTGTGACACACAGAGTGCTGGAGCATGGAGATTTGTTCAGACACATTACGTCTTTATTCACACATAAACCAAATGTAACAGCTGATTTTCATGAAGAAAAAATGAAAGATATTTGACTTTGAAATGTAAAGTAAAAAGTTGCCCAAAATGGAAATATTAAAGGACAGATACACAAAAAAGTACTTTGGTGGTGTCATTGTACATAGGAAAAAAGACACATAGTGTCATTGATACAAAGCACTATATGTCTCCTTGTAGAGCATTCCGAAAAAAGTGAATGAGTGAGTGAGTTACAACCCTCTTCCATACGGTGTTTTGCATCTAAAAGGTAATCACTGTTGGCTACCAATACCAACACCACATTGCTGTACTACATTATACCAGATTGCAGCACAGACATTATCCTACAGACACTCATTTCCACTTGAGCATCTGTCCCTGAAGGACTCTCTGCTCATCCCTGATGCATGACTTGTTTTGAATGTGCAAAAATGCAATTCTATATTCTCTGCCTGTCAAAAACAGCATGCTCCAAAAGGAATTGGAGGGTCAGTTTAATTTTGTGTTTCCATGCCAGTCCATTCAAGCAAATGCAGCCGTTTATAGGGGGATTACATTCACAGGATTAGACTCAGCTATGAACAACACGCATGTGCTGCACACAAAGCGTGCAATTTGCACAGATCTGAAATAATAGGCCTATGTCAACACAACTAAAAACAGAATGAAATCCCAGGATGTGTTTTTTTGACAAATTCAGATCTCTAAATTCACAGGCACAGAATAAGCCTGTGGATCAAGAGCCGAGGCATTCAAGCCTGGTGTGTAAGAAATCAGAGGTTAATTGGCAGTTAGGCCGGAGTGTGGGCAGTTCAGGGGAGGGGGAGGACCAAGGCTTCCTGCATTAAACATGGTGAGATGCAGCAACAGTGCCAGAATGAATTCATATCCCAGCAAGCGCGAACTCACAGCACCGCATAATGTAATCCGCCACAATTCAAGGTTACTAAATGTGTGGCTAACAAATTTATTCCATCCCCTAAGAGAACAGCTTACAATGCTAAATGAACATTAGTCAGAGAAAGGCAGAATTAATTAGCCTCTTATGCTCCAATCCTCCAGAATTATTAAATGCTAGGAATTACGCAATGGTCGTGTAGTGGCCAACAGCAGGAGGACAAGAGTCCGCTTGCCTTGTTTCATATAGTCGACTTGGCCTATTAGGATGTAGCCTTTTTTTTTTTTTCAATAAAAGACAACAGCACATTAAACACTGATGAGAATTTTTCAGGTCTCTAAAACCCCAGGCATGCACCGACTGACAAATAAAATAAGTATGTAATGCACTGAGTGACATGGCATTGTACTCAGAGCTGCACATTTTATGAGAGAAGTGTTGGAACATGTTTTTACTGGCCAAGTCAGCAAAGAAGAAACTGATAGCCACACAAGCTAAATCGAGAATGTACAAATGGCTGTTTGATATATAGATATATATATAAAGTAGGCATACTTGTTAAATGATTGCACTGCAAGCATAAAGATCAGGACCCTATTAAAGTTTAAACTTGGGCTGGCACCCTAATGGCATTCACTGCAAAGTGGAGCCGAGAATAACACAAGCCAAACAGTGCAGACGTCACTGAAACGCTCCCATGGCACAAGCAGTTCTGCAAGTTGTCCAGCAATATTGCTGTAAGCCAGTGTGGAGTCATAAAAGAAAAGGGGAAAAATATACAGGAGTTGAGAGAAAATGTTTTCTGCAAGAGTGTGTGGGGTATAAATTCCTACACAATAAAATCAGTCTTAACCACTTCATCCTTAACCTTACTTTTCACTTAATAACAAGTATACTATACTGTTTATATGATATATGTTGTAAAATGAGTATAATTAAAGATTTAACACCAAAGATTTTCTTTAGGTTTAAGGTATCTTTATGAATAGACATTTTATTCCAGGTTTTGGAGCACTTCTATTGGTCCGTTCATCAGTTTTATACAGTTCATAAATAAGCATTGATTGAAATATTCTCATCTCAGTATTCAATAGTCATTATGGTGTTTTTCCAAAATCTGCAGCCTGATTCCTACTTAATTTCGACAGTCTGAATACATATTCTACATGGCTGTTCAGCTACATCACAGTCTTGGTCTAAAATATGGCAGAAACATGTTCCCCTGTGGTTTCTTATCTGATTAATTTACCATTTACATTATTCAATAAAACTTCCTATAGCATGCTGCACTGGTGTTTGTTCCGGGGCCTTTATTGAGGGGGATATTTTATTTTGCGTATATGGGGTGATTATCTCAGAGAGGAAGTTAATTAGACTGGAAAATACTTCAAATCTGAGCACACAGTAATTAAAACTTTGTTTTTCATTGACTCTGTTGACATTGCCCAGAGTCACTGGAATCCAAAGATGCTGGAGTGGTTGATGTTGGAGCCAGAGGAGTTCCTACTGAAAAGGTGAATTCCTTGTTACCTGAAGCTCACGCTGGTAGTTTCACTGAGTCAGAGAGATTAGATAAATAGAAAAGGCCTAACCCAGCAGCAGTGAGAAAGCAGTATACCTTACTTACTACGACAAGTTATACTGGGTACGAATATAACCAAAGGGTCATGAATTAAGAAATACAAGAATACAAAGGATTTGTTCAGTGTTTAATTTGTGCTGGAATAAGCTGGATCTGAGTCTGCCACCTTCCATATTGGATTCGACACATTTTATTGGATCCCAACACCTTGTTCACAAATGAAATATATATAACCTCTGTGATGATGAGGATTTGTATTTAGGATTAATGAAATGTCAGATAAATTTAAATAAATATCTACAAGCTTAAATAAATATCTTGTATGGAACCACTGTAATAAATGTTTATTACATGTCAGATGTTGAAAATTTTGATTATACAGTGGTACTAGAACATGTCACGCCACTGCAAACACCCAAGAGGCCAGTTCCCATTAAGTCATTTAGTCAATTAGCCTTGCTGTCAGATAGTAACTAGCCTTTTAAATGAAAGGTCAGTGATGTTTTTCTGCCTTGTTGTTTATGTTAACTATAATAAAGCCAAATGGTAGTTGTCAAACTCAGCAGCATGTTATCACCCACCTCTCCCCCAAACAAGAACACACAATAGTGATATTCTGTCTAAACTGTTTGAAAATAGTGGAGTTTTGAAGACATCTCGGGAAGACATACACATGGAAGACATCTCGGATGCTGTAGGAAACATTCATTCATTCATTATCTGTAACCGCTTATCCAATTCAGGGTCGCGGTGGGTCCAGAGCCTACCTGGAATCATTGGGCGCAAGGCGGGAATACACCCTGGAGGGGGCGCCAGTCCTTCACAGGGCAACACAGACACACACACACATTCACTCTGTAGAAAACAGAAAATTTTAATGTATTTGATTACTTCAGGCAGAACCTAAACTGACTAGAGTGAGCCTCAATGGTGGTGGCTGTACATCGGATATAGTTTGTGATCTTAGGAGAGTTCATGCACTCCATTAGCACTTAGCTCAAAAAGTAATTCATAATATTTAATGATTTTTTTTGTAGCAAACGTGAATTGCAATTTAATCTATTGCTCCCCCCAAGAAAAAAAAAATGAAACCTACTTTACAAGAGCAGAAGTCCTCTTTTATAAATGTATGAACCAAAACCATTCCATTTGAAAGGACCTGCAAATATTATTAGTTATTTTCCTTAATTTAGTAAGTTATACATATTCAAGGTTATGTTTTCTTATGTTTACATCTGCGGAGGTTTTTTAAGCCAAGTATTTAAGGCATGCTCTGTAAGCCCCTGGGCCCCCAGAAGTCTGAGGCCCATCTGTTCTGGCCCCAGTTGGTGATTCAATCTGGTAGCAAAGTTAGTACACCACAGTTATATTCATATAGTATTAGTTGACTTGGCTGTTGCAGCCATGTTTCACCAGTAAACATCAACTTGAGGCACATTGCATTGGCTTGAGGCAGTGTGTCTCTTAGGAGTTTTTATTTTTATGTCTGGGAAATCTATGGATCAGTTTGCTGCTTATGAAAATTGTTAGATCCAAAGTTATTGGGAAAACATTCCACCGAGCAGCATCTTTTTAATACATAACTTTAAATCCCTTAATCCCCCCGTCATTAACCTGCCAGATCCGTCACTGTTGACTGTTCCGGAACCTCATAATTAACAAATTAAGCACTGGACGTACTTGATGGATGAGCAAGCAGGCAGTATCCGGGCGTCTCTGGAGTGGTATTAGTGCAACGTAGCCTCAAGGGAAGTGCTCATTTGTGCTTACGCGTGTTGTCTGTTGCCCAGTGCACAAAGAGACAGCTTGTGAGGGGAGTACCTCTATGTGACATTTATGGGTCACTGAGAAAGGACAGCATTTAAACACACTGACAGAGTGTGACCATGTTGGTGTAGGTGTTTGTGTGCATGTGTAGGTGTAGAGTAAAGTACATTGACGAGATCAGGTGGGCTGCTTTTAGTAATGCATTGCCTGGGCTCCAGCCGCTAAACCTCTTGGGACAGGATCTTATGGTTGGAAGGCCTCAGCCTCAGGCCAGGCCCCAGAGTGGAGGAGTGTGTGAACAAGGTGAGAACAAGTAAAGAATGAGAAAACGCCACTGCTCTACCTTGCGGCTAGACACTTCCCTCTCATTTGCCTCCAGCAGTGCCATAATGTGTCTCACAGTGTGCTGCAACTGGAGAGATATATCATTACCATTTATAATATATCATTTGTAAACTGTTATTGCACTATTGGCCTTTGCAGAACTGATATCACAGAGTGTTGAAATGAGTGTTTTGACTAGTAACAAAACGATTTGCTGCATAAATTGAGAACCATTCTCCACAGACACTAACATGTAGTCAACATGTAGTGCTGGGTCATACAACTGCAATTCAGTATCACGATTAATTGAATATTTTACCTCGATTCATATTATGATGTTTTGGAATGGTGATATTAACGTTGGTCTCTGAAATTGTTTTCGTAAGTGGTTTCATTTCATTCATTGTAGATTTTTATTAATTGCCCAGCCCTAGAACAGATGTATGAAGAGTTCACATCCTTTTATTTTCCTCCATGTATAGTTCTAAAATTCCATTGCAGATTCCCATTGTCCTGCATATTGTCACTGTCCAATGAAAAACACGCATCTCCAAAATAGTACCTTTACAGGAGATGGATAATACCTTCTTAATTTTCAGTTTGTGTAAATGTGAAAAAAGATGCAATCCAAGTAATGTTGCAGCATTTCTATTGATCCATTCATCATGCGATTTTTCATGTTCATGTTCGATTCATCATGTTTTTCTTTGGATAGCGATGATGCAATTCTCAGGGAAAACAATTGACTACACCTCCCCTCAATCATGAGTTCTGCTTTGGCCTAAATAAAACAAATCATTTTCAAACCGCACCACATCTTCACCATTGTGTTTTTAATTTATTCAAAGGCACACCACGGTGGCAGTCTGCTGCAATATAATTTTAATGTGATATTTTGTCTGTGTTGTTCAGCCCTGTTCTTGCTTTTTCTGCCTGTTGGGAAAAACAGCTTCCCAGTGAGCCACTACAAACTTTATGAAGTTATGCAGAGGCAGGAACTGGGAAAACGGTGTACAAACAACAAGTAAAGCTGTGTGAAGCTACTGCGGCGGTCTTGCCTCTGGTTGCTTGTCTTAGGTTCTCTCCTCATGAACCACCTTGAAAAGTGTGTATGTGTGTTTGTGCGTGCAGGAGAGAAAGCGTGCACACGCCTGTTTTAATGATGAGGACACTTACATAACCCTGTTATTAGAATTCCATGCTGGAGATGGAGTGATGCAGCAAGTTTCTGACTCTTCTCCTGAGAACTTCTCTTATCCGAGAGCAGGATCTTTTGCCACTGTTTGAATAGTGGATTCATTATGGATCTGGTGTGAATGTAAATTTGCCAGTTTAGCTTGGGACTCAGGGTGAGAAGAGGGATGTGCTTTAGATGAGTGTGTGAGGTCTCATTATGAGCTCGCCTGCAAATACTGCATAATGGATCCTCTAGAGAAATTCACAGCCACTGGAGGTAGTGAATGCGTGAAGTGTCTGCTGAAACATGACCAGTGTGACTGCACCTTTTAAAGCTCATATTTTAAAAGGGAAAGACAGGCGGTGTGGTGTGCTGTGGGGTGGGAGTACAGCGAATCATATTTTGCAGTCAGCAAGCATAATTAATTTTAAGAAAATATCAAAACAGAAATAACTCCTTCATTTCCTCAGACTTTTACTGTATTTAGCTCCCAAGGCAAACTAGATTCCCAGAACAGTAATAAATAATCATTCCATGTAAATACAGGGCCCTCAATAATGTGTAAAATGTGCTGAAATTTCTGCATGGTAACAGAATTGGGACTTTAACAACATATGAACATATTTTAGACTGTGGAATACAAAAGCAATTAAATATATTTGTAAAACATAAAAGTTGTTGTCTTGTATGTTATAGGAGCACTACATCCCTTAACTGTTGTCTAAAATATATTCACTCTCAACACAGGTAACCTACTTCAGAGCAAACATACATTTTACACCAGAAACAACCCCTCTTCATTCGTCTCAATGCTAAAATAGCCTGGAAAATAATAGTTCATGTGGTAACAAGCAACTGAATCACACTGGTTCATTCGGCATATGTAGCCTGTTTGTCTCCATTATATTTCATTTACTTGTTCCGAGTAAAGTCTTAATTTTATATATTTTAGGTTGAACTAACACAACAAATCTCCAGAGCCTCATAAATAGTCGCTATAACTAAACTTTCGGAGGGAAGTAAATCAATAACAGTGAACGTGAAGGATTAGTGCAGTTCTCTCTCCGTTCTCGTCTCTCTCCAGCTGCGGACAGTACAGTCCATTTATTTTCCCGCCCGTTTTCATACAAGCTCCGCCCACTCGCGTTGTGATTGGTTTTTTCTTCACGCTCACGGGCAGATTGCCGTTCTAAGACACTAGCCGTTGTAGACTCTCAGCCATTTGCGGGGCAGCGGGGCGGGACTTGTTTGAAAACGGGTGTTAAATGAAATAAATAAATAAATATTAGTACAACAACCTCAGCGCTCGAGCGCTGTCCCCGGCTGAATGACTCCGTCGCAGACGGAGCTGTATTCAACTCAGCAGCGGCTCATTATGACAGCAACATCCAAAACAGCCACAACATCCTCAACAGCCCCCTCGCCTCGCCCCCTTACAACACCACAAATGCCCCCACACCACAGCACGCGCCAAGGTTACTGAGGCAACTTTCTGAACTCCTGCAGTGAACGCAATCAGACGGGGAAACGTCGCGGAAAGAGAGGAGCGGGTTACCGTTCCCCTCGCATCTGGAACATCTGGTCAAGCGCATGCCCAAACGGTGATGAAAAATATAGGCTACACCAGGACTCACCGAGCACGGCCAGCTGGAGCAGAGAGAGTCCAATCAGGTCCATTCTGCGCAGAGCCATGAGTCCAGAAATGAGAGAGAGATGATGGAAAAAGCCAAAGCAAAGCCGTTGGTCGCGCCTCTGTTGCCTCAAAGTTCCAGCATGCGAACGGATAGCGTGTGCTCTGTCCTGTCCTCTTTAGCGCCGCTTTACCGGCACGAGCGCGCGAGCAGCGATCCAAATCCTGCGATAGTTGCGCGCGCGATCCTCAATCATCTTCTCCTCTGCAGCCCGAGCGCAGAACGTTTGGCTGGATGCAGGAAACAAAAATAACGATAATTAAAGAACCCAGGGAAGAAAGTGTGTGAGGGTCTAATAACACAGGCGCGCGCCACTGACTCTCAACCCCTCAAAAATATCACCAAAAGAAAGGCGAGGAAAAACACCGCAGTACAGACGATAAAAGCAGCTGCTGGGGTTTTGCGGGTGATCCTAAAAATGTGTGAGTGTGTGAGAGAGAGAAAAAGTGTTTGTGTGTGAGGCTCGGAACTGAGATCCTGTGTGTGCGTGTGTGTGTGTGTGTGTATGCGCGTATGGTGGGCCGTGTGGAAGCGCGAGCGCACCGGACTCTAGCACGCCGCGCATCAACTCCTGTGGCAGCAGTGCGCGCGCAGGAGGGGAGGGGTGGGGGGGACGCAGTGAGAAGCAAACACACTGCAAGGACGACACGATCAGCATCACACAGTGATTATCACCAGGAGAAAATCAGCCCAACAATTTGCATTTTAACTCTTTCATGCATTTAGAACTTCATTTAATCTAAAGTCCATGTATGTGCTCAGCCTGTAAGGAAGGTTTAAATAGTTAGGAAAATCTGCAATGCAGAACAAAAAACAGTATAAATATAGGTCCAAATGATATGTAGATTAAACAATATCTCATCAAAAAAGACATACATGCAAATACTGATACAATAACAGGAGGTAGTGTGTTCACCTGTAAACAACACTGTAGTTCAATCACTCGGCTAAGCTGCTGCCATGGGGCAACGTGTGAATCCCATTGATTTATTTAGCGTTATGATTTATGATTTTATGATTTATTTAGCCCGTTTAGAAGGCTGAAGAGCAAGACAGGAAGTTGTTTGAGAAATGTGGCCCAGCAGCGCCTTGGACGAATTTAGGTGACAGTCTTAAAAAAATAAAAATAAAAAAATAAAAAACATTTTTTCAAAATGTTTCTTAGCCTGGACAGAGTTAGACAAAATTTGGAAAAAACAAAATTATTCTGGCCCTCATTTGTCATTTTCATGGCCACTTGGCAAATGGATTGACAACACTTGGGCAGACTGTTCCCTTTTTGCCACCAGGGGCATGACTACATGTAAACTGGGGTGGACATTGCACACACAGAGAGGAATCTGCCTACCCAGACTGTTTTTTTTTTTTTGACAGCCCCAACAAACCCATTCTAAAAATTAATGTTGTATTCACCCCCTAAAAATCAAAACACTCCCTTGTTGACATAACCTGCTTTTAAAAAGGGCAACATTTTTGCTGTTGCCCACCAAATAATCCAAAATTAGCAGCAATTTAGGGCTGTATCAGCCAGAAGAGTTTTTTCTTTGAGGCTACTTTGGCTCATATCCAATTTGCCAGGACCAGCAAAGCCATATTGCTGCCAGCAGTGGGCTACATCTGTTCTATGAGTTGTGGGCCAAATAAGCATTTTTAAAATGTGGGCCACTTCTGGTTGTGGTTTGCCAGCACTGACAGTGGGCCAGCCGTGCTGCATCTTTGGCAGAAGAGGCCCACATCCGCATGCTGCCTGGGAAACCCCTTAAGTTAGCGTACACCAAAAAAAATGTGAAAATTGAAAGCAGTTAAAGACAAGGCATCAAATGTGTTTTCACACATAAATCAGTCAGATGTAATAAAAATTCATCCCCTTAGTTTCTACACTTGTCCATTTTATCCACTCCAATTACCATATAGCTACACTTTGTAGTCTGTCTTTTGCTCTGCATACATTGTTTACCCCCCTTTTCAGTAAAAAAAGCAAACATTATTTTCTCTGTGCTGCAGTGGCACTGGAGATTTTAAACATTGCCTATTCACTGTATGAGACACACCTCATTTGTCCACCTTGTGTGTTTGTGTTTGTGTGTGTGTGTGTGTGTGTGTGTGTGTGTGTGTGAGAGAGCGAGAGAGAGAGAGAGTGAACTGCTGTCTGTAAACATAAATGAACTACTGTCTGTAAATTTAGACTTAAACAGTGCACATGTTCGGTGGAGCAAATATTGGAGTAGTTTCAAGGATTTTAGACATTTCCCTCTCTGCAGTGCAAGTATCAGCCTTTCAGACACTTATTGAAATTATGTAATCATTTTCATTGCCACATTTTCAAGGGGCGGCCGGGGGGGGGGGGGGGGGGGGGGATGGGGGGGGTTGGGTGTGTTCTCCTCCTCAAAACAATATTTTTTAAATGGATTTGCTGTTGTGAGTGTGTGATACCCTGTGATTTACTGACTGGCACTGGTCCAGAGTGTGGTCTTGCCTTGTGCCCAGCAATTTAAGGTTGGCTCTGGACACACCGGGACCCTGGCCCAGATGAAGAGGTTAAAGAAGATGAATGATTGACTGAATGTTCTCGGAGCCAAAGAAGAACAGAGCCATACACATTGTTACCAGCGTAATCTTTAAAATGCTGAAGACATTTAGGTTAAAAAAATACATTCCAAATTGGATTAACTGATGTCTTCAGCTCTTAAATGCTAAGTGTTGTTGAAAAGAAAAAAAGTAGTGCTGTCAAAATGCATACATTAATGCACATGGGAATTTAACTTATTTTATCAAATATGTCATGACATCCTCCCATAAATCATACTTTTTAGAGTCTAGTGATTTATTAACACATTTATCAAACAGTGTAAACACAGCATTACAGCTGATGAGTTCAGAAGGTAGATTACATTTTATTTATGCTTAAATATGTATTAAATACGAGCGGCACGGTGGCGCAGCAGGTAGTGTCGCACTCACACAGCTCCAGGGGCCTTGCGCCCAATGATTCCAGGTAGGCTCTGGACCCCCCGCGACCCTAAAAAATTGGATAAGCGGTTACAGATAATGAATGGATGTATTAAATACCTCAACTCTCTTTCTCTTATCTTTCCTCTCACTTTCTCTCTCTCTCACACACACACACACAGTTTTTGTTTCCATGTTTGAAGCAAGAGCTGTTCTTTAACGTTAATATTCTCCATTAAACCTTCTGTGTCCAATGCTAAAGCTCTTCCTGAAACTTATATTTAGCAAATTAAGAGATATAATAAATTAAAAAAGAATGGTGTCCACTGGCTAATTTGTCATGCATATTACACTGTACATTTATTTCCCTCTCAAAATAGAAGAGGTACAGCATAAACTACAAACATTTGTTCCACATTCAAATACAAAATCAAACACAAATCCTTATTCAACATGACCTTAATCAAAACGTAATACCACACAACCACTATTACCATTCCTCAGCTCGGCTCGCCTTCAAAAGGCCTAATCACAATAACAGGTTTCCTAAATCCCTTGCTGACAGAGCAGTCGGAATGAATGAAAGTCTGCGTCAACCTTTTAGATTTAGCCTCTAGAAGATAAAATATGCATGCCTTCTAGACGGCAATAACACATTGGTTCGCTAAAGAACCACCCGTTGAAAGGTTCTGTGTTTTTTTTTTTTTTTTTGCAATAGTCTGAGCCCAGCAAAAGTTGAGGATTGCTTAACTGCTGTAGAACACAAATGAAACTAAACCTGATAAATAATAGAAAAGCTGAGTCAGACGTATTCGGGCAGAAAACTAGTCAAACCCTCCTGGACATCCATTTTTCTGGAAAGACTATAATGAACCCCTGATCTTGGGTCATGGTGACACTTTTCCACATGTATGGTACTTGATTCTACTTGGCTCTGCTTGCTTTTTTGGTCCCTCTCCAAAAGACTATGAATACCCCTTCTCAAAACATGATGTCATTTAATGAGCTGCTTTTGTGAATCAAATAAAAACTATTGTGATTTTACTAATGTCTGGTTTGTGCTGAATGTCTGCATTTCATTGTGATTGAAAAGGCTCTCTGGCCAGTCAGTGTTCTGCAAGGTTTATATGTCATGGTTTAGTCTTCACTCTACTCCCCTCGAGCAAGCAGGGACTAAATTACCCCATTTCAGGTATCAGGTACCACTTTCGCCTAATGGGAAAAGCTCAAAAGCTGAGTAGAGCCAAGTGGAGTCGAGTAGGTAGCATGCAGTGGAAAAGCACCAATAAATATGTGGCGCATGTGGGTTTTCTATTACAGAAAACAGTGTGCATGTACCCTTGCATGTAATCCTGCCAAGGATTTTGGGCTGAAAGTAAAAGGTATCACACTGGGCCGCAACAATCCACCACCCTAATATTCTCATTATTATTAGGTCCCTTGTCAGTCTCAGTCTTCTAGAATCATCTTAACTCGACCTCACCCCTAGTGGCACTTACAGTCCAATACATAATTTAATGTGGAATGAAAAATTAAATGTGAAACTTAAAAAAAACCTAGAGAGCCCCTGAAGGGAGATGCTGTAATTTTTTTTATTGAATTTATTATTTTAATGTTAAGATTAATTTTCTTATTTAGGTATGGGGTGTGTGGGTGGGCACTGGCCCATAATGCGTCTCCGTCTCCCTGCCTCCAAAGCCCTCCTTTTGACTTCCTGGCTTGGAACCAATATGAGGTGGTGTTAGATTAGCACAATGGAAAATGTGAGTTAGTTTTTATTGCTAAAAAGATCAAAGTCATCTGTACTGGTATCACAGTAGCTTCCAGATCCTCAGCATCATGATTTTCCATAAAGCCGTTTGTTGGTTTTCTCACAAAAGATGAGTAAAGTAATGCGTGTTGTTTTAACACACATTTATAATTAACAATGTCTTTACAGCCAGTTCTTTTTTTTCTCCAGACGATCTTCTGAAGCCACTGTTCCAAATGAGTCATCTTAAACACAGAGAAATATTCATTAAAAACCCAGAGCTCAAAACCCCCACTCTGCAACTCTCACCCTCACTGTAAATAAGACATGAGTGACATTTCCATTACGTTTGGCAAACCTTTAAAGCGCCTCACTCTCATAGCCGTACACTTCACTCGGGCGCTTGTTGTGTATCTGCAGATGAAATTTTCTCAACATCTGACACAAAACAGCACTGCTGCGCTATCTGTGAATGTGCGTTTATCACTTTCTGTAGTGAACAAGCAGTGAGAATGGAGGAAGGAAGAAGAAGAGAGACAGAGAAAGAGGTGAAAAGAAGAGGAATTGGGAGACAGAGGGAGATGTAGTAGAGATGGAGAGGAAGAGGCAGGTGAATGCGAAAGATACAGGAGAGAAAAAGATGAGAGAGAAAACAATGAGATGGGGGAAAAGAAAGGTCAAGCAGATAAAAAGCTGGGACAGATGGAGAGATGGGGAGAGAGAGACAGAGAAGTGGGAGTCTGAAAAGAGACAGGAGAGGAGGGAGAGAAAGAGGGGTAATGAGAGAAAGACAATGATGCAGAGGGAAAGATGGGGAGAGACGAGAAAGAGGTGCAAGACAGAATAAGAGAAAGGTGGTGGAGATGGGGAAACACGGAGGACAGAAAAGAGTAAGGAAGAGAGGGGTGATGGAGAGAAAGGAATGAAAGGTAGGAGTCAAAAAGAGAAGGGGAAAGTGATGAGAGACACAGAGAGGGGAAGGATGGAGAGAAAGATAGATGAGGGAGAGAAAACAGAATCAGACAAGGATAGAGAGGTGGGAGGCAGAAAAGGGGATGGGGGAGAGAGTCAGACCGAAAAAAGGGTGGGGGGGGGAGTCAAAGAGTGAGAGAAATAGACAAGACAGATAGAAAGAGCAGGGTGAGAGGGCGGATATGGAGACAGAGAGGGAGATTGTAGACAGTGAGAGTGAGAATATTCAGCGTAGGCTTCCTCTCCTCCCCATCATTTCTGTAAGCCGTGGCACTTTGGGCTGTGGGCTGTTTGTTAATAATTGTGTTGTAATGTCAATGCAGCAGAGTCATCTTCAGGAGAGAGAGCGAGAGAGACAGACAGACAGAGAGAGGGAGAGGGAGTATTTAGTGAGGGAAGTGAAGCCGACAGGGGTTTGGCACAGCCTCCTCTCACACAAGCCGCAAAACCGTGGCAACAGGCTCACTAATGGCCCATCTGTTGAGAGGCTGAGTGTGTGTGGTGGGGGAGTAGAGGGTGGGGGGTGGGCACATAGGGGCTGGGGTAGAGAGAGTTCCACTACACATTGCTGACTAACACTAAATGATCAATTATTTAAAGGTATACATGCTCCAGAAATAACTGACCTCAGTTTCTCAGTGTCCATGTGCAGCAGCGCACACACAGACCCATGAGGATGTTAATGGAGTTACACAGATGGACTACAGCCATATTAATTATTATCTACTCCTATTCTTGCCCAATGTGTTTTATTTCAGTGAAATGTTCAGTATTGTAGCCAGCCCACTGTATCTGCGGGAGATTGGTTTCAGAACCCCCTGTGAGTATTCACTCCCTGTGAATACCACAAGTCCCTTAATAACATGAAGTACTCATCCTCCTGTATGCTTAAAGGCATCGGTAGATAAGAGTTGTTGTTTTTGCTCCTTGGCTCCCCCTACAGTTGCAGAGTGTAAGGCTATGTTCACATTACCAGGTGGAAGTGACTCAAATCTCCATTTTTTCCCTCTCTTAATTTGATACCAATGTCTAATTAGATTTCATCAACTCAGATTCGAGTCACCTTCATATGTGCTCATAGATTAGATATGTATCCGATGGGTATGGATCATGAACGTTACATGGCCAGATAGGATTTCAAGCGTCTTGTTTCCTGTATGAATAAAACTTTCACGTCACTCAGCGCCTGTAGCACGGCAAAACAGCTATAGAGGAGAGGCTTGAGCTGTGTCACTTCACAGATTACAAACTACTACACAGACACAGGGCACTAGTTTGACTGAAAAATGTGAAGTTTATGGCCAGTTATAAATGACTTTGTAAATCGACGTATAACGCACTACCTGAGTGGAGAAACCGTTATATTATGAATGACATTGTACACAACAGAGAGTGTACAGAGACATTTGGGATTCAGCTGATCTCTAGGCACAACAAGACAGGTTTTGGTTGGCCTTATAATTTATGGTTGATAAACTGTCCTCCTGAGGGAGCAATGCATAACTATATGAGCTACTAACTATTATTTTGTTTTTCCAGTGAGATGTCTCACAAATGTTTTTGCTGTTCTTACCCTTCTCCAAAAATTATATAGTACAGTTTCTGCAGTACTGAGCCCAGAGTAGCAAAGACAGAGGCTCTGTTCTCCCTACTTCAGGTCAGTAAAGCATTTCGAAGCTGTCTTTTCTAAAGTAAAAATAGTACCTAGTGTTGTTTTAAATAATATACAGATTACATACATACATACATACATCTTCTTTTCCGCTTATCCATTTCAGGGTCGCAGTGTATACAGATTACATGTAATACATAATACAGTACTGTAACTGGTATGTACAGTACATGTATAGTACAGAAGCAAACTTCCATTTATTAACTCATGCATTAATATTGTGTAAGGTCTTGGTCTTGTTCAGCTTTGCAGTGTGTCTGGTACCTACACTGTGTGCAAGAAAGGAGCACACCCTGGACAGCGTGCCTGTCCATTACAGGGCATCACACACTCACACAATTGCTCACACTGATGGACACATTTTCACAGCCAGTCCACCTTCCAGCATGTGTTTAGATTGTAGGAGGAAACAAGAACACCCAGAGGAGACCCACTGGGACCCACTGAGACACTTGGAGAACACACCAGACTCCTCATATACAATAACCAATGAATCCTGTACCCCAGAATCCTGAAGCTGTGTAGCAGTGGCACTATCTGGAGCTCCACCGGGTTCCCGGCAGACACAAATATGCCAAACTACATATTTCACATAGTTTTGTAGTCACGTGTGCGGTAAACCATAGTTATCCTGAACAATTCTTATTCTGCAGCCTTTCGGTTTTAAATAAGTAAAGAATAATTAAAAACAAGAACTAGGAAATGAAAAAAGGGCAGTAAGAAAATGAGAAAATGCATTTTGCACAAATAGGCTGTATTTAAGGTGTGCAGCAAAGTCCCAAAAGCAGTCGAGCTTAAACAGTTCTACTGTGAAAAAAATGAATTATGTAGAAGACATTATGAATTGTCATGTGACATGATTGTGTTGAGCCATACTGCTGATGGAAGATCACAAACACCACTCTAACTCTTACCGGATGGAGATCTTTTATTCTGGAGAACACTGTTTCACTGCCCTACAGCCCAGCACTGGGGGACTTTATACCTCTCTGGCCAACAGTGTACTGAGCATTGTAGGCTGCTTCTCATGTGCAGCTACTTTCATTTCATGAATTTCCCTTGACGTGTTACAAGAACTGAACGTCTGTGTGGATCATGAGTGGAGCATCAGTGAGTTAACTCATTTTAAGGGGTGTTTATACATTTTGAAAATTGTTCTAGCAACATTGTACTGAGGCTTTGTTACAAGCATACTACAGTGACTTATAAAAGTTTGACATGAAGACATGTCTATTACAGTATTTGGACAGTTTTCACTGTGTGTGAGTGTATGTGTGTATCAGGTTCACCCATATAGGTGCTGAGACTAAAATGAGGTCGCTCATCTTAATGATGTGAGTGATGCTTATAGTCCACAGACATCAGAGCAGAAGACTATTTCTGGCCCTTCAGTCGAACCTTTTTTCTTCCTCTCATCTATCATCTTATCATCTCCTCCTCTTTCTCTATAGCAGATCTATCTCTCTCACTCTATTCTTTCTCTCCTCTTCTCTTTCTCTCTCTCTCTCTCTCTCTCTCTCTCTCTCTCTCTCTTTCTCTCTCTCTCAGAGTGTGTTGTGGTTGCCCCCAAAACCTATTATGGCTAACTCTAAAAGAACTTACTCACTGCATTTATTTCCGTCTGTAAATAAATGAATAAATGAATAAATGTTAGGATGACTGATCTGTTTAGGTAAATATGGACAGGTTGCGTGTAAGAGTCTGTAGGAAAAACATTAATGTGTATCACCAGTGAACCCTTAGCCTGCAGCCACTGTTTAGTCATAGCCGACCCCACTCTGCAGAATGATTTTTTAGTAAAAGTATTAAATACTTCAATATATAATGCCCCTAAGCCACTTAAAAAATCAGCCACAATATTAAAACCACACAAATAAAGCGAATAACATCGGTTATCTACAGTAGCACCTTACAAGAGGTGGGGCCATATTAGGCAGCAAGTGATGAGTCTGTTCTTGAAGTTGATGCACTGAAAGCATAAATCGGTGCACAAGGCTTTGACAAATGCCAAATTGTAATGGTCATAATGTTTTAGTCAGAGCATCTCCAAACACCGGGCCTTGTGTGGTGTTTGTTGTATCCAGTGGGTAATCCTTTCTAAAAGTGACTAATCCCTCAGTAGAAACACTGCTGAAGAAGTTATCTCTGGCACTGACCCCTGCACTGCCTCGTGCATCAGTGAACCTTCACTGTTCACTAGAGTTTAGTGTCTCTGGTTATGCTTCCTTAGACCACTTTTGGTTGATATTAACCTGTTTTTCCCCCTCTGCTTCCAAAACATCAACTTCACAAACTTACAGTTCTTATTCAGTCTTATATATTCCACCCATGTACACGTGACTTTGTAATGGGATAAAGAATGTTATTTAAATGCCCCGCTAGTGGTTTTAATCTTGTGGCCCATCAAATCATATGTTCTTAAAGATGTTCTTAAGCCTGGTCTGTAAATGAAAGGGATATATCAGAGTGTACACAGAGAGTTAAGCTGACCAGTAATAATCAGATAAGGTGTAATGAATCCGATTATAAGATCTAGAACAACCAGGGGATAAATGATAAATAAACAGTGGCGAAGGACTGGCCCTGTGTTGTTTGCAGTGTAGCTCAGCTGACAAGACGTCCTCTTAATTTATTGACTTGACAGACAATTAAAATATAATAATGGGATTCATTTTCAATTAAATGATAATGTTGTCTTGTGTGAATTATTGCTGTCACCGCTGTAATTGAGTGCTATCATGCAGGCGACCTTGCTGTGTGTGAGGAGCTGGGATGTGTCAGCTGCAGGAGCCGGAGACAGAGGGACTTTTTCTTCTCTGCTCCAGCTCGGTGAGGAGGTAGGGCTCAATGTAATCATATCTGACAATATAATCATTATATCTGAGAGAGAGATAGGGAGGAATTAATGTGAATGTATGTGTGTGTGTGTGTGTGTGTGGGACATGCATATACATGTGTGGTGTTCTCAGCTTTAGTAGGTGGCATCTTGTGATCTCATGAGCAGCTATTATTAATATTTAATGACAGGAGTGAATTTAGTACAGGTGTGTGTGTTGAGAAGCAGTAGGGGAGACATCTGATGTGTGAAACCCCATGGAGTGTGTGTGCAGGACATGGCTAGGGGCAAACACACATACATGCGCACACACATTCCTGAAGTGTGTATTTTTTTTTTTCTTTATCAGTTTCCGCTCTTCTTTGCCTGTGGCCAGGCAACACCTCTTCAAAATCACACACATACAGTATCAAATCTACAGCTGTGATTTGATTGCACACTTTTATTGCAAGGCTGAATTAGAGAGCATGTGATAATTTGTCTGACACTGTGATCTCTGCAAAAACAAAACAAAACAAAAAAAACCACGCCTGTTGCAGTTGCTGCATTATCAGTTCAAAGAGCATAAATAATTACAGAGGCAATGGAGGGGATAGCAATATATGGGTGCTCTAGCCTCTTCCATTTGTTAAACCTAAGCCCAGGGGGGTTGAATAATTACAGTCTTTATTTTTTGTTGTTTAAACTTTATTAACTTCCCTTGCCCATTTTCTCTGATTGCCTTCTTAAGTCAGGAAAAACAGTGAAAACATTTCTGTAGCAGCACTAAGGCTAATGACACATACATAAACACTTTATGACAACTGACAAAGTCCTACATCAACATTTACAAACACTTCCACCTCGGTAAGCTCCGACTTCGCAGTGTGATGGAGAGGCATTCTGTAAGAGTTATTATTCCACAGTAATGACACTCCAAACATATCTCTCTGACTTATTTGCCTGTAACATAGCAACAAGAACCATTAAACACGTATCAGCCACGACAAAGACGTCTTCTGAAAAGAACATCTTGTCCTAACAGCAATCGATAGGCAATCACAAAAACAAAACGGGAAAGTGGCAAATCACTTGTTTGGACAGACGCCTCATTCCACCATGCACCCATCAGCTGTAACATTACTACCATCTTCTTGTTTCTACACTCACTGTCCACAGTGTAATTTTATGGCTGATAAAATATATCAACTCATTAGGTCCGTCGCCTAAGCTGTATTTGTTTCATCGTTGTCTCAGAATTATTGGTCAGTTTGACATAGCATCTATGCTACTTGACCTTTTTGCTTGACATTAGTTTGTATTAAATTCAGAAAAGAGTAGCGCAAAATTATGAGTGTAATATCAGCGTTAACAAAGCATTGTTTACTGTCAATGATTGGATAAAGCCTTTTGTCAGTCGTCAGGTGTGAGGTGTCCATCTCTACACAGACCTGCAGCAAACAAGGGCAATAAAACAAACGATTAGTGTGTTTAGAGGAACACTGAGTGAAATATGTGTGAGGGATGAGTGAATGAGTGATGAGTGTGACAAAGTGATGAACCAAGTGAGTGAAAATTTGTGTCAAATTGACTAAATGAATGATAGATTGAGTGATTGCGTGAGTAAGTGAAAAATGGCTGGGTGTGTGAGTGACTGAATGAATGTGTGAAATGACTGAATTTATGATAGATTACAATTTTTCTCAGTCGCTTTGGAGCATTTCTCAAATCATCATTTATATTTGCGCAACGTTAAGTATATTTCTCAAAAAATTTTGTCCAAATAGCACCACACCTTTGATTACTGGCAAATGCCTGTAACTTGCTCAAAATCCTCAGTTCACATCCCAAAATGAAGTTTCTATGTGCCATCTGAATGACAAGACCTTATGTCGTTGATTATGAACAGGACAGTCAGAATGTTTAGCCACATTGTCAGTACATCAGTATCGCTGTAATTTTTTCTGAATGTTTTTGATGACAGTGAAAATGCATGAGGCTGCACTTTTACTGTGAGGTGCATATAAACCGTACAAAGTTTCATTACTGTATGTGGGATTTACTGAAAGAGACTGGACCCTACTCACATTCATGCTCTTTACTGTTGGTCAATGACAGACCATGTCTTTGCAATGCAGCATGGAACGAATCTTTTTGAAAGTCTTATCCAGCCTCAATAGGCATCTGCTGTGATGTCCTCACATGCTGCATCCATAGCAGTCAGCAAGGTCATCTGAGTATGTGGCTGTCCTCTTAATTATTTTGGGCTGTTGACCCAGGTTATTTCATTGTTCTTCTATTGTCGGAAACTGTAACACTGTGTTATGCTCTGTCTATATATGAGACAGAGCACAAGGTTCCTGAGATGCACCTCTGAGCTATTTTAGTGGACTGGTGGATGAACGCTACCCTTTATCAGTGAAAGTCATGGTTCACCTGAGAGCTAATCATCAGTTCAGTAGACATTTACAGAAAATGTCAGAATTATAAAGAAATGTAACAATAATTCTTCACAGCTCATGAACACTGGATCAACATTTCTGAGTGTATGGACTTATGCAATGAACTAGTGCCTGGATGTTTTGTGGGGTTGAACTGTTCAACAGAGGAACAGTGTAATACATTCTGACCAACATGAGAAAAGCAGCTGATAATGTAAGAAAGAGCAGACAGCTGTACAAAATAAATTGCACAATTAACTAAAGCATGTGCTGTTTGTCCAAAATGAATGAGAAATGTCTCTTATGAGGTGCACAAGCAACTAGATGATGTGGAGTTAGAAGTCGTTTTGAGAACTTTATTTCTGATCTGAGAAATGCTCCAAAGCGACTGAGAAAAACTGTAAATGAGCAAGTGACCACAAGACTGGGCGAGTGAGGGACTAGTTTGAGTGTGTGAAAGTTTGACTGAATGATTGACGTTTTTGACAAACTGACTGAGTTGGGTGACTAAATGAATGTGTTTGACTTAGAGAATGACTGAATTTGTGACAGGCTGAGTGGGTGACAGTGAATGACTCAATGAATGAGTGACTGAATAAATTAATTTGTGACATATTGACTAAGTGAATTGACTGAGTGACTGCATGAGTAAGTGACAACAAGAATGGGTGAGTGAGTGACTGAATGAATGTGTGAAAGATTGACTTGGTGAATGGTTGAATTTGGGACAGAGAGACTGAGTTCTAAATCAGTTTGAGAAACTTTGCACTAAAACCTTGTGAATGCTGTCGAACTCCAACCTGTCTCCTTCAGTGAACCCCGCAGAAGCAGCATCACCTCTGAATACGGCTGAGTGAATGCGTGTCCGATGTGCTCTATTTACACAAGCCCTTGTATGTTCTTGCACACACCATGTTGCCAATGTGAAACCCTGGCGTGCCTGCCACGCTCTGCAATCTGATCCTCGTACATGAATTCACTTTGGCACTTTGTTAATAGCCAGCTTTTTCTCTGGCCCTTTTTAAGCAGGACCAAACTGCATGTTCTGATGAGCTGAATGGCTCAGATGGAGATGATGGCTGACGCAGGGCATGGAAATCAAAGACGAAATTATAGAGGCTCATGATTTCTGAGGCTGGCACTAAAGCTGATATATTACTGGTTAGAGCAGAACGGGAAGGCGTAAATGAATGTAAGAACGAAGGATTTTCTTAGTGTCTGGGGTGTTTTTGCTCATCTCCTGATTGAATTTGGCTTACCATAGACATTCACAGTTCAGCCTGCACCATTATACTACATCTGTAAGGTAGAGTGAGAATATAAGTTTAAATAATGAAAAAGAATGATCTACCTGTCCATTGTGACCTTTGCTCAGGTGCATAGAAAGCTATGGTAATATCTGCACCTCACAGATATGAAAACCTTACATTGGTCAAAGGGGCAAGGAATTATGGAATTATCTTCAGTACCTCAAATCTACTGAAGGATTTAGGTGTTTGCTCTGGTGCTCCGCTGTTCAATTGCTAAAGTCCATGTTTCAAAATCCCGTACAACACTGTATTCTTATCGTTGTTAGTATTGAACAGAGCATGAAATCAGTGGACCTTCACAAGGGATCAATTCCTAACTCAGGCGGAAACACCATACTATTCCATACAGTTGCATTAGCCATAAAACCGTACATTGCTGATAAAGCCAGATATTGTTATACTGACTATTTGTTTTTAAATATACTACGGATAGGGAAGACTAAACTTTTTTCATGGAAAGTGCTCTAAACATAGGTAAAGCTCAGTGATTTGCCCTGGAGCAGAACCTCACTGACCTCAGAACCTGCACCTGCGGACCAGTGCAAGTTTTCCTCTCCCTTGATGCCCACTCAGGGCCAAACCTCCCAAGCTGCTGAGCACAGAGCTCCTTTCTGCCCAGCTAACAACTCTCTCTTTCCGTGATGCTATGAATGAATGCATTGCAAACTTGGCAGCGTTCTTCCCTGCTGTGCTTCCAAGCTCAGTCTGTTTCTTCTTTGTTTGTGTTGACCATTTTTATTAGACCATTTTTAATTACTGTATTCATTTCATGTCATCACAGAGGTTTTACACTGGGTGTTAGTTGTACTACCAACTAAAATGTCTTCCCAAATAAGCCAAAAAAACTAACAAAAATAATCCTTCCCAAAGAATTTCCTGCAGCATTTTCAGCTGATGTTTAAGAATGCTAAAAGATGAAGTAAATGCATTTATTAATTAATGTGAGAGACCTGGAGGTTGTGAGTTCGATTCCTGCTCTGGGTGAGGAGTCTGTTTGTTCTCCCCGTGTCCGTGTGGGTTTCCTCTGGGTGCTCCGGTTTCCACCTACAGTCCAAAAACACATGTTGGTAGGTGGATTGGTGACTCAAAAGTGTCTGTGTGAGTGTGTGTGTTGCCCTGTGAAGGACTGGCGCCCCCTCCAGGGTGTATTCCCTCACACACTGCGAACCTGATCTGGACAAGTGCTTACAGAGGATGGATGAATGAATGATTTTTATTTTTATTTTTTTGTCATTATAAGTCTATTACAACTATTTGTATTTTAAAATGCCAGAAACACAGTAGAACCACAGTGAAGCAATGTACAGCTTTCCAGAATATATTTTAGTGTTGTGTCCATGTTTCATGGTAAATAACGTGTCATTTTATCCATTCCATTATTCATCAGCGCTGGCTTACATCATTAGCTCAGCCCATCCACATTAATGAATTAATGTGAGGCTGCATGGTAGTGTCACTCACAAAAAGCTCCAGGGTCTCAGAGTCCTTGCCTGGGGTCACTCTCTGTGTTCTCCCCATGTCTGCATGAGTCTCTTCTGGGTTCTCAGGTTGGTTCCCACAATCCAAAAACAGTAGTAGGTGAAGTTTTCAACAGGTGTGAGTGTGTACGTGACTGGGTGAGTGTGTGTGTGTGTGTGTGTGTGTGTTTGTGTGTGTGTGTCTGTCTGTGTGTGAAATGACTGGATGAGCGTGTGAAATGGTCCACAGGTGTGGGTGACTGGATTAATATATTAAATTGTACACAGATTTGAGCGTATGAGTGACTGAGTGAGTGTGTGATGGTTTTGTAATGGTCTTGAACCCAATGACACTGGGTAGGTTCTGAAACCAGCATGACCCTGATTAAGATAAATCAGTTGTAGAAGATGAATTAATGAATGAATGAACAAATGAATAATTAATGTGACCAATAGCACTCCTAAAATATAGTTACCTCCTGAAAATAGACCTCATTATTCTTTGAATATTCATCACTCTTAAATTCAAATCACTGCTGATGACCCCAGTTTATAACGTCGCCCTCACCAGTGTCCACTGAAATTCCATTGTTCGTTATGTAGCTTCAGATAGATCCTACATTATCTAAATGACGGTGTCAAGTCTTGGTGTTAATTAACAGAATGAGTTAACTACATAAGGTTTACCAGTGTCAATAACCATTTATATATCTCTTTATATTTGACCTTGTTGGACATTAATGTACAGTTTCTTCTTTATTTCCAGATGGACATAATTTTAGCTTTTATATATAAATGATGCAATCATAAGTTAAGTATTAATATATGCTCATTTATGCAGCATTGTAAAGGGTTACCTTCAAATCTGTCTGCCAGTTTTTACCAGTTCCAACATGCCCTTATCCACTTGGCCTTGCATTTTCCCCAGGGAGAATCCATGAAGCCATCTTAAGGGTCATCCATTACTTTACTAGCTCAAGTGGAGTGTGCTAGATGTGTCCTTAGAGGGGCGAAGGGTCCAGGCGAAAACAGGTGTCATTTCTGCAGCGGAAATTGCTGAGTAATCAAAGTGCGAAAGTTTCCAAACCCAAAAATAATGAACATAGTAGTAACCTACTTAAAATGCTAAATATTTTAAAACCATTACGTTCAATTAGCTAAGCTTTAGGTTCTAATATATTCCATGTTATACAAGACTGCCAATCAGACAAGGATTATCCCATGGATTTTACAGGCACATGCACAGGGGTCTCAGTCACTTAGAGACCCCTGTAAGCATTTACAGCACAATCTAAACAGCTTCTTTTGCTCATGCCTGGAACGTTTCTAGCAGCATCGCATTAGGATTAAAAAGTTTAACTAGTTCAGACTATGCTTTGTATTACAGACAATCAAATTCCTGACAGTAGCCACTTAATTTCTGAATGTCTACATTAGTTTCTCAGTGCATAGCAACCACTCCAGAATCTGCCATTACCTCAGTCAGGATCTGCTGTTAGCTTATTTAAAATATGTGCCTGAAAGACCTGTAAAACATGCCTTCACACCTCTGCAGGACAGAATGATTATACAGAATTATCTAGTTCAGGGTCGCGGTGGGTCCAGAGCCTACCTGGAATCATTGGGCACAAGGCAGGAATACACCCTGGAGGGACGCCAGTCCTTCACAGAGCAACACACACACTCACACCTATGGACACTTGTGAGTCGCCAATCCACCTACCAATGTGTGTTTTTGGACTGTGGGAGGAAACCGGAGCACCCAGAGGAAACCCACACGGACACAGGGAGAACACACCAACTCCTCACAGACAGTCACCCGGAGCAGGAATCGAAGCTGTGAGACTGCGACACTACCTGCTGTACCACTGTGCCGCCCACAGAGAATGATCATTTCTAAAATAAAAAAAAAATGGATGGTTAGTTGCTGCGCCATTTTCAACAGTCATCAAATGTAAGACATAAATAGTTCACAAACATTTTCAAGCCCACTGCGGTCACATGGTGTTAGTTTTGAATGTCTGCTCCTGCTTTTCCCATGTTGTTGTTAAATTGCATTGGTCTGTTTTTAATTTTCATCTTTATTTTCTTGTAAGTGAAATTTTGCATGATGCTTTGATTTATATTAATGTGACCATAAATAATATTACTTTATATTTCTGTTTATCTTGCTGTTTGTTTTGTTTTTATGTTTGTTTTGTATTTCCTTTTATATTTTAACTACATTTACATCATTATATATTTTATAGGGCAGGGAATATGTAGGATGAAGACTGCACTGCTGAGGCTTTCTTTAACTACTCCTAATATGAGGACATAGTATATTTCTATAGTTTATGATTTTAATAATGCCACAACCATATATGAATTGATACATGGACATTACCCATTTGAAAACAATGAATAATTATGTATTTTGACTAATACATTTTGTTAAAATTCCTAACACTGAGATGGGTTACAAAAGAATTACTAAACATTTAGAGGTGGATCTCCAGCAGTCCACACTCAGGCATACTTTGACAAATAGAACAAATTTGTTGCTGTTTTCTCTAGGAGTGGGCGTCCTACAATGATCAAAGTGCAAATGCATGTCATAGAATCTTCAAAGTGACAAAGACCCCCAGGGTGACAGGCTAAGAATCTGCAGGCATCTTGATAGTCTTGCACTTCTGAGTTTACTAGAAGAAAAAACACTTAGCAAATAAAAAAAATGGGGAGGGGGGGGGGGTATCAGAGAGAAAAAATTAATAAATAAATAAACCACTGCATTCCATGTTGTCTCCAAAAGAATGCCACGATCTGTCTGTCAAGGAGGAAAACAGAAAACAAGGGAATCTCTTAAGCAGTAGATACTGAGTAGCCAAAATGTCAAAATTAGGGCCACAGTCCCATTGAAATGCTGAGGTTTGAGGTTGTGAATTAAAAGAGACAAGGGTTGAAATAATGTTGGGCTTAGACTGTAGCTCATAGTCATCAAATAATTCACAAGCTTTTTCTTTTTTTCTTTTTTTGCTCATTCAATATCTGAATGCCATGTACTGCATCTCATGTGAGATGAGGAAAGGAATTAATATAACTGCTTGAAAGTGAGAATTAGCTTGGATCTGGTGTGGAAAGGTTGTGTATGATCTTCTGGAGAAGGTGCTACAATGTTAGCATAGCACTGGCATACTGAGATGACAGGCATGAAGAAGATATCAACAGCCACTTTATGCTCAGATGCTTAATAGTAAAAGAGCCATATTGGACGTGTCTAAAATCACAGTTGCGTACGCACTTCATTCGTTCATTCATTGTCTGTAACCACTTTTCCCGTTCAGGGTCGCGGTGGGTCCGGAGCCTACCTGGAATCATTGGCGCAAGGCAGGAATACACCCTGGAGGGGACGCCAGTACTTCACAGGGCAACACACATAAATATAGTGAGCAATGACAAAAAAAATAGATTTTTGGCAGCACTCATTGATTTTCACATTCCCAGGCCAAGTATTCAGTGCGTTACTCTTCTCAAAGATAATCCTAATCCTGTGCGCATTTCTGGTGGTCATGATTTTTGCCTATGGTGCTGTTATAATTGTGCTACCTTACAGGACGCCATGTAAATACTTTGCTTCACAAGTTTCTGCTTGAAGTCACCAGAAGTACGTGGATTGAGCGTGTAAGAGCGAGTGTGTAAGCCCAAGGCTGTTACGTGAAGGGTCAGAGTGAGACTCACAGGGCTAGCACTTCTGGGCCAACCCGAGGTCAAGAGCAGTGCTCAAGGGCACGGTAAAGCTGAAATCCACCACAGAGTGGTTGAATGCACAAGAGAGACAACATTGCAAGGCGATGACTGTGAAAACTGTTAGGAAAAGAACCCTGGAATGCTATAAATGTGTTATTATGTTCGTCTAGTGCAGAGTCTTAGAGGTCCGCTTACCAAATGTCCTCAGAGCTGAAGGTTCAGCGAGGTCAAATGAGTGAGACAAATAAATGATCGCTTTTCAGTCCTTTCATCCTTAAACAAGCAGATTTCACTGTCATATTTTCTTTGTAATTTTGCTTTGGAATGTGGAACTAGCATACCATTGTCAATTTTCCTAAGCATAATTTGTTGAGTGGGCGGCACGGTGGAGCAGCAGGTAGTGTCGCAGTCACACAGCTCCAGGGACCTGGAAGTTGTGGGTTCGAGTCCTGCTCCGGGTAACAGTCTGTGAGGAGTTGGTGTGTTCTCCCTGTGTCCACTTGGGTTCCCTCCGGGTGCTCCGGTTTTCTCCCACAGTCCAAAACACACATTGGTAGGTTGATTGGTGACTCAAAAAGTGTCCGTAGGTGTGAGTGTGTGAATGAATGTGTGTGTGTTGCCCTGTTAAGGACTGGCGACCCCTCCAGGGTGTATTCCTGCCTTGCGCCCAATGATTCCAGGTAGGCTCTGGACCTACCACCGCGACCCTGAACTGGATAAGGGTTACAGATGATGCATGAATAAATATTTTGTTGAGCATAGGTCAACAAACTGAAAGCCTGCTAAGTGCTGCTATTATTGTCTTGAATATAGTTTTATGATTTGACCACAAGAAACTATGTGAGATCCAAATTTAGAGAGTTTTTCCCCCTCTGATGTTTTGTTGTTGGTCCTTAGTTGCGTGTCTAGGCCTGAAGCAGAACCTGGTTTTTGGTCACCACTGTTGTAGTTGTTCAGGCATCAAAAGACCATCATTAAACAAGGTCTGAGTCTGGAGAAATCTTCCATACGATCTCTACTACAATAAAAGTGTCTGAATACCGAAGTAAATCTTTTTAAAGTAAAGAGACAACACACTCCCAAAGATAATAGTGCCAAATATAACCAGAATCCCAAAGAATCCTTTCAGTGGATGGTCCTTTCGAGAATAATTTCTTAAAACCAAATGCATCAATGTGGACCTTATTTTTTAAAGTTTGAAAAACCTCCATCTAATGCTAAAGTTCTAGGAAGAACATTTAAAGCAGTGAAGGAATTTTACACTACATATTCTTTGGAGTGATGCAATAGAAATAGCACTTTTGGTTGCCTGAAAAATCTCTCTTTTTTTTAATGGGAGAAATAAATCCCATGTCATGAAAAGACTCTATACCATGGTTCTTTAAAATATCATACATCCATTGATAACCAGAGTATATAAATTGTGATCAGCAGCAAACCCTAACCCACATTTTGCACATTTTGAATTTAAAATAAGAATAAATATTCCTAATGCTTTAGATTGTTTAGATGTAAATCCGCACCTTAACTGTCATTCAGTATCTGTGGGTCTACAAATATGCATTTAGTCCTCACAATCCTGGAAGTTGATGGGGTTGGTTCCTTAGGTTTATGATGCCAGAAACCCTCGCTGTCTGGGTTCCTCCCACTCTCAAAGACGGTTTTTAAAATGCTCTAATTTCAAAGTGGATATGCTCAGTCATGGCACTGCCTGCTTAATTTGCTCATGATGCATGTTTTAGCAAAAAAAAAAAAAAAAGACGCAGACCTGTAAACAAGTATAAACACTTGATTTTCACTGGTGGGGGGTTTTAAAACACGAATGCAGAAAAACATAATACATTATGCCCACTCAAGTACATGAAGTAGACAATATATTGAATCTTTGTGGAACAGAGTTGGAACAATTTACTATTTAAGAAAAGGCTGAACTGGAATTGTAGTGAAGAGAAAGGGTGAGTCTTTTCACAGAAAGTGGACTTTTTAATTACAGTTACTGAGGATTTCACTACATGCTGCAGCTGATGTAGTGGAGTCACAGAGTGATCCACCTGTGAACAGCTCATTAAATGGCACAGAATAAGTGAGAAAATGAGATGAAATAGATCCACATTCTCTCCCTCCTTCTCAGAACTTTTGAAGTTCAAGATAAAACTGACCTGTTTTAACTTTTTACTCACTCATGCATGTCTCCTGCATTTAAGACATAACATCTTTCTGCCCAACTGTTATGAATATAACATTCAGTTTTTATCTGTACATTTTGACAATAGAAATTTACATATAGAAAATAACCACTTTTCCAGTTCAGGGTTGCGGTGGGTCCAGAGCCTACCAATGCCACTATCTGTTGCACCACTGGGTTAATTACAGCATGCAGACGTGAAACAGATTTCGCAAGGTGGCAAACAGCTTCCAAACCCCACTTGGCTCATGCCCACTGCAGCAGCTCCGTTTGATGATGGAAAAAGATTGCACAGCCCGTTCCAGCACACCCCAGGCATGTTCTAAAGGTATAGGGAAGGTACTGATTGTGATGATGGGTAGTTAGCAGTGGCAGTTGCTGCGTTTGCCCATAGCTGGTAAACATTACTTTCTTCTGTGCAGTGGACAGTTCAACACATTATAAGAGAGCTGATTGTGACTTAACCACCAACCAGGGGCACTTTACCAGTGTTCATACGCAACCAGCCATGTGTTCTTAATGCAGTGATCATTCAGTGTATATGCCCAATCATATATCATACATGTGTATATTTGAACATACATAAGATTTTTATGATCACACTTACATTTTGCGTCTCCATTGTTGTCTATCATTTATTTTTAACATAATCTGAGATCTCAGCCTGCTTAATGCATTTTGTTAAAGTTCTATGGTGAATTTTAACAGTAGAAATGGTGAGTATTGCTCAGAATAAAATTGTCATACATTAATTTAGTTGGAACATTTTGAGCATTTTTAGCTCTTCTGGAACATCACCATTTCGAGGATGAGGTTTAAGTCCAGCAGAGATGAGTGGTAAATGGACCATTTTTGCTGCTGTTTTTGCAACTGTTTTGGCTTAAAAGCAGGATGGCCTTAACTCATTTGGCAAGAGCAGAGAAAAACCTGCTCTTTTGCATGTTCCTCTAATTCCCACAGTGTTTGAAAGTATCCCGGTGTGTGTCATTAACAGCACAGAGAGAGTGAGGGCTGCTGCCAGTTGGACAGGCTGTGTGATGTGATAATTTTATGCATGTTTGGAATGTCACTGTCACACTGAAGATCACGACTCACTTGCCCACACACACACATACACTCTGCTTGACAATCATGGAAGTCATGGAAGAGAGAAGGAAGTAAGGAAAATGATACCTTAAGACTGATATCTGAGGTACACAGATGACTTGTCTCTTGATTATTCATTCATTCATTGTCTGTAACCACTTATCCAGTTCAATGTTGTGGTGAACACACCCTGGAGGGGGTGCCAGTCCTTTGCAGGGTCAAACACACTCACACATTCACTCACACACTTACACCTACGGACACATGTTTTGAGTAGCTGATCCACCTACCAATCCCATGTTTTTGGACCATGAGAGGAAATGGGAGCTCCCGGAGGAAACCTACGCAGACACAGGGAGAACACTCTTGATTATTAGATGATTCATAATTATATGATTTTTATTCTGCAGGTCTGTAGTCTGACACAATACTGCAATGTAGATAGATGGTATAATACTCTAAAAACACTTAATGAAGCAACCATTCCCACCCATGACTCTACTTCACATTTTGAAATATCAGTTTCTCTGATAAAGAATGGTCTGGATTCTGATACTGAAACTTGTTTTAAACACAGGTGGTCACCCCCACCTGGGAGGCCTGCTCTTTGGAGCATAAACTAGTTCATTCAGGGACCACAAAAAATTGTATTCATATTATAAAGATGCACTTTATAGAGAAAAACAAAAGTAAAATGTAATAAATGATCACTTTTATAATTATGTTTTGCTTTTGTATTATGGTATAAATGATGGGCAGAAAATTAAATATTAATATTAAGAGATATTAAGTGAAGCGTAACATGCCAAGTTCTGTGCAATCAAATACAATAGAAACACTGCAGCTTGCACTACGCACATAACCACTGCATTGAAATTTCATTTAGAAATCAACAGTTCCAGCTCTATATTAAAGTAATTCTGTTTAGATCCAGACAGCCGGGTGAATGCTGCTGAAAACAATATGCTGCTGTTGACTGTGGGCTCAGAGTTTGCCAAGTTCAACCAGGTTTCCTTTGTTGTATTAAGTTTTTTTCTTAAATTGTGAAACCCAGTTATTTGCATCCAGACAGATGGCATGGATTCCTCAGAAAAAGAAGCAGTTAAACAGACTGAAGAGTAATTAAAGGAGTAAAATGTATTTTTTAACCATCAAAAATAGCCAATAATGTTTATGAATTTCATTGTTGATTGTTAAAAAATTTCTCTACAATGTGCAACACACATTACATGAAGAAATTAAATTCTTTTTAGTCACTGATATTAACAGGTTTGTGCTTTAAAGAGTGGGCCCACTATATGGGGTGGCCATGCTTTAAATGCTTTTATTGCAGACTCTTTGAAACAGCAAGGCCTGGAGGTGTCAGTATAAAAGCTGTTTCATAATTAGAAAAATAATAATCATTAGAGAAAAGACTGATAATTTTGTTCCTGATATGACAGAACATCTGTAGCTTTTATTTGTTGGAATGAGTTTTATTTTTAATGAGTTGCCATGGAATGACTTCTGAGGAATGCAGGAACCTCTCATAACTGTCAGCACTTACCCCACCTCGCAGTGTACCAGTTCTATAGGCTGGGCCATTTATATGGATACATCTTAATAAAATGCCTGCCTGTTTTTGACTATTTAGATCCTCAGTCCTTATATAGTGACATAAGTCATAAAACTACAACATACACATGCAGCTAGCACAAGATTTCAGATTCCCATGAAAAAATAAATATAAATGATGCTGTATTAGAAATATATAATGCACTATTTAGATCTAGATTCAGTAATTTCATGAGTTACGTAGTGCACTACATGTGAGGTATTGAGTGTTTTGGGATGATTTGGGTGTTTTGATGTCTCTCTTTAAGAGGTACCCTCTCCCCCTACTAGACTATCATGATAATGCAGCTGCGTTAGTATTCGTCTGGATGGGGAGGAAAATAAGTTTAATTTATTTTATCTATTTTATTTTTTAAAAATATCAGTATCCATGTGGACAAGGCCATAGTCCTGCCCAATGCAAATCAGCCAGAAAAAATGCAGAAATCGTTTTTATATACACCTTCTTCACCACTTCAGGGCACATTCATCATAGACATAGAGATCATGGTTAGAAAAGTAAGTATAAGGATGAATCAACTGTGGCTTTAACACTCCTTTACAATTATGTATTCAAATTAAAATATTTATTAAGGACATTCATTAATGTGTAATGAGCGAATAATAGTGAGATACAAAGCATTACTCAATGTTGTATGAAATGTTCAAGTGCATTAATGTAAAGCAATGTTTCTTATTTTTCTGATTTCTTATAACTTTAGAAATAATGAAATAATGTATGCAATATTGGTGTTTTATGAATCATCTTTTTTCTAAAGATTAAATGTCTTTAGTGCTCACGAAGCTGGGAAACAGAAACAAATGGCTTTAATTACACTAATAAAAACACACTGGTCATTAGAATGTAGAGAAAATTAATAACAACACTCAAGCATGTTCGTGGTGATAGGAATAAAATAAGATATGAAAGAAATTTTTTAAATTCAGAACAAGAAGAGCAGCCATTGACATGACATTTCTCACTCAAATGAGCTCACACTCAGTTAGGACTTTAGGAGCTATAGGCATGCAAAATTAGTGCTGTCTAAATTAACTTGTTAATGCTTGCAATAATGTGATGCATTATTTTAAAATGCTAATTTATCATTTACCAAATTTGGCAACAACTTCCTCTTCCACTTTTTGTACAGAGCTATATTTTGAGCAAAGAGCTGCACTGTGACTAATTTTATCCAATGCTATAGCTCTCCCTGAAACCTTTACTCAGCAAATTATACATTTATAGAGATTCTAATTTGAAAATCCTTAAATCTACAATGAGGTATTATAATCAAGTAAACAAGGACAATTTCCTCTCACCAGTTTGTCATACGTAACACACCACACATTAATGCCCTCTCAAAAATGCAATAAAGTACTAGCATTTTATATTTGAGACTCCATTTTAAAGGGATAGACACAACTAATATAACTCCCTTGTGTTGATCTTACATTGACACTTCATTTTACATTAAAACATTTATTATTAAAAGCTCCAGTCTTAAGAATATGTGATTTGTAACAGTCCACTACTGCTTTCTTGTTTGTATACTGGCCTTTTGTTGTGACAGACAGCAATTCTCTGCTCTCACACTAGTGTTTTTCCTATAAATTTCTGCTCTGTGTGCTCTGTTTTATAATCGCCCTCCACTGACAAAACATTTCTAGCCAAAACTGATGTGTATCCAAAGTATTAAAGTCAGAATTGTAAGCATAGAAGTGTATGTGGAAAACTTAGCTCTTCTGTGTCAAAAGAAAATACCCTCAGATCCTTGTGTATTCAAAAGACAGAAAGAGAGAGAGAAACCTTGGCATCTGTTGCCCCTGTGCACTGCAGCAGCTAGATAAAACAGGTTCTGACATTAACAAGCCCACCATGCCAGCTTCCCCCTTAGCACCTACTGCCTGGCACAGGGGCATCAGAGACGAAGGGACGAAGTGAGAGAAAAAGGGAGGGCAAAGAAGAGAAGAGATGAGGGGAAAAAAAATGTTTCCTCTTGTCCTAAGAAGCTTGAAAGGGAAAGGGCTGTGTGTTGTGTGTTTGTACGTGCATGGCATGGAGCCTTTATGTTTTTTTTTTTCTTTCTCAGTGGAACATCAGCAGCCTTAACATATTCTGCTTTAAGTCGAAGAACATGGAGTGGAATTCCAGGCTTGATGCCTGTGCATTTTGACAGCACTATCACAGCACTATCACAGCACTGAGAGAGGCACTTCTGCACTCTCTTCATCACGGAGTCTGATGCAGCATCATGTTCTCTCATTAAACATTAACCTCAGCCCACAGCCAAAGTTTTATATATATATATATATATATATATATATATATATATATATATATATATATATATATATATATATATATATATTACTTGAGCTAAAAAAAAAAAAGGACATGTTCAGACTGTCTACCAGCTTCTGTGAGCGTTCACAACAAACAGAAGGTTTACTGGCCTGCAGGGAACTTGCTCAAAGCCTCGGCCCACTCCCAGATCCACATTCCACTAATCAGACCCCCATGAAAAGTGCTTACTCTCATCCCTCTGAGGGTGGCACTGATGAAACCCGGAGAGCTGAAAGTGGCAGGGCAGGGTTTGGTGGGAAGTGCTTAGGTATACCGCTCAGGGCCACAGTTTCTCGCTCTCCACCGAGGAGATGGTGCAACCCAGCGCAACTCTACAACACCACCTCGTCTTCCTTACAAACCCGCTCTGTTGTGTTAAGATGTGATCAGCTGGCACAGGCAGCAGGTACCTGAGAAATAGGGGAAATGCACTGTCAATTTTACAAGACACCAGCCACAGGCTACCAGGGGCTAGAGACTGAATATTTTACCTAAGGAAGGCCGAGCGATAAAAGCTTGAGCAATGAATTTTGCATTTACATCACTGTGTCAGTTACAACAGACGATAATTTTGACACATTTCCCTCGGTAGAAGAGATAAATGGCACAAAAATGTATGTAGAATAGAACCTACTATGTGTGTGCGCTTTTCTGTTCATAACCAGTTGAACGATGACGATACAGAGGACCTACAACAGTAAAACTGGTCTTGTCAAATTAAGTGATTGTTGCTCATAGTGAGTAACAAAACCTCGCAAGTAAGTCTCACATGGGAGGATACTAAAATAGTTACATAGCCTTCTACAGCAATCCATCTCAGAAAGAAGTATTTGTACAGATTACCACTTAATTTGCACAATTATTCATTTATGTAAATATACCATGAAAATTTGTTTTTGCTAGGTTATAAATATATCTTGTATATAAAGTGGCTTTAAACATTTAAAAAGCTTTTATAACCACTTTTATACATTTCATATATATATATATATATATATATGACCACAGGGTCATAAAACAACAGGTAAAATGTGGTGGTGGATCATTGTCAGTGCTGCAGTGACACTGATGTGCTGGTGGTGGTGTGTGGATCAGACACAGCAGTGCTGCTGGAGTTTATAATAACCTCAGCATCCATCACGCAATTAAAAAAAAATATATAGCCAACAGCATCCTGTGACCAGTGGTGTTTGATTATAGGGGGCATGGTCTTATAAGTTTTTAAATATCAAACACTCAACAGATAAATATAATACTGCATTGTCCCTTTCCTGGCTGTATAGGAATTTAGCTGTTCGTTTTTCACTACTCTGGCCAATACCACCATGGTTACTGCTTTGGTTATTGAGATTGTCTTAATAGAACGTGATTGACAGTGAACATCTTGGGGGTTCTCAGTTCCAGTGTTGCTGGGGCTGAATTCAACTCCAGAGCCAGAGATAAATGGATAAAGTCAGGACAGAGACATGATTGATTCACAGTTTACAGCAGGTTCATATTAGTGTGAGGTATGACACACTTAACAATACAGATAATGTCTAATAAAGTTCAAGTATTTCGGAGTAAGTTCTGGCTGAGCTTATGAACAGTGGAGTAAAGTAGCTAACTCACCTCATGTCACACTGACCGCAGTCCTAAGAAAAACACCCTTGCAGCGTTTTACAGGTTTTATTTCCCATTTCAGAAGGAAAAGGTACACAGGACATTCTGATTCTCTGGTCTTTCACCCAGCACACCATCAAGAAAAATACAACACTCTGTAAATGACCATGTCCAGCTCCACTGCCCAAAAATCCTGTTGAGTCTCTGCACTCTTTCTGGAGCTTCTTTAGCTCCAGATGCTCATGGACGCCGTCACTGTTCACTCTGAAGAACCTACTATTCTTTCAGCTAGGAATGAATATCATAAAGCCATTTTGTAATACACAAGATATGTTTTGATCATGAAATTTCAACAGGATGTAATGTGCAACTGGCATTTTCAAAATATGTTGAAATGAAAAACCTTTACCAAACAAGTTCAGCAATGGTCCAAAGGCATCTATCATAATATTGTGTTAGTGGTGATGTTGTTTTTCTGAAAGTGTAATTATTGAAATGAATATCTGTGATATTGAAATAACTGTGCAGATGTGGCAGACTAGGTATAGAAACTGTCACGCTAATATAGAGAAGTGGCCGACTAATATAGAGAAATGCTGGAGTTTTCTTTGGCAAATTTGCTGTAAATGGCACTCGGTTTTAGGCCATTGTTGTGTTTTGCCGGCAGCTTTAGTTTATAAACAACATAAATAAATAAAAGCGTACAACAGAAAGAAACAAAGACATTTCTAAGGGCTGAGAGTGTCTTCAGAGCAGTGTAATGCTGATCATCCAGAGTTTGATAGTGGAGAAGAGACACTACTTTAACTCTGCTTCTTCCAACACAGCATGTAAGATGACCACTCTGGCTGGATGTGTGTGTGTGTATGTATGTATGTATGTGTGTATGATGGAGAGTGTGATTGATGCTTGCTCTCTCTCTCTCTCTCTCTCTCTCTCTCTCTCTCGCTCTCTCTCTCTCTTTCTCACACTCTCTCTCTGTGTGAGTGCATGTGAGGCAGAGACATTTTTAAGAGGCATCTCTTGGCCGCAAGCCATGGACACTGACCGAGTGAAAATCTCCACTCTTGTTAGGGGGTGCAGAAGAGTGTGTGCGGCTCTAGTCAAGTCGCTTCTCTGTAGGGAATCACACACCCAACCGTCTTCTCTCACACCCCACTGCAGGCGAAATAGGTCTAACGTCAAACATCAACACAGGCCTTAGTTTGTTTGTTTTACTGTGTTCATTTTTTGATATGCATCACATTTATAGCGGATTTGCTTCATCTTAAATTAAATGAAATATTTACAAGAAAGCAATAAGTAGCCTGAAGTCTTCTGAATGCAGATTTACAGCTTGCAGGGTTTTGAATGCAGATTTAGTGGGTCAGTAATGATGAGAACAGATTAGCCCCATATTCCTGAGCACTGTTGTGACTGCTTCCATTGAGGTTTTGTTGTTAATTGGTGGACATAGAGCTCAGAGAGAGAGAGAGAGTGAGAGAGAGAGAGAGAGAGAGAGAGAGAGAGAGAGAGAGAGAGAGAGAGAGAGAGAGAGAGAGAGAAAGAGAGACTTACACAACACATTGCTTAGGATTCTGGTTTTTAATTAGTCAGGATACTGATGTTACTGTAATTAATGAGGAAACAATTAAAGTCTCATACACTGTTGGGACAAGCTAAAGATGAGGGGGAGGAAACAGAGTGAGGAACACGGGTTAGTAGATGCAGTGTGAACAGGACTTGGATAGTCATGATATCTTACATAAACCCCATATGGAAAGTTCATTTCAAGACTTGAATGCCATTTGGTCTGGTCAGCCATTACATTATTGCCACCTACTTTCTTCTGCAGTCTCTCTCCATTCTATCAGCTCCACAGACTGTACAGGAGCAGTTTATATTACTACAAATTCAGACTGTGTTCAATTGCTCTGCATACTTTGTTTGCTCCCCTTTCACCCTGTCCTTCAGTGGTCAGGACCACCACAGAGCAAGTATGATTTGGGAGGTGGATCATTCTCAACACTACGGTGACACTGATATAATGGTGGAGTGTTAGTGTGTGTTGTGCTGGCATGAGTGGATCAGACACAGAGGTGCTGCTGCTGCTTAAACCCCTCAGGGTAACTGCTGGACTAGTCAACCGAGAATATCCACTGCCCAAATTATACCTGCTCAGCGGTGATCCTGTGGGAGTCCTCACCATGGAAGAATAAGGGTTGGGCAACAGAAGGAGTTCAGTCTCTATTACTAGAACTACAAAGTGCACATATAAAGTCAGTAAACAGCGAGTGGAGAAACAACAATGTGTTAGTAATGTTATGGCAGATTGGCCTAGACTTTACATTGTGATCTGAGCAGAGTCTACATAATACATGACAAAGCACTTTTGTTTTCATTGCCCTGTGTCCACAGAACCCACCTCAGTGTTTTAGATTTTGGAGTTTAATTTAGCTTCCATTTCTGGACTGAAAACATTTAGGAAAAAAAAAAAAGAAAAAAAAAACACTTCAGAATGTATCAGAACTAGTGCAGAGAAGGCCTTAAATCTTCCTTGTTATTGTGGTATATGAAAGCTAATGATGTCATCCATGAACATTCCCCACAAACAACACACTTTAGATATGCATTATGCAAAAATGCATTATGAAAAATCTTTGAGTTATCATGATGTGTTTGTACAGCCCTATACTGCTTTGTGCCTTGGGGGTTTGTGCGTATGTGCCTGTGTGTGTATGTGTGTGTTTTGAGTGGGAGAGAGAGAGAGAGCAAGCTGCATGTAACTCAGTGTAACTCCCATAACCAGCAGCTGCCTAATGAAACACCACATATGGAGCAATGACCTGAGGGAAAATGAGATGCACTCTGCTCCACTGTGCTGTATTTATGAATATTCCCCCCCCCTCCCCACCATTTACCGTTGCAGTTTTTTTTTCCCACCAGCTCTTCACCTCAGGACAGCGACAGCAGCTGGGCAGCTTCAGTCAGACGTGGTTCTGTCCAGACTCTTTGTGTGCGTGTGTGCATGATAAAATATGACAAGTACATTGTAGCCCCGAGTGCCTGATAAGGGCCCAATGCCAGCACCCCCTGTATATGAGGTTGAAGTAAATGTGATGAAAGAGTGTGGGCAGAGAAAAGCAGTTAGCTGACTATTCACCTGCCCAAGCCTGCTGAGCAGCAGCTGCCTACGGCCCTCCACTATGTCAGCAGTAGTGCTGTAGAAATAATACTATATACATATACTATAAACTTGCATGAGGTCAGCAGGCTTACTCACCTGCGCGTGTGTATATAATACCTCAATACCCTGTAACACCAGCCTGTTTGAAAAAAAAAGGACTTTTGAATTTGGAGACTATGTGAAGAACATTTAAAACTAGATACACTAATTTGTAAATTCTGTGTAACTTACAAACACAGAAGGTGATGCATTCTCAGCTTTATATTTTAATACACATTTGATGCCAGAGACTCTTTCCAATACAGTTGTTTTCTATGTTTATTTGTATTTCATTCATTTTCAGATTGGAGGGTCATTCATTCATTGTCTGTAACCGCTTATCCATTCGCGGTGGGTCCAGAGCCTACCCGAAATCACGCGGCGCAAGGCAGGAACAAACTCTGGAGGGGGCTATCTCTAAATGTTTAAACTTTCATTCATTCATTCATTCATTATCTGTAATTATCTGTACGGACACTTTTGAGTCACCAATCCACCTACCAACGTGTGTTTTTGGAGTATGGGAGGAAACCGGAGAAACCGGAGGAAATCCATGTGGACACAGGGAGAACACACCAAACCCCTCAAACACTTGGAGCAGGACTCGAACCCACAACTTCAACCTCCCTGGAGCTGTGTGACTGTGACACTACCTGCTGTGCCACATGTTTAAACTTGTAAAACAAAAAATCTCGAGTTCAGGTTTGTGAATTTGTAACATGTATTTGCAGCTGTAGAAAAAATTTGTGGGTGTGTGGAAAAGTTTGGTGCACACAGATATAATTTGCAAAATATGTGCATGTAGAAGTATTTCATGTTTGTGTTTTTGCAGGAATATTTTTAACAGTGAGGTGTCACAAGTCTGTAAATAACGTACACTGCAACACTGCTACAAAATCATGCAATTCAAGTATGAATTTTGATTCTGTTTTTATGACTGAGCTAGCTGACAAGCCAATTAGCACACTGCCCACCCACTAACCAATCAGCACACCGATGACTGATTAGCCAGTCAGCAGGCAAATCACCCTACTGCATTCTGTTTACATGAGCAATATTTATAATTCAATCACATTCCATCCATCCATCCATCCATCCATTATCTGTAACTACTCATCCAGTTCAGGGTCACGGTGGGTCCAGAGCCTACCTGGAATCATTGGGCGCAAGACAGGAATACACCCTAGAGGGGGCACCAGTCCTTCACAAGGCAACACATACGCACTCACACATTCACTCACACACTCACACCTACAGACACTTTTGAGTCACCAATCCACCTACCAATGTGTGTTTTTGGACTGTGGGAGGAAACCGGAGCACCCGGAGGAAGGTAACCCACACGGAAACGGGGAGGACACACCAACTCCTCACAGACAGTCACCCAGAGTGGGAATCGAACCCACAACCTCCAGGTCCCTGTGGCGCCTGGGAGACATTCCCATTATTAAATTCCAGGAAGCACCGGTTAAAGGTTTGCCTTACTTTCCTGAACATTACAAAGCTGGTTGTTTGAATTGTCCCATTCCACTCTAAATGGTCCAAATGGCAGACTGTAACTTCTGCACCAGTCAGGAATTGGCCTCATTGGTGCAACAGTTGGCTTCTTGGACTTTCTGCTTTGAATGGCTGAGGCCTCCCTGGGGATCAAACCAGGTCTTCCAATGATCAGGCAAATGCTTGGGCTGCTCCATGTCTCCAGAGCCCAGAAGGATCAGTGCTGATGGTAGGCATTTCTGAAATCACAGCTAGTGCTTTCCTCTGCTTAGTAAGTGTTCTAGGAGAACATGCTTAAACTTATCATTAGATTAGGCATTAAATACAAACAGCCCTGTTAATATGGTGAGTAGGTGTATCAGCCAAAACATTAAAGTGGCTTACTTGTTTCTACACTTACTGTCCATTTTATCAGGTCCACTGACCACACAGGGGCACTTTATAGTTCTACATTTACAGACGGTAATGAAAGACTAGAGGACGACCAACTCAAACTGTGCAGCAACAGATGAGCTGCTGTCTCTATGAACACATCCACATCCCACAGTTCTGGTTTCAACATGGCAGACCAGGGTTCAGTTCCCTGTCTGTTTAAGAAAACCACGCTACACTGTTCTTGAAGGCCTGGAAGGCCCAACGTGGCTGTAAATAAGTAAAAAATCTTGATTAGAAAAACTTAATTAGCAGTAAATAGCTGTTAGAATTCTTGGAGATTTTATATACAAGCTTAAAGAAAAAAATAATAAATGACAAATATTTAAGTATATATAAATATTGATTTATCTTTTATTTTCCATGAATTTTGAAGGACTAGATTTGCCCTCTGCCTTGATTACTGCTGTTTTTCTTTCCCCTAAAACAAAGCGGAGGATATTGACAAAAAGGGCAATGTATAGCATGTGTTAACAAGCTGGATGATTACACTTGTTTTAGCTTTATTTGTGCTTTACTGAGCTGGGACTATGTGGCTCGGTGGCTAGCGGAACTCCACTGTGATGCATTTGCATTGACTGTGTGTGTGAGTGAGTGTCACCTCTCAGACGGTCCCTGGCTTAATGGCAGGTGTTGGCTGCTGTCTGATGGTTCTGATCCTAACAGCGGCTCTTTAAGCAGTTCAGAGTATGTGGGTGGTTCATTTGACTAATGCCACTTATTTCACTTTCAAAACAGGACATGCAGCCTATGGAACCGTGCACCGCTGCTCCGCTTATGTTCCGTTAATGGTGTTTTTTATGTGTGTGTGTGTGTGTGTATGTGTGTGTGTTGCCTGAGGATTCCAGATATGTGTATACTAATGTGAGGCCAGTGGTACTTCATGGAGCATCACAGTGGGACTGGTGGGCGTTTCACACTTTACAGTCACGATATATATGTGTGTGTGTGTGTGTGTGTGTAAGACAGAGAGAGAGTGAGAGTTGAGCTGTTGGACATATGTTGGAGGTTTTCTTTACATAGAAGTTCTGACCTACTGACTTGGTTCATGTTGATGCTTTAGCGAGGCACAAAGCATGTTCCAGGCTTCACACGAACCAGAGAAGAAAATCACACACAGTGAACATACTCTGAATAGTTTAATAGTTATTGACTGGAGCGTATGGTAAGATTCTCCTCAGTTCCGTGTGTAATTATAAAGTAAATGAAGGGTCGGCCAGTGTGCAGCCCCCAGGGCCACTTGTTTATTAAAAGCAAGGATGATTTTTATTGGGAAAGTGTCAGCAGTGCAAGGCACAAGAGCCTTTATCGTCTCCACTGTGACTCTTGCTTTTCTTCAACTTCTTCTTCTCTCATTAAACAATTTTGCTCACTTTCACTCTCCCTCTCTTCCTTTGTCTCTCTCTCTCTCTCTCTCTCTCTCTCTCTCTCTCTCTCTCTCTCTACCGCAGTGTCTTTGTGGGTGTCTGCAAGCCTTTTTGCACATTTTCGGATGTGTTTGAGTGTCTCCTGCTGTGTTCAGATGCTATGATGTATCTTTCTTTGTTGTAAATGGTGCCTTTGCCTCACAGTTACAGTTTCTCTTGTTTTTTTTAGCATGTAAAAGGCTGCAGTAGAGGTTGCACTAATGGTGATTTACATTACAATGTACATTTAACCATACTTTGTGTGAGTGTACACAAGGGGGGTAATAATTATTTTTGTAATTGTATATGACATTTTAGAAAGCAGAGCGCAGACTGAAGTGACTTCAGCTAGATTTGTTTGTGCTGCTCTTAATTTATCTTTTCTTTATGACAGTGGAGTACATTAGTTTCACTTTCACAGCTAAATGTTCTGCTTTTTGTTTAACTCTTTGCAGCAAACACAGTGTCCTCTTGACTGAGAAATGCCTGTGCTGCTGCCTTTGCATTTTAGACAGCAAGAAAGTCACCACTAGCTCTGTGTGGGGCCAAATGCCTTCCATCTTTCTCATAACTCAGAATGAGGATAGACAAAATGGGCTGTTAGCATTCTCCTCTGAGTGTGTTGAGCTGTCCAGTCATGTTGAGTTGACTATAGATCTGTGCAGGAATAATTATTAATTCCACTCCCACTAGAATTCATCACACTCTTAACAAAAATGGGTAGCATTTGACTTGCTCCGGCCCAGGCTAAGACACAATGACATATTTCACAAATACATTTATTACTTCTGAAACACTACAGGGGCGGCACGGTGGCGCAGCAGGTTGTGTTACTGTCAAACAGCTTCAGGGACCTGGAGGTTGTGGGTTCAAGCCCCGCTTTGGGTGACTGTGTTCTCCCTGTGTCCATGTGGGTTTCCTCCAGGTGCGTCGGTTTCCTCCCACTGTCCAAAAAAACATCAGTAGGTGGATTGACTACTCAAAAATATCCATAGGTGTGAGTGTGTCTTTCCCTGTGAAGGACTGCCCCCCAATCAAGACCCCCCCCCCCCCCCAATACAATACAACCCTGAATTGGATAAGCGGTTACAGACAATGAATGAACGAATGAATTAATAAAATAATATAGGTAGTGGATATCAAGCCACATTTATTTTTAAGCAGGCTGTTCATATTTAATTAACACAAAGGTGGAATTAAAATATAGAACACGTATTATGCTGTAAGTATGCTGCAGACAACACAATAAAAATAGCTATTACGTATATCTACATTACAACAAATGTAGCAGGCAATGTTAGACATAAAATTCTACAAATTATTATAATATACAAAAACAAATTATTAATAAAGTAGTTAATTTAAATGCATTGCCTAGAAATAAAAGTTCGCCAAAAGATTCTGAACGCTGTGTGTGTTTTTCTTTATTATTATATAAAGCAACAGTCTCTGCCATGTCAATGTAGTTCTACGCTGAAAGATAATGTGAATGGACCTGTGAGTCTCATGGTTTCCCTCATATATATATAGACCTCTTGCGTTGACAACAGTTTGAAAATGAATGATAGCACGTCTAAAATGTAAATGTAATACGAAAAGACCATTCCATCATAATTTTGTATTTATTGTATGTTCACTAAATGGGGGTCCCATCCACTGGTGGCACTGTTTCACTGCATACACTCAAAGTCTCTGCTATTTACACAAAGAACATCTAAAATAACAGATATTTCTGTCAGTGTTAACATCACACACACACACACAAAACTCTGCTTTTCTAACTTTCTGGTTTCTGGTTTTCCGGTTGGGTTTAGGTTTTTAAGCATGCCTTTTTCACATGGGTTTGCCAGATATTCACATCTAATTCATAAACCATTTACAAGCCCTGGAAATTCTCTTTTAGTAAAATATGTACATTTTCACCTTTATACTAGCCTGCTGGCTTCACACATTCCAGAGTACCCCTGTGTTATTCTTCATCCTCCCAGCTGGCTAGCAGCATGTAATTGAGGGAAACCTAACTAATGAGTGGACTTGGCAGTGACTAAAATTGGGGAAGAAAATGGCAGCTGTACATCTGGTTGCTTAATTGTATCATATTGTGACACTTGTATTGTGAAATACATCATATTTTGAAACAGCTGCCAACACACACAGTGTGTATTTGCACAGAATTACGCTCCGTGTTTAAACTGCAGGAATGTTATTATCGTATATGAATTAGAATGTTGAAATCTGTGTGAGGTGTGTGTATCAGAGTGGCTTGATGATGTTAAATTTGGAGGTGTGGTGGTGTGCCTGTGTGAGTGAGTGTGACTTGTCAGTGTGAGGCTCTTTCTGCACAGAGCAGTGACGTGGCTGATGTGCCTCTAATACTGGCATCCATAAGAGACAGTGGCGATAATGAGATTTGTGTGTGAGTAACTGCCTGTGAATACACACAAAACACTCCTTTAGTGACTTAAGCGTGATTATTAAGCCTTCTGCTGCTTTGCGAAGCAGGGTGAGAAAGCACAACAAATTAAAACAAATCAGTAACCATCAGCCACCAGTGTGAGAATTATTCACAAGCAATGGAAAGCTGCATTACAACATGTGAACCTGGGGGACGCATATCAGGATCCTTTTTAATTAATTTATTTATTTTAGTTGTTGTTTGCTCCCCCGGCGGAGGAAAAGAGACAAAATTGAGTGGTAATAATGTTATTCAGTGCAACAATAGCTGCCATAGCATTCATTCACACTCGTTTAATGGGAGAGAGTGGTGGCAGGAAATTCCAGTGATTGATTCATCCTAATGTTGTCACATGTGTGTTGGAGTGGATCCCAGTTACACACAAGCGGAGTGTGTTATTTGTACTCTCTCACAGATTTAACCCCCAGGTCTTTTGCTATTCTGGGCATATCCGGGGGTGATTCGCGGGCTTTAGTGCTTAGATTCAGGAGTTTGTATGTGTGTGTGTGTGTGAGTGAGAGAGAGAGAGAGAGAGAGAGAGAGATGATGTGATAACACACTGGCAAATATTACCACTTTGTTCACAGTCTATGGCTCAGAAAGCGGTGTGTGTGTGTGTGTATGTATGTATGTGTGTGTGTGTATACTGGGAATATAATCACATTGTAGAGACCAAAACCTCTTTACGTCTTTGTCTCTTCTTTTGTGGCGATGACAAGCTGGTCCCCACAATGTAAATTATTACATTTTAATGTAAACCCATTACTTAGGCATAGGATTAATTTTAGGGTTAAGGTTAAGTTCAGGCAAGTAATCCTTACGGACACCGGTACACTCTTAAAAAAAAACCTGTCACTGTGGTGCTACCTTTTACTGATAGCAACCTCAAGGATACATGTAGAGTATTTTAGTATTAAATAACTACTAATATCTACTACATAACTAAACCATATTCTATTTAAATTGTAGCTTTTTAAGTTGTGTTCCTCCAATACGCCCTATTTAAAATTCAGCACTTATGTTTTATTTTTATATTTTTTCATAGTTCTATAATGAAAGATTATAAATATTGACCTCTCTTTCTGGAGAAGAGATTGTAATGCACCTTTAGGGAACACAACTGGATTTTTAAACTACTGTTGTACTTTTAAAGATACATTTACACTGTCTGTACATTTAATGACCAATAAAGTACATGTACTGTACATTTTTGCTTGTTTGTTTGTTTGTTTGTTTTTGTGAGGGTATAGAGTAACTTCACACAAGATTAATAGAAGCCTGTGGTTTACTGCCCCACAATGCATGGAAACAATTACTTAAGTGTGCGTGTTTGTGTGTGTGTTTGCGTGAGAGAGAGAGTTCATGTGTGTTTAGGTTTATGTGTGTGACCATAGAAGTGATAACAGAATAGCAAATATAACCACCTAATTCACATTCTATGGGTCAGAAAGTGAAGAGTGATTTGAAAGCTGGAATTGTGTGTGTGTGTGTGTGTGTGTGTGTGTCTGTTTATGACTGTAATGCCAGTGTGTGTTTAAGAGAGAAGAGACGGAAAATATATTGCTTCACATCTGCAGAATAATTCATGTAAGGAAACAACAGTGTTGACATCTGCCTACCGTTGCAGCTCACTATTTGAGCACGTCTCCAGGAGCCCCCCTCCCTCACCCTGTTATACCCTACCTGAGCGGATCACAATATCAGGCGGTGATTGATATTCAGGGCATGGCACTTCTTACTGCCAAAATTGCACGTCTAAACAAAAAATGCAAGCTATTGAAATTCAGATTGGGCCCTGGCCTACTTTTGGCTCATATACATTTATATAGTTGCGGGGAGGGAGTGAGGCAGGCTCTCATGCACGGGGACTTTAGATATTATCTCATAAGTAACTATGTGCCAGGCAGAACCTCTTCTGTTCTTTTAAAGCACGTTGCACATTGGGGATATGGAGGGACGTTGCCAAAAAGAGGCAATGGAGATAATAAATTCTCCCCTGTAATCAGCTGTGTGTTTGTGAAGGCCTGGCAGAAGCTCCGCTGGTTAAGGTGGGGTTTTTATACAAATCAAAAGATAAAGCACAACATTTAGTACGTCAGGCTCTTTCTTTACTGCAAAATGAGAAGGTAATAGTGGTGAGTGGCTATATGGAGGGAGGGGAGAAGGTAAAAAAAAAAAAACACTTTTTTTGTTATCTTTGATAAACTGTGCATGTGGGTATCTTCGAGGAACGCAGATATCTGTCTTGAAATTGTCAAGAGTATCTGATTTCAGAGCTAAGATTATATTGGAGTGTGCCAGGAACCCTATTGTGAGTTATAAAAGGCATTTTTCTACAGGCGTCTGTTTCCTGCTTTAGTGTGCAAGCAAGACATTGTGGACATATTTCCAGATATTCTTCAGAGTAAGATTTTTTTTATATGTAAGTTTTCTGAGATGAATTTTCTTCAAGTAGACAGTTAGAACATGCTATATGTGTAAATATATATACTGCCAAAAGTACTCACTCGTCTGCCTTCCTGTCCTATCCAATAAGGTTTAATATGATGGTGGTCCCTGCTTTACAGCTATAAAAACTTCAGATCTTCTGGGAAGGCTTTCCACAAGGTTTAGGACTGTGTTTATGTGATTTTTTTGGGCCATTCTTCCAGAAGCGCATTTGTGAGGTCGGACACTGATTTTGGATGACAAGGACTGTTGAGATGAGGTTTAGGACTTTATGGACCTGGCTTTGTGCACTGGTGTACAGTCATGTTGGAACAGGTAGGGGCAATCCCCAAACTGTTCACACAAAGTTGGGAGCATGAAATTGTCCAAGATCTCTTGGTATGCTGATGCATTAAGGTTTCTTTCACTGGAATCTAAGAGGTAGAGCCCAGCTCCTGAAAATCAACCCCACTCCACCAAATTTTACACTTGCCTCAAGTACCATTCTCCTGGCAACTGTCAAACCCAGTCTTGTCCATCAGATTGCCAGATGCCAAAGCATGATTCATCACTCCAGAGAACATGTCTTCACTTCTCTCAAGTCCAGTGGCAGCATGCTTTACACCATTGCATCCAACAAATTGCGTTTGGTGATGTAAGGCTTGGATGTAGCTGCTCAGGCATGGAAACCCATGCCATGAAGCTCTCTACACATTATTCTTGTTTGGAGTTTGTCTGAAGTTTGGAAGTCTGTAGTGATTGAAACTGCAGAAATTTGGCAACCTCGGTGCATTATGCGCGTCAGCATCCACTGACCATGCGCTATCATTTTATGTGGCCTATCACTTCATGGCTGAGTTGCTGTGGTTCCTAACTGCTTCCCCTTTGTTATAATACTACTGGCAGTTGGCTGTGGAATATTTAGTAACTAGAACATTTCAGGACAGGGGACATCCTATTACGGTTATCATTGTACAACGCTGGAATTTTTATACACACACACACACACACACACACACACACATACAACTCCTGTAGATATAAACAGAAACCATTGAGAACACACACCTCCTTAGAACTCTATGAAATGAAATGCTAGCAGAAGGACTGGGTTCTCTGTAGAGATGGAGCACCATTCAGCATTATTTGAATGAGGGTTTTTGGTCAGTATATCTTATGTGACTGAATGCAGTCAGATCCTCACAGTAATGTTCCAACAGCTGGAGTAATGCCTTTCCAGAGGTGTAGAAGCTCTCACTGCAGGAAAGGACAAACTACCAATTAATTCCCTTGATTTCAGAGTAAACGTTAGGTGACCAGGTGTTCACAAACTCTTGGCAATGTAGTGCATTTCTTTAATTACATATTTTTATAACATAGTGTGTCCATATGAATTAAATTTTTTCAGTTTTCTTATACTGTACATATTGTGATGTTACCATCTCATAAACATTCAGACAGGTCTGTAATGTGCCGCTGAAGTTACCTTGTGTTGTTGTGCATAATTGCTTCCTCCCAGCCTACAGTGCTCATGTGCGTGTTTTGTGTATTGTTATTTGGACAGAGAAACTTCTGCAGTTGATGTGGGAGTGGGTGGGGATTTGTAAATACAAAAACAAGCTGAAATATCTGGATACCTGAGGCTGGGTTCAGGTGTGTGGGATATGTTCAGAAGAAAAAGGGCTCTGGAGTGTGTAAGTAAAGCCTCGAGTCGGTTGGGCTCCCCTGTGGGCCCTCAGCGGCCGGTTCAGGCATGAGCGGTCAGTTGTGTCTCCATGTGGAGAGAAGGAGTTGGAAATTGCTTGGCAGACCGGCTGCCCAAGTGAGCTGCTCACATTCTGAGCACAGCTGGTGTGTGTAAGAGCTCCCTAACCTGTGTCACAGGGGGACTGTGTGAGTGCGCGTGCGTGTGTGTGAGCAGTGAAGGTCGGCCGACCGCATGCATGACTAACTGTGATGAGCTAATGACGCTGATGGTGGTGAATGAGGCTCTGCTCACGATGAGCCTGCCGCTGTGTGTCACCCCTCATCGCTCACACTACCTGACTGCATCCACACACACACACACTCCAGTGCCTCACCTTGTCAGTTTCTCCTCAGCTTAGTCCTGACACTCTCTGACCCTACACAACTCTACCAGATGTGATTTTGGGAATAGAGCTGTATGTGTGTCTGTGGCATTAAAGAAGAAGTGCCCACTCCTCAAAGGTCAAATCAGCTCAAGTCAACTTAAATCAGTTCAGATCAGGTTAACTCAACTCATTCAACTCAATGTAATTCAGCTCAGCTCAAACCAAATCAGTTCATCTTAGCTCAGCTCAGTTCAGCCCCTTCATTTCAACTTGGCTCAACTCAAGTTCAGCTCTGAATCATGGTGTGTGAATTAAAATCTCATCCAAACTCTTCTTAAAACAGCTGTAGGATGGTCACTGCCTCTGGACTAGTCCTGTAATGCACATTTATACATTTTCCTTTGGGAAATCCAGGGCCAAGTTTGAAAAGCACTCTCCAGACCCTTCACAAGATTCTACACTTTCACTTGTAGTGCATTCTAATCACTAATCAACACAGTTCCTCTTTCTCAGAATTTAGTATTCACATATCAGGATAGACTACTGATTGATCCAGCCCAGTGCTGGGGTGTTCTGAAGGATGATCAGAACAGGACTGACCTCAGATCAGATTTCAGCTGTATTGATGATGGTCATGGTGACAAATCTGAACTTACATCAGTCCTCGTGCTCAGCTGTTGATATAACTGACCTGTTGATTAACTGACCTTACATCAGTTTTCTTAAGCACGTTTGGGACAGAATTAGTATTACATTAGGAGATGGAATAATATAATTGATATTTTGAGGAACTCAGTGATTTATATTCTCACTCCAAAGTGTCATACCTTTTACCTTCTACAAGGTATAGAAATATATGCAGACTATATTGTCATTCATTTATCCATTCATTTTTTCGTTTTGTTCTTTCTGGAGGAAACCAATGCAGACACAGGGACAACACGCAAAACCCCTTGCAGACAGTGACAAAAGGTGGGGATTGAACCCACAACGTAAGGACCCTTGGAGCTGTGTGGCAGCGACACTAACTCTCACCCCATCATGCCGCTCTCCAGGGTACATTAATCCAATGGGAACTGATGTGTGATGTGATATGGGCAGTATATCCTGTGAACACTCACACCTACAGACACTTCTGAGTCGCCAATCCACCTACCAACGTGTGTTTTTGGACCGTGGGAGGAAACCGGAGCACCTGGAGGAAACCCACAACTACTGGGAGGACCAGTAGTTCAATTTATCCAAAACTGAACTACTGGTCCTCCCAGCCAAGCAAGCTATTCTCCACAACATCAGCATCAAGCTAGGGTCCCTATCAGTGGCTCCCACCAAGGTTGTAAGAAACCTAGGTGTCATGGTTGATGACCAGCTTACCTTCGCAGATCACGTTACCGCTGTAGCTCGATCGTGCCGCTTCTTCCTATTCAACATAAGGAAGATTAGGCCATACCTAACTCAACATACAACACAGCTCCTCGTTCAGACGTTAGTAATCTCCCGTCTAGACTATTGCAACGCCCTCCTGACAGGTCTTCTGGCCTGTGCTGTGAGACCGCTACAGATGATCCAGAATGCGGCAGCACGCCTGGTCTTCAACCAATCAAAAAGAGCACATGTCACGCCCCTATTAGTTGAGCTGCATTGGCTACCCTTAGCTGCTCGCATCAAATTCAAATCACTAATGATGGCCTTCAGAGTATTCACTGGTTCTGCTCCCATCTACCTCAATAGACTCTTAAAACCATACGTTAGCGCCCGCCCTCTCCGTTCCTCAAAGGAGCGCCTTCTAACACGACCAACCCCCCGTACAGGTCAGTTGAGGCTATTCTCATCTCTGGTACCACGCTGGTGGAACGAGCTTCCAAGCACTATCAGAGCAACAGAAACCCTCTCTGCATTCAAGAAATCATTGAAAACCCAGCTCTTCCGAGAGTATCTTTTGCACTGAATGTCTTTCTTTAATGCACTTATTACTTCCTGGCATATTGCACTTAATGTAAGGTATTTTGTATAATTTGTGCTGTAGTTCGAATGTTAGATCCTATTTTGGTCGCTTTGGATAAAAGCGTCTGCCAAATGCATAAATGTAAATGTAAGCATAAGGAGAACACACCACACTCCTCATAGACAGTCACCCGGAGGAAACCCACGCGGACACAGGGAGAACACACCACACTCCTCACAGACAGTCACCTGGAGGAAACCCACACAGACACAGGGAGAACACACCACACTCCTCACAGACAGTCACCCGGAGGAAACCCACATGGACACAGGGAGAACACACCACACTCCTCACAGACAGTCACCCGGAGTGGAACTGTGTGACAGTGACACTACCTGCTGCACCACTGTGCTACCCAGATATAATATGTGTTTATTATAATTGTATAATTACAACTATATAATTTTATACAAGCACTTATTAAGAAGATAAATTGTTATTATTATTATTATTATTATTATTATTATTATTATTATTATAAATAATAATAATAATAATAATAATAATAATATTCTTGATAGTGTATAAATCTAGTATCTAAATATTTTTTATTTATACAGACATACTTTTCCCATGCAAATCAGCTCTATATATTAGAGGCATCCTGTGGTAAAATGATTAATCCTGATTTAATAGAGCTTTTTTTCCACTGTTAAGACACCAAGGGGAAACACTAGAAGTAGCAGTACTGTAGGTAAAGTATCTGCAGACGGTGTGTGTGTGGGTTCTGTGTGGACATTGGATCAGACAATGTTTTATTCACCTTCTACATAGGCAGCTAACACCAGGGAGATTAGCCAGGCTTAACAACAAAGATCTGCTTGAGGTTCCCCAATGCCATCATCTGTAGCCCCTCTCTAAAGTCCCCCGTTTCATTCCCTTGTTCTTTCTCTCCATCCTCCTGTACCTCCTTCTCAGAGCCCCAGAATAATTCTCTCTATCTCTCTAACCTTACCTGTTCTTTTCCAGCCCAGCCCCATTCTGTGCCTCTCCCTCATTGGAGAGATTTATGAAGCGAGGGTTTTACCACCCTGGCCTGGAAGAGCTATGGCCGATCTTTTCCTTTTTTGTCTTAAAGGTCACTAGGTTGCGGTGATAAAAGGAAAGGATTTATACAGGTGAGTGCACTCTGCTATCCTCTCCTCCAGGTCACCCCTATAAGAACTCTTCACGGATTTACACACTGTCTCCCACTCCTGACTGCCCGTCTGCGCAAATGGTTAATAGATTTACTGGTTGTGTCTAGCCTGAGGAGGGATGGTGCTTATGTCTATTGGTCTGGCCAGAGCACCTCTTCTTCTTTCTATAGAGTAGGAATGTTGCAGGCTAAAGGACACCATTAATAGCATGGAAGTAGCTGGAGCTTCAGAAGCTCAGGACACAGATGCACACTCACGGTCGTATATCCATGGCAAACCATGACCATTAGAACTAGGGCTATAAATATCAGGTGTGATAGAATGGGAAAAATATACCTACCATAATGCTAACTTTTTCTAGCACCTCTAAAAGATTCTTAAGCACTAAGCAAATGTTGATTCAGAGTATAATTCAAAGCTTGAAAAACACATTTCATATTCTATTTAAAGCTTGTACTGAGAAAATACCACATATTCTCTATGTATGTTACAGTTTTACAGGGAGAGTAAAGAGCTTCTGCAGAGAGCTCCACACGCACAGCTTTTCTAATCACCATTAAAAAGTTGTATCTGTACAGTGGGACACTCTGGAGAAAGATTCATATGAGTCTAAGGTCAACATACTCAATTCAAAGTGTGGGTTAGTGGGAGCCCCCTCCCACCTAACCTTGCACTCCAAAACTTATCCAATGGCCAAATCTGGTACCTGGAACCATGTACTTTTTTTGAGCTGAGTAAGTACTAAATCATGACGTGTAAATCATGCAGAGCGGTGCTTGGCCATAGAGACCAATCAGAGCTCAATCACCAATTAGCCGCTTGTAAAATCTCTGAAGAGGTTCAAATGCTTCTTGGGTCTGTGGCCGATGAAAATCTCCAGTGAAAGCCAAATATGCAACAAGGAAAACATATAAGACATATAAACTGCGTTTGACTTTTACTGCCAGAGTTGTTGTGGTTTTCAAAGCCTGTGCTTCCAGTTAGAGATGGGGATTTGCGCCACCGGCTACATTTTGCGGGGGAGCTCTGATAGTAGGAAAACGACCAGCTAAAGTCAAGGCTATCCCATGCAGTGGAAAAGCACCACACTTTCAATACAATACACTTTCTTACAAGATTAGTCCCACCCACTGCAAATCAGAACATCGTTGGTTGACTCAACAGTCAGGTTCTAATTATGTTAATGTTTAATCTGACACTTCAGGGACAACACAGCCTTCATTTACATAACTTAAATCAGCCATAAAGACAAAAACACAAAACAGTCTTCAAAGAGAGAGTTCTAAAGGAGAGCGCAACACATATACATCTATTGTGTTCCTTTTCTCTTACTGCTGACTTTGTCAATTAATCCCACCTCCACAATCTTTTTCTTCTTCAGAAAAGCTCAAACGCTAACCTGGCCACTCTTAACGAATCCTTGGATTAAGTAAGTAATTGCTTTTTGTGCCCTTGAAGATTTGTTAAACCTATCACAATCAGCCCGAGAAATAAAAGCTTCCCCCTGCGGCTCCATTTCTTCTGTTTCTTCAGAAGGAAACACGCATTATTCTCATTTCCTCTGTGCCTTATGCATTGATAGTAATCTTAGTAAGCAGTTTGAACTGTTAGCATGTTAATACTTCAGAGATTACAGGAGAAAGCACTTCTCTCCTGAGTTAGGGGAAATTTCTTTAGCACTGTAAAATTAAGGGTGGGGGGGGGCACAGAAGAAGAGAGTGTGGTGGGTCAGAGAGCTTTAAATAAAGAGGAGGAGTGGGGCTAGAGCTGGGAGGAAGATTAAACGTGTTGTACAGAGAGAGGGACATGTAGAGAGTGTCTTGTGGGGATAATGAGAAAGAGAGAGTTGGTGGAGAGGAAAAGGAGAATAAGAGCGACAGAGGTGAGGGAGCGATGGTAACAAACGGTACACGTTCTACAGTACAATTCTACTAAAAAGACTGTAGTCCACCTGTTTCTCTGCATACTTTCTTATCCCCATTTCACCCTGCTGCTCATGGTCAGAACAACCACAGTTACACCTCTGCAATTACAAAGGTCTCTTCTATGGTCAGTGGAGCTGATAAAATAGACTATGAGTGTAAGTACAACGTAGGTGTTTCTAATCCAGTGATCCAAGAATTTGTAGAAACCCCTTATCATTAGTGAATTCAGCATTTGTAAATTCAACCAGTGCTCAATGTTGGCCAGTTTCAGCTGTGGAGCAGAGGAACTGTGTTCTCTGGAATAACTGAGCACCAGATTCTGAAGTAGTACTAATCATTCATTCATTGTCTGTAACTGCTTATCCAGTTCAGGGTCGCAGTGGGTCCAGAGCCTAGCATTGGGCGCAAGGCAGAAACACACCATGGAGGGGGCGCCAGTCCTTTGCAGGGCGACACACACATTCCCTCACACCTACAGACACTTTAGATTCGCCAATTCACCTACCAATTTGTGTTTTTGGACCATGGCAGGAAACCGAAGCACCCACGAGGACAGGGGAAAATATACCACAGACAGTCACCCGGAGCAGGACTTAAACCCACAACCTCCAGGTCCCTGGAGCTGTGTGACTGCAATAATACTTGTGCCACAATCGAAATAATGTTGCACAGTGCCATCAAATCCTCACAGAAATGTTCTAGTGTACAGCTTTCAGAGCAGAGGCTGTTAGTGAAACAAACAGGAACAAACTCCCTCTTCATAACCTTTATTTGAGAAGAAAGCTTTGGTAGATGGGTGATAGAGTGGTGGTGGACAGAGAGGGTCAGAGTGCAGGAGGAAGAGCAGGTAATGTAGCAGGAGGAATGGTAGGAGCGAGGGATGAGGGAAAGGGAAGGCGTAATGGAGGAGGCTGAGCTCAGAAAGCCCTGATGTGGCGCTCTGCCATTCTGGAGGTTGAGTGAAATGTCAGACAGATGAGAGATGGCAGCCATAGGTGGCCCAGAGGACGGCTTCTTCACCGGCCACACGCATCAATCAGCCCAAGGTTTTCCAGCACAGCTCCCAATCCATCTCCCTCACATAAAGAGCCGGCCTCCAGCAGCCTCACTTTCTCCCGCCCATCCCAAATTTACGAGAGCCCCTCGGCACTGTGTTCTCCATGTTAACACGCTGCGCCGCGGCCTCCTAACTGACAATAAAGAGACAAATATACACGGCCCCCGCACCTTTGATTTAAATGTCATGACTCGCTGCTTGGCCTGAGTAATATTAATGAGCTCCATTCTTCACTGTTGTTTTAGTGCCCGCTCCCACTCTGGACGAGTGAAGTGATCTGTCATTTTACCGGCCAAAATTCAATGAAGTGATTATTATTATTATTATTATTTTTACATTGTGTTATATAAAGAGCAAGGCGCAGGAGATGTAGAATCAAATTGCTACATTAACTGGTTATTCCTCCATGGAGTGGTTCCCCCTGCCCACTTTGGTGGGGGTGACATTTTAATAAAAGAGGTTTACTACAGGTTTACTGATAGGTCCATGCCACTAAGTGTCAGTATAAAGGCTGTACAGTTCACTTCTTGAAACTGAAACTCCAGGTAGATTTTCCTTTCTGTTTGTTTCTGCTTTTTATATATACACTAACTGCTGTGAACTGTTAGTTTGCACAGCGCTGGAGTACCGAGCTCTGTTAGCTCAGATGTTTGTAGACTTGCCCGAATGTTAGATCAATCAGGCACTGGTGGGATTTCACCTCTCTCTCCTCAATACATCACTTCAGTGCATCTGCCTTCCTCCTTGCCCTAATCATGCTTTATTGACACGGCCTGTAAACAAATGTTTCGAAACCTATCATTCTATCTCCAGAAAAATACAAACCATATACAAGTAGCTAAGCTTCAGAACCAGCTCATATAATATTCAGTGTCTGTGTGATGTCAGAAAGTTCAATACGTTTCTGTCTATATACCAAGGGAACTGACATAACCTTAAAAATTACTTGGGTGTTGGATCAGCACTGCAGTGACACTGACGTGGTGGTGTTGGGTTAGTGTGTGTTTATGTTTATCTAGTATAAGTGGATCAGACACAGCAGTGCTTCTGGTGTTTTTTAACACCTCGCTGCTGGGCTGACAGTAGTCCACATAATGGGGCATTGTCCAGAGACCACTGATGGACTAGAGGAAAACCAACACAAGCTGCAGCAACAGACGAGCTACTCTCTCTGACATTACATTTACAAGGTGAGTCAGCACGCCAGGAGAGTTTAAAAAAGTGGACTGTGAGTGGACACAGTGTTTAAAAACTCCAGAAGCACTGCTGTGTCTGTTCATCTGACACTTCTTCTGAAATCAGATGTATTAAAGTGGAGTTTTTTGGCTTGAGAAACATTGCAACATTGATTTGCTTTCAGTCTCCAGAACCTTGGTGAGGTCTGGTATTGATGTTGGATGAATAGTTCTGGAGCACAAACCCGACTCTAAGGTAGTACTCACACGTTGAATTGTTCCATGCCGGGGCACAGTTGTCCCCTCCCAGACTCCTCCCCGGGCTTGTGCTCACACTGTGTTTAACGTTCAGAGCCCAAGCCCATTTACATCACAAGGCTAAGGCTTGTATTTGGACTAAATCTGCATTTGCACAGCACAGTGGAGTTCAGGATTGTACTTTGTGAATCATTTGGACTCATTTTGTGGGCAGTGACTCTCAGTACCTGCAAGCATTTCCAGCAAACCCTTCACCTTAGCAGTAGACCACAGTGATCCATTTGCACGCGCTTGCTGTGTGTGTTTACAGTGAGTACGGCAGCGCTGATATCATGTTCAAGTTCTGTGCTCAAATAGGGTTAGTAATCACTCTAACATGTACTGTGTCAAACTGAATAGTGCCCGGGGCACCTCTTCAGCATACAGTTCAGCATACCAGGCACAGTATGGAGCACTCACATGTCAAACAAACTGGACTTTGGGGATCAAACCTGCCCAAGTACAGTACGGATTGCTGTCTCGAAGGTATTGAATGTAGCTTCATCAAGTCAGAGACATTATAATTTGACAATCCTCCAGATAAAAACGAATGGGAAAGTTCATGGCGGCTGTATCACAGGAAGTCCCACATTCAACATAAACAGCTTCCTGCCAAAGCCATCCAGGAGAAATGGCGCCTCCTCTGCCCTATTTTTGTGGAGATATGCACAGAAGCCAAAACAACCTGAAAAAATCTGAAGTTAAAAACTGAAGTTTTTATGCCATTATTTTTAGCGCAAAATGCAAAATTACACTTTGGGTCTATTTTTGATGTGTGCTGTGCATGGCAGTATAGCAGATACAGATTCATTTTTTTATTATTTGCAAGGTTACACTGGCAAATGCATGCGTTTTTCTAAACATACATTTTAAAAACATTTTTAAAGTGTTGCAGATTCATGGTGGCGTAGCAGGTTGTGTCGCTGTAATGCAGCTCCAGGCTTCTGAAGCTATAAGGAGTATTTCAGCTCATACTACCTTTTGAAGTGTGATCATATCAAGTCTGTTCAGTCTGTTCCATTCTGTTAAATAGAGGTAAAAGGTGGTTGAACAATGGTCATGTATTAAATAATAATAATAATAATAATGTGCAATTATTTGTCATTGTACAACAAAATACGCCTTCTGCGTTTAACGCATCTGTGGGGGTGATCACACATACACTAGTGCACTAGGGGCTGTGAACACACACACACCAGTGCACTAGGGGCTGTGAACACACACACACACACCAGTGCACTAGGAGCTGTGAACACACACAGACCAGTGCACTAGGGGCTGTGAACACACACGCAACAGTGCACTAGGGGCTGTGAACACACACACACCAGTGCACTATGGGTTGTGAACACACACACACTGGTGCACTAGGGGCTGTGAACACACACACAACAGTGCACTAGGGGCTGTGAACACACACGCAACAGTGCACTAGGGGCTGTGAACACACACACACCAGTGCACTAGGGGTTGTGAACACACACACACTGGTGCACTAGGGGCTGTGAACACACACACAACAGTGCACTAGGGGCTGTGAACACACACACACCAGTGCACTAGGGGCTGTGAACACACACACACCAGTGCACTAGGGGCTATGAACACACACACACCAGTGCACTAGGGGTTGTGAACACACACACACTGGTGCACTAGGGGCTGTGAACACACACACACCGGTGCACTAGGGGCTGTGAACACTCACCCAGAGCAGGCAGTGCCTGCTCATTGGTACTTCAGCCATGGATGTTCCCACCAGGCTTGGGGATTGAACCAGCAACCTTCTGGTACCAAGCCCGGTCCTCTAACTATTAGGCCATGTTTTATGACATTTAGTGTTTATTCATACTCAGTGTAATCTGTACACTGTGAATAATCACAAAAGCTCCACAAACAGTTTGAAATCTTAAAATTCATGTATGTTTATGACATAAGATTTTATTTTTATTGGTCATCTTGAACCATTGATCCATTCATTCTGACACATTCACAGCATAAAGGACAGAAGGTGTTTTCAAATGGTTTAAAAAAGCTAGCAATACAAAAAGGAGTCACGAGGAGGATAGGATATGTTCAAAACAAAATATTAAAATCCCAAACATGCTTTTTAAAAAGCCATGTCGAGCCATGTGTAAGTGCTGTATGCTGCAGAGACCCAGAGACAGAAAGTGAGGGGGTGATATATTCAGGCTCAGACATTTGCTTGCAGGAATTTTAGCATGTTATCAACAAAAATAGGCCAAAAATCCTATTCCGCGTTTAATCTTCCATGTAGCTTCTTCAGTGTCTTCTTAATGCCACTGCCCCTATTCTCCATCCCCTTCTGCTTAATATCAGAGTTACATCACAGAGCGGCTCCACACACTGTTTGTATTGATCCCGCATCCTCAATAATGCAGTGCAACTCAACTAGATAATTGAAAATCTGAGAGTACACATTCAGTGCCCAGAGATAACAGTCCCGGGCCACAGTGTGTAGAGGCAATCACTCACTGTCTGCGTGGTGTTGGAGCTGAGCTTCATGCCGCAAAATAAACATTAATATTACACCCTTCACACTGGAAAACACACAGGATTCCCGGGTGGAAATTGATTGGATACATTGCCAGAAAACAAAGCAAGGGGAAAAACACAGCTCCCCATCTCATTTTATCCCTTCTACCCCCTTCCTCCCCTCCCTTCTGCTTCTTCTCTCGCTCTCTCTTCCTCCCTTTAACTCTCTCCCTTACTCTCATTTTCTCCCATCCATTCTTCTTCTCTCTACCTGCTTTTTCTTTCTCCTCTTCTCTTCTATTCCCTCACTCTCTCCTTCTTGCTCTATTTCTCTGCTACTAACATTCTCTTACTTCCATTCGCCCTCGCTCCCCATATTGTTTTCTCTCTTCCTGTTCTGTTGGTTCACCCCTTCTCTTTTCTTTCTCTCTTACATTTACTCTCCTTTTTTTATGCTATCATTCTTCCATTCTCCCCCTTCCTTATATATATTTTTTCCATTCCCTCTCTCACACTTTCCCTCCAGCTCACTGTTACTTCTCCCACACTTTCATTTTTCCTCCACTAATACTTCTTTCACTTGTCTCCCTCTCCTAGTGGTGGCCCATCCTTCACTGTCTTTCACCTTCTCGCCCTACACTGCTGTCATGCTGTGGACATCAATGGCAGAGCTGGACATTGCTGTGAGGCTAAAGGAGAATCATTATTTCAGTCACTAGCGCCTTCACAGCGGGAGATCTCCTTCAGGTTCTGTCACGTTCTTCAGGTTCCTGACCCGAGGCTGATGTAATGGGATCTACGAGGCGCAATCTGTGATTCATACATTTGTAGCAGCAGCAGAAGCAGCACACTTCTCTCCAGACTCCGTCACATCCCACCAGAGCGTGACTTGACACTTTGGCCGACTTTAACTCACCTTAACATCCACAAGCCAGAGAGCAAGGGGCTGAGGAGAGGAGAGGAGAGCAGAAACCTCTCATCTCCCCATCGCACTCATTTAGCCTTGAGATGGTTCTCTTTATTCTGCTGACTCCTGCCTTCTCTCTTTCTCTCTGGAGGGGGACTGGATTCCAGAGGGGGAGTTAGAGGGGTTGAGGGTCTACTGATACCTCAGAGTGATCAAAGTACACCAGCAATTAAAGCAGTTGGAACTGGAGAGAGGGCAGAAGGGGGAGGAAATTGGAGAGGAGGGGGTGTATATTCTCACGCTGCCTCATACTGCTACAGATGATTCTGACTCTGTGGATCCAAAGGAGAAATCTGTGTGTGTGTGTGTGTGTGTGTGTGTGTGTGCGTGTGCATGCATGCAAGTTTAAATTGAACTGCAGGGCTTTAATGGAAGATAAAGTAACAAGATTAAGAGACATTTCTGTTGGTCCAAACACCATGAAATATTAAGAGTTTTTAATTATGTGAACTGAACTCTCACTGGATTAGGAAGATCTACCTTGTATCTACACTCATTGTTTATTTTATCAGCTCCACTGACCACACAGGAGAACTTTGTACTTCTACAATTACAGACTGTAGTCCACATCTTTCTCTGCATACATTGTTAATCCCTTTTCACTCTGTTCTTTGATGGTCAGGACCCCCATAGAGCAGGTATGACTTGGCTGTGGTTGTGACCATTAAAATGTGCAGATGCAAGGTTCACTGTATTGCCAAATATATTCACTCACCCATTCAAATAATTGAATTCAGGTGTTCCAATCACTTCCATGGCCACAGGCACCGAGCACCTAGGCATGCAGACTGCTTCTACAAACAATTTTAAAAGAACGGGTCGCTATCAGAAGCTCAGTGAATTCCAGCATGGTACTGTTCCAGGTGAAAGGATGCCACCTGTGCAAGGCCAGTTGTAAAATATTTTGCCACTAAACATTCCACAGTCAACTGTCAGTGGTATTACAACAAAGTGGAAGTGACTGGGAACAACAGCAACTAAGCCATGAAGTGGTATTCCATGTAAAATGACAGAGCAGGGGTATTGGATGCTGAGGCGTATAGTGTGCAGAGGACACAAACTTTGTGCAAGAGTCAATCGCTATAGATCTCCAAAGTTCGTAGCCTTCAGATTAGCTCAAGAACAGTGTTTAGAGAGCTTCATGGAGTGGGTTTCCATGACAGAGCAGCTGCCACCACTGGACTCTAGCAGTGTAAATGTGTTCTTTGGAGTGACGGAAGTCATATTAAACCTGATTTGTCACATTAAACCCTATGGATGAAGAATGTGATGTCACTCAAGTTCATATGCGAGTGAATGCAGATGAGCAAATACTTTTGGCAATATAGTATAGGTGTTCCTTATCCAGTGTGCAATGTATGTAAAATATATTGAGAAATGGAAACTTCCTTTTTAATTCTGGTGCTACTGGGCAATGTATACTTGAAGCAACATAAATTTAGCCAGTCAGCTTCCTCAAATCTGACGCCTCTGTGGTGCTCCATATATTGCCTCAAGCAGAGTCAGTTTGTAATGCAGTAAAGACATGACGGTTATTGGTGGTCACTCAAGACATCAGATTCAACAAGATCTCTGTCTTTTACAAAATCTGTCTGAGAGGTGAACTTTGGTGAAGAAACTACAGGTCAGACAGCTCAGTAGGGACAAACACAAACACCATGTATACAGGTGCTGGTCTTAAAATTAGAATATCATGAAAAAGTTGATTTATTTCAGTAATTCCATTCAAAAAGTGAAACTTGTATATTATACTCATTCATTACACACAGACTGATATATTTCAAGTGTTTATTTCATTTAATTTGATGATTATAACTAACAACTATTGAAAACCCCAAATTCAGTATCTCAGAAAATTAGAATATTACTTAAGACCAACACAATAAAAAGGATTTTTAGAAATGCTGGTAAACTGAAAAGTATGAACATTAAACGTATGAGCATGTACAGCACTCAGTACTTAGTTGGGGCTCCTTTTGCCTGAATTACTGCTGCAATGCGGCGTGGCATCGAGTCAATCAGTCTGTGGCACTACTCAGGTGTTATATGAGAGCCCAGGCTGCTCTAATAGTGGCCTTCATCTCTTCTGCGTTGTTGGGTCTGGCGTATTGCATCTTCCTCTTCACAATACCCCATCGATTTTCTATGGTGTTAAGGTCAGGTGAGTTTACTGGCCAATTAAGAACAGGGAGACCATAGTCCTTAAACCAGGTACCTGTAGCTTTGGCACTGTGTGCAGGTGCCAAGTCCTGTTGGAAAATGAAATCTGCATCTCCATAAAGTTGGTCAGCAGCAGGAAGCATGAAGTGCTCTAAAACAGACCTCAGAAAACACAATGGACCAACACCAGCAGGTGACATGGCACTCCAAACCATCACTGACTGTGGAAACTTTACATTGGACCTCAACCAACATGGATTCTGTGCCTCTCCTCTCTTCTTCCAGACTCTGGGACCTTGATTCCCAAAGGAAATAGGAAAAAATTTACTTTAATCAGAGAGCATAACTTTGGACCACTCAGCAGAAGTCCAGTCCTTTTTGTCTTTAGCTCAGGTATGAGACACTTCTGACGCTGTCTCTTGTTCAAGAGTGGCTTGACACAAGGAATGCAACACTGAAACCCATGTCTTACATATGTCTGTGTGGTGGTGGTTCTTGAAGCACTGACTTCAGCTGCAGTCCGGTCTTTGTGAACCTCCCCCACATTTTTGAATGGGTTTAGTTTCACAATCCTCCTCAGGGTGCAGTTAAACCTATTGCTTGTACACTTTTTTCTACCACATCTTTTCCTTCCTTTCGCCTCTCTATTAATGTGCTTGGACACAGAGCTCTGTGAACAGCCAGCCTCTTTAGCAATGATCTTGCCCTGTCTTGCCCTGCTTGTGTAAGATGTCAATGGTCGTCTTTTGGACAACTGTCAAGTCAGCAGTCTTCCCCATGATTGCGTAGCTTACAGAACTAGACTGAGAGACCATTTAAAAGCCTTTGCAGGTGTTTTGAGTTAATTAGCTGATTAGAGTGTGGCACCAGGTGTCTTCAATATTGAACCATTTCACAATATTGTAATTTTCATCAAATTAAAAGAAATAAACACTTGAAATATATCAGTCTGTGTGTAATGAATGGGTATAATATACAAGTTTCACTTTTTGAATGGAACTAATGAAATAAATAATCTTTTTCATGACATTTATTTTTATGACCAGCACCTGTAGATACATTATGATCCAGCAATATACGTCTCATCAGTGTTTGGGCTAATATATCTGTTTCTGAACTAGTCTGTAATATACGATTCATATAATGTAATGTAGCATAAATTTGAGCATATTAAAGCTGCAATTTATAACTCTTAGTGTGCTGATTATGTTTTAATGTCAATTAATGTCTGATGTTCACAGAGCTCTGGTGTCCTGCTATATGTGTTAAACTGTACTCAGATGGTTGTTGAAATGACAATGTGGCACAGTCAGCCCCATCTAGATTATTTTTCACCACCTGTCACTGCATGACACTGATGATTGAAACTGGGACCTCTAACGACCGTGCAGCCAACCTCTCACAACTGATACCTAAAGTTTTCACCTTTGAGATACAGGAGGAAAATAAGCTTGACTAATGATTCAGACCTTTGGTGTTTGTGTCCATTCTTCTTCTGTGAGAAGACAACTCAGCACGGAGGATGCAGAGCTGTTAAGACGCTGTTACTAAGAATAAAAAGAAACAGATTTAAAATAAAGAAAATCGTTTTAAAATCAGACAAAGCACAGTGTATCTTTTGTGTGTTTGTTTACAGTTTGTATCATCTCCATGAGACAACATTGCCAAGAGAATGGGATGCACTGCCAAGTGTTGGCTAGTGGGGGTATAAAAGCTCCCAGTGCTGTGCTCTGGAGCAGTGAAACTGCCATGTTATAACTTTGTGATCCAAAACAAATCATCTATCATCAGTACCTGACCTCACTGGCATTCTAGAGGCTAAACACAATGAACTCCCCACAGCAATGTTCCATCGTGAATTGTAACATTTATCGTCCATTTTATCAGCACCACTTACCATACAGCTGCACTTGTAGTCCACCTGTTGCTTTATACTGTACTTCCAAACTCTTCTCCAATGGATCCCACAGAGCAAGTATGATTTGGACAGTGGATCATTCTGATCGCTGCAGTGCCACTAACATAGTGACCAGCTTGTAGATTTAAACTCAGTGACTGTAGCTCATCTGTTACTGCACAGTTTGTGATCATTCTCCTCTGGTCTTTCATCAGAGGACACATGACACCATAGGACGCTATTTTCAGTCCATCAGTGACACAAATGTATTTTTTTTCCTTTTTTCCAAGTTTGTTTTTTCTTTAAAACACCTTTCATCTAGTTTTTACATAAAACCTTCACAGAGAACCCATATGTATCATCCACTAGAAAATGTTGAAAAGGACATTTCACTGGGGACACGTATTAAATACAAAATCAGAATACTAAACATAGCACAAAAAGTAAGGAAATTGGTGTTTGGTATTTCTTTGATGTAACAATGGTTCTTTGCAATAAGTCTTATATTGTTGGAAAGCCTGTTAATTTCCCTTTTAAATGGTGCCACATTTGTAAGGAACATACATATGTGGGATGAGTAGTAGAGCTGAGTATGAGGGTTGTGCCCATGAAAAATTTGTCAGATACTCTCTGCCAATGCCAAACAGCTTATTTTGTGTGATGGTGTGGGGCGGCATCTCCCTCACTGGAAAATAAGGCAATCTCAATGCAGAGAGATATCGAGATAAAATTCTGCAGCCAGTGGCAATCCCATCTCCACCGTCTGGGACCAAACTCTATCCTCAATGATGACAACGCTCACCCCCACAAAGTGGGGTTTTTCAGAGCCTACATCCAGAATTTGGGAGTGGACACTTGTGGGATCAGCTTGGGCGTGCTGTTCATGCCACAGTGACCAACACAACCACGGTGGCTGACTTGGCGACAAATGCTGGCTGAAGAATGGGATGCCATCCCACAGCAGTGTGTGACCAGGGTGGTGACCAGCATGAGGAGGAGGTGCCAAGCTGTTGTGGCTGAGTATGGTTCTTCTACACGTTACCAAGGCTAATGTTTGTTAATCGAATAAATTGTTAAATTGCCAATACGTCTTGTTTCTTCAAACTTCAATCATCCAGTCCACCACACACCAAACGAGTCAATAAGCTGTTTGGCATTGGCAGAGAGGATTTTGCAAATTTTTAATTGGCATAACCCACATACTCAGCTCTACTGCTCATCCCACAAATTCATGTTCCTTACAAATGTGGCACCATTTTAAAGGGAAATTAACAGTCTTTCCAACAGTATAAGATTTATTCTCAAGAGCATTGTTACAACAAAAAAGAATCTACAAAAATTTCCTTACTTTTTTGTGCTATGTTTAGATAACATCACTGTGTCTGATCCACTCATAGCTCAACACATGCTAACACACCACCACCATGTCAAATGAGAACTAATTTTATGTATTCATTTTGTAATTTCTGTTGCCCCTAAAGCCCACTATGTTGAACCTTGACAGTATCAGTCCACAGTGGATATTAACACAGAGCCAGTAACTGCTTTCAGTGATATTTCACTGTCCTGTTAGTGTGGATGTGATAATGGGGCCTGAGCTAGGGTTTCCATTTGATATCCGCATCACGTCTCTTCTATCATTCCACATAAACACTTAGTGATGAGGTTGCAATGCCCTGGCAAATGCATGTGAAGTGTTTGAGTTACCTTTGATAATGAGCCAAAGTGAGATTACACAGCAGCAGCAGCGGCTCTCAGAAGAAGATCTCCCTCTCACAGTACAGAGACATATAAATTCTCCTTTTGATATCTACTGCTACGTACAGACCACCAGACCAAAGTGGGGACTACTTATTTCTGCTTCTACAAGCTGTGAAATATTTATTCCCCAAATCCCAGATGATACAGCCAGGTACAGACTGTGCAGATGTCGCAGGTGTTAATGACACTGTTGTGTTGCAGTCAGAATTCAGAACGCTTCTATTTGAAGGGGCTTCAATGGGGGAACATGTTCTGTGCTGGTGCTTTGCTTCAGCCCTCTGCTGCTCAGAGCAGACAGGCTTCGGTCTCTACATTAAACTGTGCCTCATGCTGCTGCATTCAGCTCGCTAACGAAGAGGAAAAGAACTGGCCACACATGGAGCTAATGAGGATGAGGAGGCAGGCGAAGGTTAAGGGTGTGTAAAGGTTGTGTGATGTGGAAGAATTGAAGCATGTAGCTCAAAACATTGAGCTGAAATTCAAATTGTTATTTTTTTAACCTGTCATTCAATAGCACATTCAGCAGTATCACAACATGGAAGAAATTGTACACATTGCTCTGAATATTCAATTACATCAGATATTACAAACAACTAATTTACTAAAAGCCACTCATTTCCATTCAGTTTAACAGAAGTCACCCCACACTGACTTCTCTACCTCAACACTGAATGCAACAGAGATCAATGGTGATATATTTCCCCTGTGTAGGACAGACATCTATCTTGGGTCTTTTTGGAGTAAAAGTCCTGAATGTTTTAAAGCAAAAATGTACACAATTTATTCATCCACCAGTCACTGATATGTAAAGAAAAGTCTTTTGGAATGGTATGATATGAAATGGTCAACCAGTGCATCAGCAAATCTTCAAAAGTGTTTTTATATGAGTTGTATATGTGATATTGCTTGTCGTAAAAGCTGTAGGATGGACAATTATTCTCAATTTGTCATAAATTAATGTCTCAGATATCAGCAGTGAAGGAAAAAAGGGCAGCCTTCTTTAGGAATCCTTTTAATTTTCTGAAGAACTTATTTGGTAAGGAGAAATTTGTGAGTTTAAAAGTTGGAAAGAGGGAATTAGAGGAGCATTTCAATAGTTTATATAGTGATAAGGATAAAGCAGAGGAGCTAGAATTGCCACAAGATATTCCACCACTAGGTGAAATAGAGCAGCAAATATAGGTTAGCCCCTCCAAAATGGAGTGAGGTTCAATATGTGGTGCGTCATGCAAAGGCAGGTTCTGCTCCGCCTGTAAAATTATGCACCTAAGGTCTTCAAGCTTTTGTGGATGTTGTGGGTCATAGTTTGGAAGAAAGGGATCATTCCAAAAAAGTGGAAGAGAGCAGGTGGTATCCTTATCCCTAAGGAGAAAGATGCTGTGGGTTTAGAACAGTTTCAGCCCATAAGTCTTCTTAATGTGGAGGGTAAGATTTTCTTTAGTGTGATAACGTGGAGCATGATCTGGCATAAAATTAAGACAGCAAAGAAAGAGGGTAGGGATCTACATGTCGTTTTCTAAGATTTAGCTAATGCATTTGGCTCAGTGCCACACAACCATATGTGAAAAGCTTTTGAGTTCTTCCAGATGCCAGAACCAGGTTAAAAAAACCTGGTTACAACATATATTGAAGATATACAGTTTGCTTCAGTATAGAGGAATTTGTTACATCATGACAGCGATTAGAAATAGGTATAATGGCTGGATGTACGATTTCACCATTAGCATTTACGATGGCAATGGAGGAAATAATTAGGGCCTTTATGTGTGTCGTAGCTGGTGAGAGGTTGCGTTATTGTTTTTTGTGTCCCCCCAATTACCGAATAGATGGACGACATGACAACCCTGACGACTACTGTGCTTTGCACATGGCGGTTGCTGGGGAAGTTAAATGATAATCTAAGGTTGGTAAGGCTGCATTGCATTAACTACACTGAGGCCAGACATGGTGCTTTACTCTGAAAGTAAATGGATAGTTTACTTCATAGATTTAATAATTCCGTTTTAGAATGCAGTAGATGAAACGTTCGAAAGGAAGAAGCTGAAGTATGCAGACTTGGCGGCTGAGGTGGGTGGCAGGCACACATAAGACCGGTGGAGATAGGTGTTAGGGGATTTGTAGCCTATTTTGCCACATCCCTGCTTGTGCAGTTGGGCATCAGGGGCCGGAAACTAAAGGCAGCTGTGAAGGAGTTATCAGAAACAGATGGAAGGTCTAGTCAGTGATTGTAGGAGAGCACTGACCAGTTGTGGAAACACACCGTAGAGGTGCTGTTGTGTTTGCTGCTGATGTAGCACATTGGGCATAAGGATCACATGGAACTGGTGGCACTGAGTATTCATTAACGGTGCCAGTGGGACTAGGTACAGTCTTAGTCACCAGGGAGGCCAGGGTTGATTAACAGTTGTTGATGGTTAAGGGTAAAGTAGGACTGTAAATCTAGCTCAGAATGGGGTGGGTCTGGGATGCCAGACTTCACAGTTGAGCCTTATCTTGTGTATGGTTATAATAAATGTATTCTTTACTATTTGATTATATACAAATCCTTGAATGAGATTTTACAGGCATTAAAGGCACTGACTCTGATGCAAGCATTTTACCTCAAACTTCGAGTGGCTTGGTTATATTAACCATCAATCACTTTAATTAACACATACTGTTAAACAACCCTGTTAAATATACAGCAACTGACTCTCAGCTCAGCTACCAGTTAATAGACAGTTAATATATTGTGCAATATTATACAGTTTTTTCCTGTCATATTCCAACATTAGTATTTTAATCAAAGATTTAAAATCTTTTATCAGAGACTTAAAGCCTATTCATTCCTGGACTCTACCTCTCATACACAGCCTCAGAACCACACTCATATACTCCATTCTATAGATATTGTAGCTATAGTTCTACTTCCAACACCAACTACAACATACATAAGGTACACTGACTACCTTACACACACCATCAGAGACACACTCATGTAGATTTTGTCACTGTAGCATCACCCACAGCTACAACATACAGATACACTGACTCCACTTCTTATTTACACGGTCAGACACACATTACTTCACCTCATGACATCTCCTGTTTCTATTATTTCTAATGTATTTAGCAGGTAATTCACAAATTTTTGTTTGGTGAAATATTTTGGAATTTGAAACCATTTGTAATATTTTTTTCTCCTTTATTTACTTGTGTAGAGATTGCAGGGAATTCTGGGATACTCATTTTGTACAGAAACATCTAAAATAGTTTTGAGCTTCCAGAATTCACAGCAAAAAACAACAACGTTGTAATGAACGACAAAAGTGTGTATTTAAAAACAAAAACAAAAAAAAAGTGTGTAGAATTAAATGGTGCACTTCCCACTTAAGGTTAAGTTTAAAGTATTTTTTAAACATTTTTAAGTAGCTTATTTTATTTATTATTGTTATTATACAGGCAATATGATTTGATATGATTTAAAATGAGTTAAGTAGCAATTTTCTTTCTGGGTTTCTTAGGTCAGCTTCCAGGACTAGCCTTATCATTGAGATCTTTCAGCCTGCACCTATGGAATATGTCTCAGTAGTCTCAGCATGTACCATAAACTTTTTCTGTTATAGCACTGCTGTGAGGAACTGCAGTTTTTTTTTTTCTCCGCATCAATATACAGCACATTTGTATCTGTATAGTGTGGAAATTAATAAAAAGGAAAAGAAGCCTCAGGAAAAAAGGTACAATTGAAATACTGCTGAATGCGATACAGATCTATTTCTTACATTTTATGTTTTCTTCTAGTGCAAATCAGAGGCATAATGACAGTATACAAACAAATGCTTTCCATTCTCAGCTGATTGTATAGTCTCTGGTGGTAGCAGCAGAGCTGGTGATGCTGCTTCATAAACAGAGGCAGCAGATTGTCTCAGGTAATTTGGGGAGGAAGCTAAAGCAGGTAGCTCAGGAGCAAATCCCTCTGAAGAGGCCCTCATAAATATTCATGCTCCACATTCCTCCCCCTCCAACGCTCTTTGACAGAGACGCTTATTAAATTCTCATATACTTTAAAACCATGGTGACATTCAGGCAGCTAAAGCTCCCAATAACCTTGTTAGCTTATGTAAATAACACGGCAGCGAGCACATCTTTAAACAAACCCCTTCGAGCACACATCACCTTCTTTGCTTCTGATTGGCTGCTTCCTACTCTTCCACAGGACAAATACATATGAACCAAATGGACCAAAAGTTACACACAGACTTTCTGCAGACTTCTAAAAAGTGAAACACTGAGAACTTTGAGAAAAGAAGTAAGGACATATGGCAATAACAAACCTTCTAATCCAAACATTTAGGCTCAGGTAGGGTCAGGTTCACTTACAAGGCCCAGGTCTGCGTTCAATCAACTTGCTATTGTCCAGTTTTTGAAAAGGAATTAGAGCTAAATATATAAGTAAAATTGAAGAAAGGCATTAATAGATATTATTAGCTCATTCAAAACATTGAACTCGCTGAGGAATTGTTCTGCTGAAAAGAGAAATTTGGACCTGTCACATGGGGGTCACATGAGGGACGAGGAGCAGAGACAGATATAAGTGTGAGATATTTTACTGCAGACAGATGAACAAAAACAACTAAGCATTACAATAAAAATCAAACAGAAATGAAAGAAAAGAATAATGGGGAACAGGAAACTAAAGTGAATACGTTTAACCAAGGGAGAAAAAAACTTACACAAATAACAATACCAAAAACACAAAGATACAAGAAGCTTAGACAGAGAACTGAGCCAAACACAGATACCTAGGAGAACAATCTAGGAACCAAGAATATAAACCCTAAGTTAACAAAAAATAATAATAAAAAAAACCCTGAGGGTAATTAGGACATGTGACAGGGGAGTGGCTAACACATGAAGGGGGGGGGGGCACGTAAAAAAGACGCAAGAAACACATAAGGAAAACAAGACTAGAGACAAAGAAAGAGGGGCCATCTCTAATGTACTTCATTTAGAGCTACATTTGGACAATCTATAAAATTCGTATTATATATATTTCTTAATGAAGATTTATTTGTGGCTTCAAACTGCCAGTTTAATTGATAAGACCAACACATCTGGCTCCACTCAGAGCAAAAAGATTACATTCACTCAGAATTCTACTTCTTAATCTACTCTCCTTCTTTAATAATTTTATATCTCAGGGCTGTTGCTTCATTAATCTGAGCAAATAAACAATATTGTAGGAAAGTACTTTACGTGTCAGTTGCTTTTAATAAAAAATAGTACTAGGCGTTTCTATAGTGATATAATTAATATCATTAATGTGTGTGCTTGCTGTCTCAGAAACTGTTGCTGTGCATCCAACAATAAAGACAGCATAATGCCCCTTTTTTCAGCAATAGAAACTCTGTAGTACACAGAAAGCACCCAAATTGAAATGTTGATACATATGTTTTGGCCACATGGGTTAAAGTGGTTACTGTGTCAGGCGTGTTGTTGATGTAAGACAATAAGTTTTGGAAAGAATAAGAACAGATAAATTAATCTCAGTTGTACACGTTTGGCATAATTTGCATAGCCATGACGTACCCGTGAAAAACTTTGCAGTGAGTTCTCCATGGAAACCAGTCCCAGTCTGAGAGCACAGGACAGAATATCTGGGTAATACAGTGAACAGCATCTTCAGTGCAGCCTGATCTTAATTAAACCAAAGTGAGTCCTCAGAGCGCACAGGTTCTGTGAACGTATGCTTCCTGTCCAGGGGCTTCACACGGACCTTATCAGGCCCTACACAAAAGCAGAGATTCTCCAACTTAACACCCAGCAATAACCCAGTCCCTAATGAGATCCAACTTCCTCCCAGCCACTCATAAATTATGGAAATGGAGCGGCTGAGTGGTATGATACAGCTTAATTGAGAGAGAGAGAGAGAGAGAGAGAGAGAGAGAGAGAGAGAGGGTTGTTTGCTCAGTCTGTGTGGAAAGCTTTACCAGAGACACATAGTGTGGGATAGTGTCTTATGTTACAGAGAGAGAGTGACCTGAAACCACAAACACGCAGCGAAAGCACTAAAGGGCGGAATAATGAAAATTGCAGGGAACAAACAGTTTGTTTTGTATTTAAAGTTGTCCCTTGCAACAGCATCTGTCTGAATGATGATTACGTCCTAAAGGCGTCTATGCATACATACACAAACAAAACCTCCGTCTGAGTCCATACAGCCCTCCCCTTTCATCGTTCCTGTTAATGAGGGGATAGGATGAAGTGAGGAAACCCACATTTATTTTCTTTTGTGCTCATTAATATCTAAACATATATCATAGGCATTAGGGAGATGTGAAGACAGGCCTGTAACTGATTGAGCTTGTGTTCAGAGTCAACTGTGATGAATTTGCCTGTGTCTTGACAGGGGCGACATAAATGGATGCACACTGGAAAGCCTTGATTTCCACTGATCAAATCAGTGACGCTTCAAACGGAGACCTGTTTTTTTATTTGCACAGTTCCCCGGAGTAATAGCCAATCACCAGCTGAGAAATATTATTATAGTGAGAAATAATGGGAATAAAAGCACTTAAAAGCAATTGCAAGATTTGCCTATTATTGCTCCCTGTTTACTGAGAGAAATTAATAGCTAAAGATATAATTAACACTGCTGCCCTTTTCCTCAGTTTACATATAGACGTTATTCTCAATTACAGCTTCTCGTGTCATAATAAAACCATGCATCTATGAGCAAGCCTTTACAGTAAAACATTACTATGGTTTCTACCACAATATTAAGGCCCAGTCCTTTAGGGGGCACTAAGCGGGATATTTTGGGGTCCCCACATGCGTCAACATTTCCCCAGACTTGCATTATAAATGATTTATGAATAAGGAAGTGTTACTTTTATTCATCCCCTTGGAGAAACTGAGTCTCTGTGTGTAACCCATTCATATTCGTGAACATACAACCACACACACACAACCAGAACAGTCATAGTGCCTGGGAGGCAGATTTGTGGTTAGATGCCTTGCTCCTAAGGGCATTTCAGCTGTAGATGAATATTCCTAGCCTGTCCTGGGATCAAACCAGTGACCCTCTGGTCTCAAGCCCACCTCTCTAACCTTAAGCTCACAGCTACCCCTTGCTTTCTGTTTACTAGAGTTTCTACTGCTATACAAGAGAGTCATCACGCTTAAAGTATAGACTGTATTAACTCCAAACCTAAATAATGATGTTAGCTTTTCAGATGCAAATCACTTTAGGAAATGGTCTGGTTCTGAGATGATTTCTTACATGTTCTACTAAAAATAATATCCACCATTATTTTTGGTGGATATTAATTGGAATTTTTGGCGATCCAATGTGAAAAACCAGCCTTAAACCTCATCCTAAACATAAAAAATATATATATTAAAAACTTAAATCTTATCATAAATGTAATCATAAACAAATCAGCAAATACCTAAGATATAAAATGGCAGTGATTTGTGCTTGTGTAACACTGTCCCAAACAGAAAAAAGCACTAGTTTCTGTAGCTCTTCTTTGGGAATGTAAGTGAAACAGAACCACGTAATGAAAATAGCTACACGTTTTAATGCATCAATTTATACAGATGTTATGAATCTGAGAGTTGTTTGTAGTTAAATGTGTACAGATTCTTGTTATTTTTTGCTCTATTTATATTCAGGATTAATTCTGATTTTGTTTAGATATTTTTACAAGCAAAAGCAATTCGCTGCCAAAAAAAATAATACTGTAAACTAAAAACAATTTGCAGGACCGACCTAACACATTTCCACATTACTATTTGTTAATTTGTTAATAAATCAGGCCGTACTGTGATGGGGATGCTGGTCTTGGTGTTTATGATGGTGTACTACTTTACTGAGGTATCAAAAGCAGTTCAGGTCTAAGTGGTTAAGAGCATCCGTTCATGAATCATCTGAACCTGAAGAGTTTTCAAGAGTCATCTCCTCTTCTGATGAAACTGCAGGGCATCAGCAGCTGATCTCAGAGTTGCTCTTGTACAAATGAGATGCTAATTTCCCAGTTTGACTAAATTGCTAACTATTAGAGCTTTCACTTTTATATCCTCTCAATCTTTGCCTTTGGAAGTGGGGCATAGAAATTGCCTCTAAATGTTTCGAAAGGTCAGATAGGTTTTCGCTTTTAATTTACGCTCAATCCCTTAATCGCTCAAATGCTTTCCTTATCTTACAATCTTGCACTTGCCTCTTATCCTCACTCATCGCTCCCTCGCCTCCTCGACTTCTCTCTTTTGTGCCACCGCAAATCCTGTCTCAAGAGGATAAACCTGTGACTGTGATCAGATCACCTTAATAAACTGAGTGGCATTCTAAACCCATATTTGTTATAACATGGTAATGACGTAGTAATAACATAATAGCACTTTTGGGCTGTAATTATAGTTGGTGTAAAGCTGATGACCTTGACCTGGTACAGTGCTATAGCTCATGAACATTCACCACACCTTTTCCCATACCTGAGCATCTATCAAATGTTACTGACACTTCTATCGATTAACTCGTATGCATTAATGGAGTCTTTACCGAGCTTGAAATGAAGCTATTATGAAATGACACAGTGATGGTGCTAAGGTTCATTTAGCAGAAGAGATAGCAGTCTATAGCTTTAGTGTTTTCATTTTGTCTCTATCCCTCTTTCTCTTTCTCTTTCTCTTTCTCTTTCTCTCTCTCTCTCTCTCTCTCTCTCTCTCTCTCCTCTTTTACCCTCACTCTTTCTTTCCTTCTTTCTGTCCCTGCATTGTCCTTGTATTCCCTCATTCTCTAGTGTTTAGGTTTAAGTTTTCATGCTTTATCTCAAGGCTGAATGGCAGACTGGTGCTTTTCATCATCTGCGCTTGTGTGTTTGGCAGAGTGTTGCACATGCTGGCCATAAGTATATGAGTGCATGGTGTGTGCTTCCATGTATGTGTGTGTGTGTGTGTGTGTGTGTGTGTGTGTGTGTGCACATGCTGCCGAGTGCCACAATGGGACAGCTATTCACCAACACTGGTCGGACCAGCCGAGAAAAGATGAACTAATCAATCATCTGTCACACAGCGCTGCGGGAACCGTGTGGGCGCTTTATCCCAGGAAAACAGATCAGAGACTAACCCAAAAACATCAGCATTAGCTCGCATCAGCTCTCAATAAGACCATGCTATAAAACAGCAGTTAACGTGACACATGACACACAGCCTAGTGAAGTACACAATACACACACTGTCACTGCAGTGACTATATTACACATTTTATAACACTGTACACTGCATACCACAGTGTGGGGGACAGAGTACACAGCTACATATGAGGACATGTGTCAGTGACTTGAGTTCATCAAAGGCACTTAGCAACTTGACTTGGAAATTAATCAAAGCAAAAGCACATAATGAACCAACCAATGTACTGCCTCCTAGTGGCCTGGATGTATTAGAGATTCCATACAAAATGCTGTATAAAGCTTTTGGTACCACTTTAAAGTAAGACTACACTTATTAAGTTTTATAAATGATTAAAAACATTATTAATTAAGTTTAAACACCTTAAATGTAATTAATAATCATTTGTAACACAGAGATAGGAGGGGAAATTGTGAGCTCTTTTACCTCTAATACTAAAAGTGTCAGAAAATATGTTGAGGAAAAAGTAGAGGTGAAGAATGAGCTAAGACTTCAAAGTTTGAATTTAGTCGATTCATAAGTTTAGGTACACCACGTTATCATCAGTGTCTAAAAAGACATTCTATCAGAGGTTGATTTATTAAATGGTTGTTAAATGGTTAAACATATTAACAAATGTGTTGAAGCTGACAGATGATGGAGAAGGCAGAAGGCAAAGTAAGGTCAGTATCCAGAGATCTGAGGTTTAACAGTGGAGATGGATGAAGGTTCACTATTTGGCAAACAGCAGATCTGTGTGTTATAACTGATTAATAATGATTATTTAATCAGCATTTATAAACAGATTGTAAACCATTTATAAACCTTTATAAGTTTAGTCTTATTCTAAAGTGGTACCAAGTTTTTGTTTGATTCTTGACCCTGATGTGAGTTGCAATTTATTTAAAATAATAATAATAATAATTATTATTATTATTATTATTAGCCCTGTGAAGGACTGGCGCCCCCTCCAGGGTGTATTCCCACCTTGCGCCCAATGATTCCAGGTAGGCTCTGGACCCACCGCGACCCTGAACTGGATAAGGGTTACAGATAATGAATGAATGAATGAATGAATGAATTATTATTATTATTATTTTATTTTTTTAAGTAAAAAAATTACTTAAATTAGGATCAACATTTTTAATGCGATAACAGAATGTACCCTTACCAGTGTTTTTGTTAAAACTGTAATGAGTTTCAGACATATTCTACATATGTGTAACTGCAAAGAAAATTCTCAGCTTAAGTCTCAGGTATATTTTATATTTAATAAAAACGTTTGAAGCAAGAAATTGTCATTTGTATTGCTCCATTCATCACAATGAAATGTTCACACAATGTACATGGCAGCTGGCAAATAAAACAAAACAGTGTAGTTTAGAAATGGTGCAGTGGTGCACGATCATTAATCTCCTTCTCTTTTGATGTGGTATGTCACACACACACACACACACACACACACACACACACACACGCACACACATGCAACAGCAGCTGATTCCATTTGATTCAATATGATAAACATGGGTTAGTGCTGAGCTGATTTATGTTCCTTATCGGTTTCATTCAACCTCATCTCACATGAGCCTGTGCCCAGCTTGATTCACTGGAATTGGTGCCAGTTATTGGACACATGAATTACAAACACACAAAAAAAAAAAGACACACAAACAAAAGAAACATAGAGACGGAGTTATTTACAATGTCTACAAGTTGGGGTTTTGTGGAGCTTCACTCAGCATCTGCACCCATCTCAGAAAATGGATATTTTCATTGTTCTGGCAATAAACAAGGCTTTATGGTGCACAGTGGTACAAATCTCAGCAGTCAAAGTCTTTTCACATTCACACACAAACACACACCAGTGGAGCACCTACAGCTTGCTTCACAGGATCCTACAAAGACTCTGCATCAGTCGGGGGGCTGTTAGTTTGTGAATAACTCTGAATACGGCGCACCAAGATCAGTGTGGGCTTATATTGCGAGGCATAAACCTCCCGAGATGCATTGCAACGTGAGCACACATCTTTACACGTCTTTTCAGGTGTGAGACATCAGTGAGGTTTCACATCATCCTGTCAGAGCAATACTGGCTCATTGTTACAAGGCCTCTGGGCTTTATTTTCTCACCAAGGGCACACTGCTAACACGGCTCCAACTTTGTAAGTTCAACCTGGAAATGCATCTTTTCTTGAAATGGAGGAAAAATCATTAAGAATGTTCATGTTGGACCTGATAGAGCTCTGCACCAGGACACTGTGAGTTGTCCTCACAGTGTTGTGAATCGGCTGTGAATCGTGTTGTTTGTGCAAAACATCTGTTAAAAAAGATGGTGTGGCTTAAAGGGATTACCAGACTGCCTTAATATGTTCAGTTAAATCAGTTACATTTTAAGTAAAAGATTTTAGTTTCAGCTTCATGTTCACTCTTGATGACAGAGCAGACAGGTTTTGTGAAGTTATTATTAAAGGTTTAAGGATGTCCTTTATTTTTGTGAAAAAAAGGTCTATTTTTACAGTGTAAACATTGACTCACACTGTCAGCAGGAAATACCCCATAGGATACTGTGTCAGAGTAGGTCCAGGCTTAAAGACCCCCTTCAGTGAAAATCTCATTTCTACCCTTTGTAACATGCCTGTATGGTATTGCTTAGTTACTTGAAGGTGTATCATGTGCAAAATAAGCACAGCTCCATGCTAAGCTTTGACCATTTCTGCTTGAAACTTGGGTCTCAAATGGGTGAAATCAGTCAGGATTTCTAAGCAAACAACTTGCAGAGGCAACAAGCAGCAGGCAAGGAGTGGGTGGAGATAAAGGAGGGGACTAACTGTATACTCATAAGTCCATGTAAACTGAATACAGTAATCCCTTGTTTTTTGTGGGGGATGCGTTCCAAGACCACCCGCGAAAAATGAATTTCCGTGAAAAAGTAGAGGAAAGGTATTTTCTATGTATTTAACGAGTATTTGAACTTTTAAAACCCTCCCTGTACTGTTTACAACCCACTCTTTGCATTAAACAGTCATTCTATAATGTTTTTCAGCTGGAACTGCATGTGATATCCTACCAGTTTCTTTAATAGAGTAATAGAGTAGTCACTCAGATGTGGACATGAACAATAAATGTACTGTACGTAAGAAATACTTGTAAATTATATATTTTGTCATCTACAGGCCTAGTCTAATACATGTAAATAATAAAAAAGCCCCCTTGAAAATACCCGCGAAATAGCGAATCTGCGAAACATGAACCGCGAAATAGCGAGGGATTACTGTAATAGTAAAGGTGTAGAGTTACTGTAAAGCCCTTTTAAGGCTATTTATTTAAAGTTTTTTCTACATATGTCATTTTTAGAAACTTAAATTGTATTTATTGACTTTGATGAATAACTTCCCAAAAATGTTGGAGGTGAAGCTTGAAAGGACAGAACTGGAAAAGGAATAAGTTCTTACATTAGCGTTTGGCAGAGGTTTGTCCATGTAGTAACCAAATAGCCAGCACGTTTATTCCAATAGATTGTCTCCAAATAATTTGAAGATTTGCCTTGAAAATGATTTGATGCTCCCCATGGGTGTTATCTCTGTTGAACAAGAATCAGCAGAACGTTTGTCTCGAGTCATTCAGCCTCCGCGGAGATGGAGAGATTTTACTGCGGCTTTGATTGAACAGATATGATTGAATAGAAAGCCCATATTAAGCCTGCGGGACAGCTTGCCTGGTGGTTTTAAAGATTTACAGACAGGTGAGATGTTGTACTGTGTCAGTACTGAAATAATGGATGTTCAGGAAGCTGGAATAAATCAGAGGCATTTAGAGGCAGCATTTGCAAACATATTGCTTTTAGCACAGCATTGATGGCATGATTAACCACCAACCGAACTGCCCACTGGAATCAAACACAGTATAAATAAGATCACATCAGTAAGACACATCACTCTAAATTGTGTCAGTTTCCAATGCTGTCACGTGTGTTTTACATTGTGTATACCAAATGTATTGATCTATAACTGTCATTGCAGAACATGCAACACAATGGCCTATGCATTTATCTCATCAGGGAGCCCTTTGGGGGTTTGGTGCCTTGCTCAAAGTCACCTTAGCTGTGGATGTTGAGGGAGGACACAGCGCTGTTTATTAATGCCCTTGCCCCCAGTTGTTCTGCCGATCAAGGGGTAGGACAACTGGCAAACCAGCGACCTTCTGGTCCCAAGAGAGTTCTCTAACCATTAGCCCACACCTGCCCCCAGGACATTGCTTCTGGTTTAATAGCAAAATATCCTTAAGCTTTTCATCAGGAGATTGCAAGTTGGCCCCTGTGAGGCTAGAAGAAGAGCATGCACTACACTGTCCAAAGTATTTGCTCGTCTGCCTTCACACATATTGTAAATGTAATTGAGAGACAACCTATTTTTTTTCTATGGGCTTTAATATGATGTTGGCCCACACTTTGCAGTTTCAACTCTTCTGGGAAGGCTTTCCACAAGATTTAGGAGTGTTTTTATGGGAATGTTTTACTATTCTTCCGGAAGCGCATTTGTGAAGTCAGACAATGATGTTGGACGATAAGGCCTGGCTTGCAGTCTCCGCTCTAATTCATCCCATAGGTGTTCTGTCGGGTTGAGGTCAGCACTCAAAAACTCGCTCATCCATGTCTTTATGGACCTTGCTTTATGGACGACATGGTGGCACAGCTGGTAGTGTCGCAGTCACACAGCTCCAGGGACCTGGATGTTGTGGTTTCGAGTCCCACTCCGGGTGATGAGTCTAGTTAGGCTCTGGACCTACGGTGGGAATACACCCTGGAGGGGGTGCCAGTCCTTCACAGGGCAACACACACTCACAGCTACGGACACTTGAGTCGCCAATCCACCTACCAAGGTGTGTTTTTGGACCGTGGGAGGAAACCAGAGCACCCAGAGTGGGAATCAAACCCACAACCTACAGGTCCCTGGAGCTGTGTGACTGCGACAGTACCTGCTGCACCACCGTGCCGCCAGTGACACATATGATAAATATTAAAATTGTAAACTGAAGGAATCTAATGTTTGTTTAACACATGGGGCAGTTATATATTAATCTGATTGGGTTGCAGTCGTAACAATCCTAATCTTTTGGTTGTGTTTGTGACTTGTTCCCTTGATCCACTCAAGTGTGTCTCTGCAGTATCACTCTATTTTATAAACCACTCAAAACAAAGTAGTGGTTTTCCAGACCCACTCTAGATCCCTACTGTGAGACTTCTACTAAAACATGATGTAGACCCCTTAGTGTTGAGCTGTTTTTTCGAGTCTCCAACACTCACTGCTTAAACAAATTTTAGAAGAGGTAGTTCTTATGTAGCTGAATGTTATTCTACCAGGCAATGCCTTGTTTGAAAAAAAAAATTGGATTTGAATGTGGTCAAAACACAGAAACAGCAGCAGCACTCAGAGTGTGGTACTGACCTCAGATTCAGAGCTGATCGGGGAAAAACTAGTTCTGTAATTATCATATCTTTGTGCTAATTATTTGATAATGTAGACCAGTGGTTCCCAATCCTGGTTCTGGAGTACCACTGTTCTACATGTTTTAGAGAATCCCTTGCTTCAAACAAAGCTGAGGCAACCAACCCTTCCAGAGTTGAACTGTGGTATTTAGAACAGGGAGAACATTACAATATTCAGGTCAGTGGTATTTCAGGACCAGGATTGAGAACCACTGTTGCTGTAGACAACACACAATAGAAAAATGGACTGTTGGGAAATGGTAAATGAATTAGAAGGAACTTTGTTATTGATGGTGACCTGTATAGTATTCCTTACAGTGTTCCACAGAGATTCAATCTGAGTTCCCTGCTCTTCTCTGTACATGTCACCACTGGGTGAGTTTGTTAGAAATTATACAGATTTCTATCACTGTGCTGGTTGAAAGAGGGCACTAGGCTGAGACAGAAAAACAGAAACCAGAAGTTTATGTATAAATTCTGTTCAGGAAGCAGCTTTTCAAACACTAACTCAACTAGTACAAGTATGTTTACCTCGACTTTAAAACCCTGGATGGAATCTTATTTAGAAACAGAGAGAGTGTTCGTGTAACATGGTGAGAGCACCTGAATGAAGTGTGTGTGTGTGTGTGTGGGTGTGTGTGTGTGAGAGCAAGAGAGAGGCGGGTAGATAAGTGATACAATGTGGGGAGAGAGAGAGAAATAGAGCAGATGCGTGCACTATGTCCTTGTGTTTGAAGTTGTGTCTTTCCTCACGGCAATGCAGTATGTTTTTCACTAACTAATGTGTGTGCACACACTCACACACAGAAACACACTGCAAGAGGACAGGCAGTGTAAACGTGGACTCGGTGCAGGAGCTGAAGATTGAGAAGAATGATGGATGGGAGTATGTTTGATCTGCTGATATTCCGCAGGAACAGATCATCCCCTCCACTTCTACAGCTTCCACTCTCTCACTGTGCACCACACTGCAGAGCAAGACCTCAGGAGCAGAGAGAGTGTGTGAGGGAGGGAGGGGGGGAGGGAGGGAGACCCAGAAAGGAAAACAGGGAAAAAAGGTAGGTAGATAAATAGAGAGAGCAAGAAAGAAAGCAAGACAGGTAAAGAAGGTATGGAGCAGGATAGAAGAAAGCAGAGAGAATAAGAAAAGTGAGAAATAGTTTGAGAGAAAAAAAGAGACAGAGAAAGAGGATAACAGAGTGATGAACAGACTGAGAAAGGAGATGGGGCAAAATGGGTGAGAGCACATTTGAATGAGAAAGACATGGAGAGAGGGAGATTGCTGATAAGAGACGGGGATAAATAACCCTGATTATAACAGTAATTTCTCATCAATCAGAGCACTCCCATCATTTAAGAAAAAAGACATATATCTGCCTTTGCACCTGATTACTGAGAGAGAGAGAGAGAGAGAGAGAGAGAGAGAGAGAGAGAGAGAGATAGAGAGAGAGAGAGAGAAAAGAAAGCAGAAGAAGGGCTTTAATGTGAGGAGAGAAAAATGAGAGTGGAGTGGAGGAATGTTCTATCTGTCACTGCCCTCTTTTTAAAATAAGATGAGACTTAATTGAGTGGCTTGTTGTCAGGCACAGGAACCTGATGCAGTGTCTCTGTGTGTGTGTGTGTGTGCACATGCGCACTCAACTTCCTTCTCACTTTGCGGCTCTATCTCTCTCTCTCTCTCTCTCTCTCTCTCTCTCTCTCTCTCTCTCTGACATTTATTGCATACTTTAGTCTTAAAATCCCTTTCAAGAATGGATGTTTTTCACTGAATGTCAAAAAGAAGATGGATGTTTTTGTATTCAGAGAAGAGAGGCACAGTATTTTGACTGTAGTCTTTATTTTACGGAAAGGAAGTGCACACACAGCGTGACATGTTACTAAAGGGAGCCCAGCCACAAATACAACACACTGATGAATAGTCTGTGCATATATAACTTAACACTACACATCTACATATAGAAAAGTGTTCATATCCAGGGCCAGTACTTTTCCCCACACTCTGAAATCTGGGGAGGTGTCTTAAATGTATGTGAGGTCCAGGCTTTTGAGATCTGTTGGGCAACACAATTCACAGTCCAGTAGATTAATACAATACTGCAGAGTATAAAACAAGATGGACTGAAAGAAATCAGTAGGCTGAACATGTCCTGACATGTTCACTAAACAACACTGACATGATCACTATCCCTGGCAAGATAACCACTTACAAGATGTTCACCTAGATTTTTACTTTAACTACTAATAAGTAACTAATAACATATCATATCACATACCACCAAGGAAGTCAGGAATGATTAAAAAAATCACAATTTGTACCATGATCCAATCCTTCATGGATTTTATACCAGCTGTTTTTATCTATTTATTTTCTTATGGACTTCACCAGTAAACAGAAATATTGTACTTCACGCTAATTGCAGAACATTTTAAAACAGCATTTGACAGCTCAGCTTTGCAGCATGGAGCCTTGCCACATGCCAGGTCTGTTTATTCACATCATACATTTTCAGTGGGGTGATGATCTCTTGGATGGACATGTGACTGAGTGGATGTATGACTTTCCTGAGAAGTGCTTTTTTTTGCTCTGTGACAAGACACATTATCATGCCATGGAGAAGTGTCCAAAACATCAGTGTACACCTCGGCTTCTGACTACCATCTCCTCATGTTTGTTTGGGGTTTTTTTACCTGTCGTAGTGAGTGGGGAAGTGTGTTTTATTTAGCCCATATTTGAAAAAATTGTGTGAGAGTGCAAAGACTAGGTTAAATGGAGCGAAACCAACTCAATGAGCACGGAGAAATAAGAGCACTGAGTAAAATGTTGAAAAGAAAGCAAGAAGAAAGAGAAAATTAAAATGACTAAAAATCCACACACTGAATACCACACACACACATACACACACACACACACACACACACACACACACATATATATATATATATATATATATATATATATATATACAGTACTGTGCAAATGTTTTAGGCACCAGAGATTGTGGGATTTAAAAAGCTGTTTATCTGAGTTGTAAGTAAACAAAGCAATAACCAAACAAACAACAAATAACTCCCAACATTAGAATAAAACCAAACATTATTCCAGTGTGATATTCTGTGTGAATGTGTTGGTATAACTTTATATCTTCATATATATCGATAGCTGGGCGCCACGGTGGTGCAGCAGGTAGTGTCGCAGTCACACAGCTCCAGGGACCTGGAGGTTGTGGGTTCGATTCCTGCTCTGGGTGACTGTCTGTGAGGAGTTGGTGTGTTCTCCCCGTGTCCGCATGGGTTTCCTCCGGGTGCTCCGGTTTCCTCCCACAGTCCAAAAACACACGTTGGTAGGTGGATTGGCGACTCAAAAAGTGTTCGTGTGTGTGTTAGTTTAAATATATTTACTTTAACTTGTTTGAGATATCACCGCGACCCTGAAATGGAGAAGTAGAAAAGAAAATGTATGTATGTTTGAGGTATGCTTCATGAAGCCAGAATATTCATCTGTACAAGGTGGTTTTTTTTTTTTTTTGCATGTTTTGTTTATTTGCTGTGATGTAAAAAAGCTGGGTAAACATCTTCTAAGTGTGGTTATACCCTTCATCAAACACAATGAAAACTTAAAAGCTGCACTGCTCTGGCCTTGGAAACCCTAAAACCACAATCAGAGTGAGCACTCACCCATTTCATCCAAACAGTGTTTTATTATTATGGAGGTTTGAATTCAAATACCTTATAATGTTTGTATTTAGTGCTTTTCTCTGTGTTGGCTTTCTATAGTTTATGTTTTCTTTCATGGATCAAACATTCAACAAATGACGTAAACTTACCAAAAGAGAGAGAGAATTTAACCCTTAAATTCTGAAGCCCATCTTCAAAATATAAACTACATATAAATGTTTCATTAAATATGAACACATCTATCTCTTGAAATGCACTGACCAACAGAACTGGATGCTCTGGTGTATGCTCAGTGCTAAGGGCAGGCTAGATGGTTATAACCCCCCATGCAGTCTGCTGTAATACATTCAGCAGGATTACACAGTTTTAGAGAGAAACAGTTATAGACTGCTGCTTGGATGCAAAGTGTTGACATTAAAGGCCTGCAATGCAAGGTTCTTAAGCTAATGCCAGTATGTGCTGAACAAGCTGAAATCCAATGAAAACATGTGTATGATTTTAATGAGCTGGTCCAGTGTGGCCTACATTTGCTTTGACTACTGTAAATATCTATGAGTAATAAGGAATCCATTCAGAGCTCTTACTTTCAACTAAAGTCTTGAGAGTCTTTAGCAAACCTTTGAATAAAAGCTGCCCTGTGGAACTGTTAGTGACCTCAAATGGTTCTAAAGGTTAGGAAGCTATAAACCCTAACTAGCTAAGCTGGGTGCAAACCTTTTGATTTGAAGATGTTTAACCTCCACCCCCCACATCCTGGCATTTACTAGGGCCCTGTCCAGTTCTGACCTGGGTTTTATTACCTTCCTGTGACATGCTGTAGTTCCTTTTTTCCACGACCTCTCTTTCATTGCAAACATCCATCAATTCTTTGGTGCAGTCACTTGACTGAAGACATTCCCTCTTATTGTTCTTGTGTGCCCTAACATTACGGTTAGAGAGGAGGGTAGCAGTAAGTACCAGTCAGTGCTTTTCTATGGATAGTATATGTGTGCACATGTGAACATCTGTGTTAGCAACAACTAATAACTGCAACTGTAACAGAAATTATTCAATACAAAGGGCAAGTAAAAACTTTGTGTGAATTGTTTGCCTGTTTGGTACTGGTACTCGTGGAAACTAATCATGATTTGGTAAAATGATCAGTGTTCATGAAATTCTCAGCAACTGGAGTGCAACATCCCAGGCGTAAACTTAGCAACTAATGAGTTAATGAACACACCCATATACATTAAAAATAAATGTGCCAAAAGTGGTTCTTTGAGAGCTGCCATGTAAATGTAATGTGCAGTGGCAGTAAATTAGTCAGAAAGATTTAGCAAAGAGATGATGACAAGGTGTTGCTAGAGTAGGTGTAATTCAGACACATGCTATCGTCATCATCGGAAGTGTGTTTATTTCCATTTCATTTCATTCCAGAAGTGTGATAAACTCTGTGAAAGACTACTCTTTCAACACAGTATCACACTGTAAACAGGCCTCTATACTTTATCTGGGTTCCTGTAATTGCCTACAGTTCTTTACAGTTTTATACTGTTAGTATATAAAGCATTCAATGAATACATTCATTAATGAACAACCACTTTTTAATGAAATTAACTGAAAAATGTATGTTTAATAAATACTTAATGATTGTCATAAATACATTAAAATACACATTCTCTTTAGGTAAGCAATGTCAAGCTTTGCATATTGCATTCAGTATGACTTCATGAACAATATTCATTAAGCATTTATGATAGATATATAGTACTGTGCAAAAGTATTTTTCTTTAAAAATAATTTATCTTTTCAATAAGCATGATACTTTATAAAATTATATATAATTATGGCAAAAGTACAAGGATTTTATTTTTTTTAATAAAACAGTAGACAAGTTGTGAGCTAGTGTGAAGAACAAACCTCTTCCAGATCATCTTCTTGATTGTATGGATTTGTTAAATCAACAGCACACTGGTAAAACTAGGTATTGGATAATAACCTCAAAATAATACTGAACTGCCATGAGGAGAGATTTGGAAAGGGTTCAAATTCCCCATACAGAATATCACTATTCTAATTGGACAGCAGGAGAAAACCTGAGCACCCATAGGAAACCCACGCAGACACAGGGAGAACACACCAAGCTCCACACACTCCAGCCTCCCCACAATGTGCAGCCCCACTGTGCCTCCGGTAGAATTGAAAAAATACTCAGTAATTAGTGTAAACTTCATATGTTGATGAATATATTCAAATTTATTCATGAAAAATAATTACCTGGGCACTCTAAACTTGCACTTGTTGCCATTAAATTTGCTGCCATTCCCACTGATTCTGTAGAGAATGAGCCTCTGTCAGCCTTATCAGTTGGTGTGTTAAGAGCAGTGACTATTGCAGATGTGAGCACCTGAACACTGCTGTGCTGAAAACTGCCAAAGAGTGAAATTTATGGGAAAGAGTTTTGTTTTCCTGTTTCATTTGTTTTGCTTGTCATGATTTCCAGTGATAAAGAGGGGACAAGTCTGAGAACCCCTGCTTCGGGGAATCAAAAGTTATTCATCTTTGACAAAGAACTTTTTGTGGCACATTTCTAAGGTTGTAGCAGATGTCCCTTTTTTCCATCTGCCAGTGTAGCTGACGTATTTTGTGGCGTGCTCTGGTATAAAGTCCAATTCGATTTCATCCTGACACTGAACAAAATCAAAGGAGCTGCTATTACGGCTGAATTGTTGTGATTGCCACCTGCAGAGTCTCACTGGTCACTGAAGACATCTTGCAAGTCTTCACTTAAAACTATAACACCCCTTACATACACACACACACACACACACACACACACACACACACACACTCAAGAAAGAAAGAAAAAAAAAACAAGCCATAAACGTCTACTGGCAGTACATCAATGCCTGGGGTCTTCCTGGCCTCGGTCTGCTGGAGGGCAGGGTTGAGTTCCTGCAGGGACACAGAGTTCTCCAGCTGGTAACTGGCCTCCTCAGAGACCTGCAGCAAAAACACATTACTTTTTTTCCCAAGAGGATTCTGTTGTAGCTTTTCTGCCTTTCTCATTGCACACATCCATCACCACATCCATCACAACAGCTGCAGTGGCTCAGCTAGACACTCCCTCTCAATAAAGCCTTCTCTTCACTTCTGTACCACTCAGAATAAAACTGCATACAGCCATGTTTCATTTTTCATGCACCTGCACATCAGACAAATGCAGATTGTACATTGAATGATTGTATGTGAAGCAGTTACTCTTAAGGCCAGAGGCAGGTTTAAGCAGTCATATTTCTTCTCATAAATGTAATATTTATGAAACCTTAAAGCATACATTATCCATCAAAATGTCTGACAAAGGGCAGCACGGTGGTGCAGCAGGTAGTGTTGCTGCCACACAGCTCCAGGGCCCTGGGGTTGCGGGTTCTAGCCCTGCTCCGAGTGACTGTCTGTGAGGAGTTTGGTGTGTTCTCCCTGTGTCTGTGTGGGTTTCCTCCAGGTGGGATAAGAGGTTACATACAATGAATGAATGTCTGACAACTCCTCATAAGACCAAGCTATATGATTTCTAAAAGCTCATAACCTGGAGTTAAACACGTCAACTGATCTTTTTCTTGGAAGAAGTATTCGTTACATTTTATAATACAGCCTGCAGTTTAGAATGTACTTTCTCCATACTTATTGTGTTCTCCCTGTACTTACAGTGTAACGTCTCCATAAGATTCAGTACATATTACTGAGTGGTTCCTACTTGTACTAAGATTTATGTAAAGCAAGCAACAAAAGAGTAACAACTAGGGACTGCGTATCTACCATTTAATTTCCCAGAACTTACAATGTAATAATTACATGTCCTTCATCTAGTATAGACACTATTAACCCTTGTAGTCCCATTGTTTTGATCTCTAGAACTTTCACAGACTGGTTAACATCTGTTGTTACAATGAAATGCATTGAACTTCTACTGTGGCTGAGATGTTGTAATGTATTTTTAAAAATTGCATAACAACATAAAGATTATGTTGATTTCAGTGGGTAATAAACTGCTGCTCCCTTCTGTGTATCCATGTAAATTCATTTATTCAGTATCTGTAACTGCTTATCCAGTTCAGGGTTGCGGTGGGTCTGGAGCCTACCAGGGCTTTTAATTATTGGGTGCAAGGCCTTAACAGAGCAACATACACACACTCTCACACCTATGGACACTTTTGAGTCACCAATCCACCTATCAACTTGTGTTTTTGGACTGAGGGAGGAAACTGGAGCACCTGGAGGAAACCCACACAGACACTGGGAGAACACATCAAACTCCTCACCCGGAGCGAGACCTGAACCCACAACCTCCAGGTCCCACTACCTGCTGCGCCACCGTGCCGTTCCATATAAATGTGAATTGTTATAAAAACAATCATTGTAACTGTTCATCTTAGCTCAGATTCTTAATTGTACATTATGCAGCTGTTACCTGAAATGCTAAGGCTAAGGGTTCTAACATTCACTGTTTTGGATTTCCCCCGATATCTATTTACTTGCCGGTTCCAGCTGTAGGTCTCCCAATCTTACAATGATATCAAGTTGGGAGAGTGAAGTCTAGCACATGCTTCCTCTGAGAAACGTGAATCCAGCCATTGCATTTCTAAATGCTGCCAACACAACATTTTTGGACAGCTCAATCCACTTGGAGAATGCTACCTTCCAGTTGTCCTCTTAAGACTGGCCCACGGTGGCTAACATCTTGCTGATTAATGAGGGCAGTGGAGGCCCAAATTCCCCACCAAAAAAGGAGAGGCACCAAAAATGCTCACTTGGGACTCCTAGACATAATTAAATCTGACATCACTGGGATAAAACTCACAATCTCCAAGATACAGGATTCAGACAGAATTTATAGTGCTCTTGGGCCTAAATAGTCCTTATAAGGGATGGCCACTGGGTCTTAAAAATTGTAATACATTAAAGAGACGGATTCTCATCATTGTTAAAGGTGGGTCATATCTGGTAAAGGACTTTTTACAGCTTATAACTAACCCAACCAGCCAAAACCAAGTTGTTTGTACCTACCCTCCACTTAGAGCAGCAGGGTACATCTGCTTTCACAGCATTGAAAATGATTGCTGAGATCCCTGTCTAATTGATTATTTTGAGTAAAGCTGAACCCCCCCCCCCCCCCCCCCCCACACACACACACACAGAGAGAAAAGGATCTAAAGCTATGTAGAGCATCTTACTCAAAAGTTGTAAAAACATAAGCATTTGTAAATGCAGCAATAAATATTTCAAACTTTGTTCACTCAAGCAAAAGCTGACCCTCAGCAACCTTTTCTGTTGTAACTTATACAAAGTAAATATATCCATAACTACTAAGAGATATAAAGAGATCACATTTACAATACTGTGACACTTATTTTTAAAACATATATCATTAGAGTTTAATGATCCTTTCCATCAAAACTACTTTAAAAAATAACATGGTGTTTCTAAAAGAGGAGGTAGGTTGTAGATCAGAGCTCAAATGGTAATATGATATTATTGTGAGAGAAGGGAATACATCCAAAAAGCAAAGAGAGAGGGGGTTTCACAGTCTGGATGCACATGAACCTGAGGTCACCATGCTCAGTGAAGTGTCAGATAGAGGGGTATAATGCCTTAGCACTGGGCTTTGGAGCAGTGAAATTGTATCCTCTGGCATGAGGGAGAGTTAGAGTCGTTTTGTGATCCAGAACTAACCACCAATTTTCCAAAATCTAGTCTAAAGTAGAGTTCCAAGAGTAGGAGTGTGTGTGTGTGTGTGTGTGTGTGTGTGTGTGTGTGTGTGTTTGTGTGCCTGTGCCCCTAACTAAGAAATGTTGGATGGCCAAGTGCCCACAGATATTTGGCCATTACATATAATTTAAACCCCCATTTTATCTTTTTTTTTTTTTTTTATAAAACAGAAAAAATGATTCAACTGATTTGGTGTGTTCCAGAATGTTCTAAACTCTTGTGCAGATATACAATAATATTTTACCCCATGGAAATCAAGGCTAAAACTAAAGTAATCTTGTACAGCCCCTGCAGGTTGCTGCATATTTATCAAAGAGAACAGATCCCACAGGAAATGAGTGACTTGTGGATTCTCACAGTAACTGTGTAGTACATGTGGCTGTAGTTTTAGTTTCCTCTTCAATGCAGGTGCCTCGAGAACTGTTTCCTTTCTGCAGTGTACAGAGAGAGAGAGAGGGTGCGAGGGAAGTGGGGGGGGGGATTGTTTTCCCTCAGTGCACTATTTGAAGTGATGGATAGTGCCGTCAATGAAGATATTTATGGTGAGAGTGTGACGGTGAAAGCAATTGTTTATTTGCAACATTTCACTTGTGACATACTATCTTCTCTAACTGCCTTTCACAATCTCTTTCTGAACACTCGCTCTCTCTTTCTTACACACACACACACACACACCAGATTCTTTTCTACACGGACCTGTGCAGAATATAAATACAATTGTCCAAAAATAACTAAACACATCTTTGTGTCCCCACATTTGGTGTTTAGTAACACTTTTGGGGCAGGACATAATGGAGGCTGAAGCTTTATTTATTTCCAAGAGCACATTGGAAAGGTTCACTTCTAAAACTGAAAACATACACTACTTAGAGATCCTACAGAACTTTACAAAATTAGAGGCAAATTTCCAGTCAGAAGAGCAAAGTTATTCATTATTCATGGGATGTGTTTAAGAAGACTGACTTTAAGGTATTCCAATTGTTTATGAAAAGGAAATCAATAGAATATAGAGAAAGTGGAACTTCTCTATAAAAAAATCCAGGCCTGATCTTCTGTCCATCACTCCACTATCTCATAGACAAACTCAACTCCAAAGGTCTGAAAGGATGCATAGATGTCAGATAACATCTATGAGATATGTTTGGAATTAATTTGTAATAAGTAGAAAACACAACCAACTTGTGGGACTTAGATAGAAAGAATGTCTAATTACAGTATTATGTTACAGTATTACAACAACTGAAATCAACTGTGAAATTAAACAAAAAATGTGGTCTCTGACATTTGCACAGTTTACACAGGGCCTTAAACAGGCTATTCGCTCTTGCACATGTAATTTGAAAAGAGTTCTTTAACTCTTTTAACATATAACAAGTGGTTCTTTAATAGCATCACTCCAGAGAACCAGTTTGGCAATGTTTGGTATAAGCTGCTATTAATAAAGGTATGAAGTATGGGTTTAATATGCTGAGAGCTGAGAAAAATGAGTGTGGATCTTATTCAAACATGCTCTGTATTAATGAGGGTCAGGAGGTTAACCACACAGGTTGTGATCTTAACACAATGTTTAGAAACACTTAGAAAAGTGGGTCCCAGTTCCTTGTACACTGTGTTAGTGTCCACTGCCTACATAAACAGCTGTCTAAGAATTCAGCACTCAACCAATGGCCTTGTATCTACAGTCAGTATCCATTTCATCAGATTCTTTTTAACATTTATATGTGCACATTGTAGATTTACAATGATGTATACTTCTTCTGATATTCTTCATAACTGTTATCCCTCTTACACAGTGCAGCAGCCTTGAGGTTAGAGAAGCGAGCTTGAGGTCGTAGGGTCACTGCTTCAATTCCAGGGACCAGAAAGGAAAAATTCATTCACCACTGAAGTGCCCTTAAGCAAGGCACCTAACCCCCAAACTGCTCCCTGGGCAGCGAGGTGGTTGGCAGCCCCTTGCTCCGGTTGTGTGTGTGTTCACTGTCCATAGTGTTTGTGAAGAATGCTCACTAGTGTGTGTTTGTGCATTCACTACCACAGATGGGTCAAATGCAGAGAAGTAATTTCCCAAAGAGGATCAATAAGTTGTTTCTTCTTCTTCTTTTTTTATTTAATGGTCTGGAACTCCAGAGTGACACTGACACTCTGGTGGTGGTGGTGGTGTGTTGAGGATGATCTACATCTCAAAAAATACTAGCTCTGTGATGGTCCTGTGAGGGATCCTGGCCACTGAAGAACCGTGGGTGAAAGTATTTAAAAGTATGCAGAGCATCAAATTAGTCTATAATTGCATTCCTACATAGTGCACCTGTATGGTAAATGGAGCTAATAAAATGGACAACAAAGAAGTTAAAAACAAAGAGGTTATCTTTTATGGCTGAATTTTAAGAGGGTATTGAGAAGATATATTTAGACAGAGATGATGTTATGACTGAGGAAGCATTTAATGCTCCCATAAAATTACTCCATTAAAAGGTACCATGGTAGACGCCATATTTAAAGTTCTCAAGAACTGGGGCAGCCTATTTGATGAGAGGGCGAATATATTTTGATGTATAATGCTGTCTATGTAGAGAGCTCACTAGGCTTTGAGATCGTCCCATAGTGTAGTACTCTCCACTGAGTCAATAATATATTTATTAGATTCACTAAACTGTCACGCAAGCCATTTTCAGTTCTTGATTCTTTGATTATGAGAACGCTTCATCTGTGCAGTGTGACCGTAAATGCTAGCTTGTAAATCCGTTCATGTGGGTCATCCCTGTGCCTGTAGAGACGCCATTGGCCGACAGCATTTACCATAATGCACTAAATGTGCAAAGACCCTAATGGGATTCAGCAGAAACCCTGCTCTTATGTCATCATCATCTGGTGCCATTCAGAACCCAGTGCAGAAGGTCACTATCTGTTAAGGAAAATGAGCCAAGACTGAGCCAATTCTGGTCAGAGTTTGGTTTGAATTAGTTTACTTTTCCTTTTTATTTCTTATTTTTTTTCGTTGGTCTTGTCGGCTTGTTTGTTGTGCTTAGACACTTTGCACATAAAAGCTTTTACCTTTTACCTACACACACATACACACACACACACAGACGTATAACACACATATAGAAAAAAGTTACATTTTGTATTTGCTCCAGCAGGTTGATTTATGAGATGCGAGTCATTGGTTGCCATGGGAATGTGCTGGAATATCAGCAGCACCCACAGTCTGAACATAGTGCTTGAAATAATGGAGCCAGTGAACCAGAGTGTGTGTGTGTGTGTATGTGTGTGTGTGTGTGTGTGTGTGTGTGTGTGTGTGTGTGTGTTTTGCCAGAAACAAACAGAATTCTCAGTGTTCCTTTCATAAAAGTAGTGACTAGGTTCACCATTTTATATGAAACAGCAAATGTGTGTGTGTGTGTGTGTGTGTGTGTGTGTGTCTTACTGACTACGAAAGCACATGCAGAATTCAAATCTATATTAAAATTTAAGTGTTTACCACTTAGCCATTCCTTTTGAGTAATATTCATGAGAAGACCAATATAAACACACACACACACACAGACGGGGAAAACATATTACACACAGTACAAGAGTTCACAACTGGACAGAATGACACATTTTCCACACTCCCTTGAAACAAGAGCCTACTCTAATAAGTTAACTAGTAAATAAACTGGCTGCAGAACGAAGAAATCAAGTTGGCATTGGGTTTTCCTGAAGGATATGAAAGTTCTGCAGCTAGAGGTTGAGGAAGATGACAGGGTTTGTTCTACTTTAGAGGCCGTATACATTGAATAAATGACACACTCATTTCAGTTCTTGTCTCATCCAGTAATAGAAATGTTTGAATGTCTATTTATGGATTTATAGATCATTTTATTCATACTCATGCTTCATATGCACTTGCATAATATAACAATAAACAGTGTTAGTTAGTTAAAATGTCGTAGTGCAAAAACCACCGCCTTCTAAACAGAATAGCAGGGCTGTGGCCTTTGCTTAGGTAGGCACACTACTCTACACCCATAAGTGTCCTACACTTTATTCATCTAATTCTGTAGCTTAATTTGAATCGTGTGTTTTTCTGGATAAAAAAAATCTGCCAGTTGCTCTGGGTGACTTTCTGTGCAGAGTTTGGTGTGTTCTCCCTGTGTCCATGTGGGTTTCCTCTGGGTGCTCCGGTTTGCTCCCACAATCCAAACACACACATGTTGGTAGGTGGATTGGCGACTTGAAAGAGTCCTTAGCTGTGAGTGTGTGACTGGGCTCCCCTCCAGGGTGTGTTCCTACCTTGTGCCCACTGATTCGGGGTAGGCTCCGGACCCATTATGACCCTGAATTGCATAAGTAGTTACAGACAATGAATGAATGAATGTTATATCACTAAAGACTGGAAGTAGGTGCTGCTACCCTGGTAATAATGATAATAATCAATAAGAAAACTCAAGTTATTCTCTTTTCAGTTCCTCAGTTATATACTATACACCAACTTAACTTTACAGGAGGAAAATAATGATATTCAATTAGTGTAAAAAAATACTTTGTTATGAGAAATTAAGCTATGCACTATTATCAAACTAAAAACACTTTTATACAAATTCTAAAAAATCTAGTATTTTTATTTCAAATTTAAAAAAATAATAAGTCTCATTATATCATGCCATACCAAATGTTATACAATGACCTGTGAGTGAATAGTGAGGAGAATGAGTAAAGGGGACGAGCAGTTTCAGTCATGTATCACATTAAGTTTTTTTTTTTTTATGTGATTTTTTTTTCTCCTCAGGCTGAAATTCTCCTGTAAAGTCAGTGACTGTAAAACTCAAGCATGCCTCCAGTTTGCATCGCTGACTCCAGTTCCCATCTCTGTCTAATAACCCCAATAATCTTGTAGTTTGATGCTTGAATGGATGGGTTTTTTCATGCAGATGTGCGCCTCAGGCAGATGCATTTACAGTAATCTGCACCATCACAGATCCAACAGGTGGTAAAGGTTTAGCACTAGCACTTAGGGCCATTTAATCTTCCATTTAGAATCATCTCCTCCCATTAGGCCAAACATTCCTGACCTCGACAGTCATTCCATTTGACCTCTTTAATTTATCCGGTTCCTCTCTTCTTAAAAACAGAGAAGAAAAAACCTGGAAAACTACACAGTGCCTCAGTGAACATTGTGCCTCAGCTCATAGCTTTAGGAAAAGAAAGCCCATGTCCTCATCTCTCTCTCTCTTTCTCTCTCTCTCTCTTTTTCCCTGTCTTATACTTATGTATAATGCTCCTCCCCGTGACCCGCAGTGCACTGTGGGCTCCAGTTGTCCGGTGCATGCCATTTTCCTAAGCCCACTGCCAACAGAACACGTAGCTAATTAGCCCTGATTGGCTGGAGAACACAGGAGCTGCCATAGCCATGAACGCTTGGCTGGTTGAGTGCTCACTCTCATTTCCCTCGGTTACAAGACCAGACCTCTCCTAGATCACCACCGCCAAGCCTGACAAACCTTTTCCATTAAAGAGCATGCACACATAACCCCACCCCCCACACACACCCACGCACACACAAACAAGCTCACTGAGGCACAGTCACACGCAACTGTTGCTTTCCAGTAGATCCTTATTACATTCAAAACTGAATATTCGTGATGCATTAGACCTTTTCTTGAACAAGCATAATCAAATCATATAGTTCAAATCTCACACACAAATTTCAAGGAGCATTTAGGGTCAAGGTGGCACAGCAGGTAGTGTCGCAGTCCCATGAATAAATGAATCAGTCATTTACCACCAAAAAAACAATCAATAACAAAAAAAATTATGAAAATCTTAAAGAAAAATCTAAATGGAATAAAATGAAAAGTCACAATTCTTTGGAGTCCTTGAAAGCATCAGTTTATGCTCCGTACAGCAGTTCCCCATACACAAGCATATTTGTTAAAATTGCTTAAATACATCTCTGATTTGTCCAGGTCACTAGGTGTCAGTATAAGAGCGGTTTTATACCATAAAAAAGAAGAATTTGAATAAATGACAGATGACTCCATGAACATCATGTCTCAATAGCCAGAGCCCAGACCAGACCCTATTTGAAAAAGAAGCCAAAAAAATAACCAATCATCATGACTAACATGAGCTAAAGCTCCATTTCTATCAGTTTGTGTATGTTATCTCCAATCCTTATGACCTGAGGGTGTTGTACCGGCTGATGATGAAACAGGGTGAAATTGTGTGTGTGTGCGCATCTGGAGTATTCGTAGGCAATGAAGAGAACTCCAAATGTTGAAAAGCATGAACCAAAATGAGGATATTGCTCATGACTCCATAAGTGGGTAATATTGACTTATTTTTGCTGTTTTGTATCACTTAAGGTGGAAATGTCTCCAAACTCAGGAGACAAAACTGCATTACCAAAAGTGTTAAAAAACTAAACAACTTGATTTACAATTGAATTGTGGTATATCAAACAGTGAATAAAATTTGCAGACAAGTTCAACTTCAGCTACATACAAACAATATTCAGTTTTCCCCCTCAAACACAGTGTACCATTGTAAAAGACACTTAGCCTCAGAATGAAAACAGAGAATACTGTAAATACCCACAATCGTAGACATTTTTTGCCAGTGAAAACAGATACAATAACAATTTAATTGACTGATATCCATAAAAATCCATTGGGTGAGATTGGGCAGACTGACGGAGGCGGACACTTGCTATAACGCAGTGACTTTATTTACACCAAAAGATACAAAACAAAGACAGACTACTTAGACAAAGAAAGACCTAGACTGACAGACTTGGACAGAGGGGCTTAGATTAGAGAGAGGGAACTGAACTAACAAACCTAGACAGATAGAGCTAAACAGAGCTTTAAACAAATAGAGCTTAAACAGACTAAACAGACAGAGGGAACTAAACAGACAGAGACCTAAACAGAGAAAGCTAAACAGACTGAAACTAAACAGAGAACCAAACAGAGAACTAAACATGGAGGAGCTAAAGCAGACTAACTTGAACACAGAAATAAACAGAGTAAACACACAAGAGACAAAAGAAATAAAAAGACTGACTTGGAGGGCATGAGAAATAGACAAGACAAGACAAGACAAGACAAGACAAGACAAGACAAGACAAGACAAGACAAGACAAGACAAGACAAGACAAGACAAGACAAGACAAGACAAGACAAGACAAGACAAGACAAGACCAGACCAGACCAGACCAGACCAGACCAGACCAGACCAGACCAGACCAGACCAGACAGACAGACAGACAGACAGACAGACAGACAGACAGACAGACAGACAGACAGACAGACAGACAGACAGACAGACAGACAGACAGACAGACAGACAGACCGACCGACCGACCGACCGACCGACCGACCGACCGACCGACCGACCGACCGACCGAACGGAGAGGACAAAACAAAGGTGGACTGTCCAACAAACAGGAAGTGACACAATGGAACTTAAATACACAACACAGACAAGGGACACCTGGAACAGACAATGAGGAGGCAGGATTACAGATGAGACAATGAGGAGGACGAACAAAGGCGTGACTAGGGCGGAGACATGAACAGTAACAAACAAAGCCATGTGCAAGATGTAATGGAAATTAAACAAATGAAGAGTGGTTTCTGTCTTCTGCACTGGACTGTACATAACATGATTCCTCAGCCTTATCAAGAGTACGTTTCAGTGGAAATTATATTGTTAATAAATAGTTTATGATAGAATCTGATAAAAAAAAAAGAGCACATGAATTATAGATGGGAACAAATTTGTTTTGGGGAGGTAAATTCAAATTGCCTTTGCTGTAGATACAATATTTTGCTAACACACTGTATCATCCTGAAGTGTGCCTACAGTCTTTAGCTTCAAACGCTGCATTCATACTGGAGCTGAGGGCCTAGCTCATTTGAAAAAATGTTTTTGGTGCCAGGCAGTTTAAACAGGAGGCTTGTTAAATATGAAGATCTTAAATGATGTGTGCATATCTTTGAGAGGACCAAGCATATGCACAGTAAACTAGAAAGAAATATCAGCAACTTTTTTCACACTGTTTTTAAAGGCAGAGCTGTACCTGGTTAGTCTTAGTCTTCAAGTGCCTAGTGTCAATAAGAATTTTCCCAGTTCAATTTAATTTGATAAAACAAAATAATAAAAATAATAATTTAAAAAAACTGTTTCTTACATTTTGCAAGAAATATTTTCTATTTTGCCATTTGGATGGTAAATTCATCCAGTGTTACTTAAAAATGAATACATGTTTGAGTCTGTACAGTGTTAGGAGTCTTGCCCAAGCAATATCAGGAGCTTAGTTTTCTTGCTCAGACACGGAATTAAAGCCCTGCCTTTAAGTGCGCTTTATTACCCACTTCAGTACAATTAGCACAGTGATTTCCCCAAGGATCATTACTTAAAGGGGACTCTTAAAGCATCAAAGATTATTTTCCCTTGTCTCTTAACTCTTCTACATCTCTGTCTTGTAAGGGCACACAGCAACACAGCTCAGCTGATATTATAACCATGATGATGCAGTTAGCCAATTAGCACTGTTAACCCAGCAGTTCTCTGTGTAATGAAATTTCTGCCATTTCTCTCACATTGCTGTGGTGTCAGTGTCATTTCACCATGAAGCGTGGATGGTGCCTTCCAACACATACATAACATAGTGGGGTGTGAGAAGCCCACTGAAATGTATAGGCACTTAATGCTAATGACTCATGATACTCTCTCTGTGTGTCTTCACTCTTGTTCTGTTGTTCATGTTCAACTTGGCCGACAATAATTAACCGTGTAATCACTAAACATCTCCACTGACAAAACCACTAGCATTCAATTAACTTATTCACTAGTCTCCAGTGCGCAGTGTCATTCTTACAACCATTGTATACTGGAGGCTTTTTCTAACTACGGATAATTGTCATTCAAACAATAGAACACAGCTTGCTTGTTCAGTTTACACATTATATCAGCACAGGGGTTTCTGGGGACCTGTCTGTGAAGAGCAGCGAGTCTGTGCACATATCCATAAAATCCATGATACTTCAATACACCCCAGAGTTTCAATTTGGCTCTTTGCGGGCAGGCAGCTCAGCTCCTCACTGTTTCTGAAGGAGACGGGCCAGAAAACCAGTGGCAGCTGTTCTGTCTGAAGGTGTGTGTTGGAATTAAAAAGAAACACACTGTTTTTTGTTGTTTCTACAGTTGTATTTTAAATGTGTAGCTCCGTTTGGTTTTTCTTTTTTGTTGTTGTTTGTTTTTGATTTCTTTGGCTTGTCTGGGCACATAATTAAATTTCAGTGCTCTCTAAATACGCCAGTCAGAAGCAGAAACTCTGGACTGGTACTTAACATTAAATTCTAGTAATGATATCGAGAAAAAAAAGCTTTTATATCTGAAGAGCAATTTTACAAGGAAAGAAAAACCCTCCTTGAGTCAATAAGCAATGTAAGCAGATTTAAAAGATTTAATTTCAGTCACATTAGACCATTTCTATTGGTCCATTTGTAGGGGTTTCAAATAATGTCATGGCATGAAATATATCAGAACAGAAGATTATTTGACAAGGTTTTGTCCGGACATCAATTTTTTAGGTGTACACATAAGTACACATATGTTTCTGTGTAATGTATGATTATAATTCAAAAGTTAAACTGCTCAATATTCAATTTATGGTAATTATTGTATAGTATTAAAAATGAAAATTCAAATTTTATTCAGAAAATACCCCTAATTTTTAGTTTAATAATTAATTAAAAATTAATACCCTACGTTCAGAAGTAGTGCCATCGAAATTACCATATTTAGAGCATCTAATTCGTCTAAACCACATGCTTTTGGATACAGTATTATCCTGAGGAACAGAACCAATCAATACACAAGCTTTTGCAGCAGTTTTTTTTTTTTTTTTTTTTTTGATGGAACTTGTAACGAATGCAGTAATGACCGAATTCTTCTCAGGAAAATATTTGAATGTTGAATTACAGTTATACACTGCACAATAAAATGCTTTAAAACTTATTTGTACACCTAATATATAGTGATCTGACATGAATACTGAGTGGTCCCAAGAGCACCCAAGAAATTTCCAGTAAGGGTTCCTCTATTCCTGAGGCTTTGGTTCCATTGATATTTAATGTTTATTTTTATGCATGAATGTTTAAATTTGAATTTTTAAATGTGAATTTAATGTGTTTTTGTGCATGAATGACTGAATTTTGAATATGTTGTATCGGAGCTGAGTGCAATGAAAAGTTCGGCTTTTCTTAAGTAAACTCTATTCTGTTGCTGTTACAAGAACCATGATGAGCAAAGTTTCTCTCTCTCTCTCTCTCTCTCTCTCACTCACTCACTCACTCACTCACTCACTCACTCACTCACTCACTCACTCACTCACTCACTCACTCACTCACTCACTCACTCACTCACACACACACACACACACATACATTAGCATGCTACAGTATTCTATACAATGAAGCTTTTTAAATGATGGTCATGTGTTGCAGCAGCATAGAGAAGCTTTTGTGTTTCAGAGCAGGGGTTTGGGGATTGACCTGTTGATCTGTGTGTGTGTATGTA